>NC_080668.1:18751012-19060931 GCF_027579445.1 Ammospiza nelsoni | reverse complement strand
CAGAATCTATGTGAAGCAAGAACAAGACCCTCATTGAAGGGCCTGAAGGCAAGTTGGCAACCATCCGTCCACTTGTGGTAAGGGCTCATCACCCTTTGGGGCAGGGATGTTCTATCCCAATGGGGAGCTTCCCTATGTATATTCTCTGTCAGGATTTTTAATTGGGGCCACTGAGGAGTACACACTACCAGATAACCCTTGGCTCATCTGGAAATGCCATGACCCAATCTGGACCGAACAGTGGCCCCTCTCTTAAGTCAAACTGGGTACACTACAAGCCCTCTTGAAAGAATAGCTTGCCAAAGGCCACATCGTCGAGACCACCAGCCCTTGGAACTCCCCAGTCTTTGTCCTGCAAAAACCTGGAATGGACAGGTGGAGGCTCCTCCATGACCTTCGCAAAATCAAAGAGGTCATCAAGGACATGGGCACGCTCCAGCCTGGCCTACCTTCACCATCAATGCTGCTTAGAGACTGGACACTTGCCATCATAGATATTAAAGACTGTTTCTTCAGCATTCTGCTGCACCTCCAGGACACTCCAGGGTTTGCTTTCTCCATTCCCTCTCTTAACAGAGAGGCTCCACTCAAAAGATATCATTGGTGTTTTCTTCCTCAAGGAATAAAAAACAGCCTGACTATATGCCACTGGTACATTGCACACATTCTGTCTCCCGTTCGGAACCTATTTCCAGATGTAATCACCTACCACTATACGGATGATATCCTGGTCTGTGCATCCGAAAAAACTTACTTAGACAAAGCAGTTAAAAGGACCATTGAAACCATAGAAGCGGCAGGATTCGAGATCCGTGAGGAAAAAATACAGTACACCAACCCATGGACTTATTTTGGATTCCAGATCGGGGAAAGGAGCATCACCAGCTTGTCATCTGAGACGACCAAAAAACCCTAAGACTTACACAGCCTGTGCAGATCCATCAACTGGGTACGTCCCCTGCTAGGAATCTCAACAGAGGACCTCGCTCCCCTGTTCAACCTTCTCCGTGGCAATGAAGACCTAGACTCTCCACACACTCTCACAAAAGAAGCCCGAGACACCATCACCAAGGTCCAAGTAAGTCCTATCTTCACGCCAAGCCTATCGCTTCAAGCCCAACCTGCCTTTCCAGTTTGTCATTCTGGGAAAAGCACCTAGACTCTATGGACTGATTTTCCAATGGGACACTCAACTTTGAGACCCTTTATTGATACTGGAATGGATCTTTGCAAACAACCAACCTTCAAAGACAATTACCACCTTCCAAGAAATCATGACACATCTAATAAAAAAAGGCCAGAACTTGCCTCCGCTCTCTTGAAGGATGTGAGTTCACATGCATACACTTGCCACTGACCACTGGGGACCTAGAGCATTTGCTCCAGACCAATGAAAATCTCCAGTTTGCCCTAGATAGCTACAGAGGCCAAATTTTCATCCATCTGCCAAAACAGAAACTTTTTAATTGTGATGCAGCCTTTAATCTGACCCCAAAATTAGTCCAAAGTAAAACACCTCTCAAAGCTCTAACCTTTTTTAAAGATGGCTCAGGGTCATCCCACAAGTCTGTAATGACCTGGAAGGATCCTAAGACCCAAAAATGTGAATCTGACATCCAAAAAGTGGAGGCATCTCCACAGATTGAAGAATTAGCTGCTGTTCTCAGAACCTTTGAGAAATTCAAAGACGAACCCTTTAATCTGGTCACGGATTCAGCTTACGTTGCTGGTATAGCTATGAGAGCAGAACATGCTCTTCTCAAAGAAGTTTCCAATCCAAAGTTACACCAATTGATTTCTATATTAGCACGCTTAATTTCCCACAGAAAGCAACCTTAGCATATAATGCATGTGAGGTCACACACTGACCTCCCAGGTATTATCACAGAAGGGAACGGGAAAGTGGACTGTCCTAGGGTGACGTTATGATGCTTGTATCCTCATTCATGTGTTCTGTTAATGTTGGATATTATGTTCTGTACCTTTTAGACTGGCTCTGAAGAGCGAAAGTTTTGTTTTTGTTTTTGTTTTCTTATCAGCCTGGCGGGACACAGAGACTGTGGCTTTGGCTTTTTCTGCTTTTGTTTTTTGCTTTGCTCCCTCTTGCTCTTGCTTGCTTTGCTTCCGCTTGCTTTTTGCTTTTTGCTTCTGCTCTTTAGCTAGTTTAGGTAAACACTCCAAATTTCTTCCTGGACTGTTTCTCCTCTCCTTTTTTCAACCATCTCGAACCTGCTCTGGACTGGGACCTGGAAACACCGAGAGTTTGCACCTTGTGGTTTGCAGCAGCTGCCCCAGTACCGGAGGGACTGAGAACAGAGCGACCACCCCCAAGGGAGACTTTCTGAATTTGTAATCTTTTTCAGAGTGGTATCATCCGGTATTGTTCATTTTGTGTGCTGGGGGGTGCTGTGCCTGGTAAATAAACAGGTTCTTTCCACTTCTCTCTGAGAAATTCTTCCTGAACTGGATGGGGGGAGGGGCCGTGTGGGTTTGCTTTCTGGAGGGGCCCTCCTTTGGAAACTCTTTACCAAATTTGCCCTAAACCAGGACATTGGCCATGGCAATAGAGACCGCTAACGTCCCTGACATCTTTGCCCGGGCAAAGTTGTCACACGCATTATTTCATCAAAATGTACCTGCCCTTATCAGAATGTTCAAGGTCTCCAAAGATCAAGCAAAAGCAATTGTCGCCATATGCCTGAACTGCCAAAACTACCAGATACCGTCTATGGGGACCGGAGTTAATCCCCGAGGCCTGAACAGCTGCCAGCTGTAGCAGACAGATGTGACTCACTTCCCACCTTTTGGGAGGTCAAAATATGTGCACGTATTGGTTGATATGTTTTCTGGAGCAATATTTGCTTTAGCTCATCCAGGAGAAACTACACAGCACACCATTAAGCACTTCCTCCTTGCCTTCGCTACCCTGGGAGTACCAAAACAGATCAAAACAGATAATGGACCTGCCTATACCTCTCGTAAGTGAAAAGTGTTTTTCAGTGAATGGGGAAATAGAACACAAGACAGGTATAACTGCAAATCCCGCAGTACAATAAATTGTAGAAAGGACACATCAAACCCTCAAAAGAGTCCTCAATCAGCAGCGAAGAGAAACAAAAATCATATCTCCAGTTGAAGGACTTTGCAAGGCTCTCTACATCATCAGCTTTGATGCCGAATTTTGCCCCAAAAGGCGAGAATAACTGCTTAAGAGACTCAGCCTAAGTCAGATAAGCAGGAGGTATTTTATTACGACGCGTCGGAGAAATCACGAAATGGATTTCTGAGTTCACATAGCAAAAGCAAGCCTTATATACAATTTTGGGTATAGGATTACATCAGATCAGATACATAATCATGCATATTCATATGGGGCGTGGTGTAGGCGGAGCGTGGGCGGAGCGTAGGTGGAGACATCTCTTTTGGGGAATTTTCAGGTGGTCGTTCCTGTTGCCTTCATCATAGACGGGGTCTTTCCGATGAGTCTTCCTCTTTAAACTTTTGAACTCTTTTCCTAATTTGGTCAATTCCCGGTGTATTTGGCTTAGATCCCGTGGCTTGGCAAAACCCTTAGGGTCGTTTTGACATTGCTGGCTCTAAACCCGCTTAGCTTATTAGTTTCTCCTATACCTATCTCTTCCCCTGTCATGATGCTCTACCTTTTATCTAATTTATTGCTCTGTTTTCCTAGTGCTGTGCTTTCTCCGTGTGTTCTAGTGCTAGGCCCTTCTTTACATGCCTCTCATTCCATGTTTTAACCCATTACTTCTGGAAGGCTATCTGCTTTAGGGCTTCATTTCCCCCCTTTTTCTTGTAACTTACGAATTCTTTCGTCAAGTTCTGGTCCCACAGGACGCTGATAGGCTCGTACCATTGCCCAAATCATTTGGGTCCTCTTCATTATGCCCCTTAGTCTCCACCACAAACAAATGTTTGTAAGAGTTAGTAGTAAGAGTTAGTAATAACAAAGCTACAATTACTACTAGCATTGGGTGCACCAGGTAATGGAAGACCTGTGTAGCTGTTGGGGAGTATCCTGTAAAGATGTCCCACCAGTGATGCTGGCCTACTTGTTCTACTTCGGTCAGGACATTCTTTATCTTTTCTGAATTGTGTTCTATCTGCCATACCATTCGTTTAGTTGTTTGATTCACCTTTTGCACCAATTTCTTTACTTCAGGGTGTGCAAGCATTGCTTTGAGAATTTTGACGTCCATCCCTATTTGTAATTTCGGTATCTCTTGATATAGGTTGAAATTTGCATTAATTAGCTGTTGGGTGGTTATTGGGACAGTGTAATGAAAATCACAACCTATGATCTTGGTAAAGTTGCATACACAAAAGTTAGTATTGTTAGTCTCTTCTAGGCAATTATCTATAGTGACGTTGTCACAAGCTGTCCTTACGCAAGCACACCCATTTCCTATATAGTAAACTTGTGATTGTGTTCTATCATGCGGAAGCATTTCTAAGGTACATACACTATTTTCAGCATCTAAGCATAAATCTTCGGCTTCTACCACAGCATTTTCGCAAACATAGCCTAATTGTCCTCTAGGGATGCATGCTTCTGTGCTAACCGATTGCCACCTATTTTTGGTGTAATCATAACTGGCCCAGACGTTATGGTTTATTGGCCTAACAACGACTTCTTGGTGTGTTGTCCCTAGAGTGAGGATGGGAAAGATAGCTCTTTCCTCTGCCGCACTAATGGTGAGGACATAAGCTTCAATGTGTTCTTGTTGAGGCTCATAGGTGAAGTTCACTAGTTGCCACCAAGCCTGATGGTCCCTCTCAAATTGTGTAGTGTGATTGTCCTTTAATATTGTTTCCCTTATTTCTTGAGGTAATATACCTGACGTTCCTTCTCTCATTATTCCTGCCGCTACTGATTGTACCCATTGTTGCGTCTGAGAGCATTGGATAGCGAGTGCAACGTCTCTGCTGAGTTCCCCTGTGTAGTCAGTGAGCTTTACAAAATCCTCTGCAGTATGGTTTGCTTTACAAAATCCTCTGCAGTATGGTTTGCTACCATGGTTAGTAATTTCACCACCAGCGATTGTGTTTCAGCTAATGTAAGCATGGATGCACTGAGAGGCACCTTAAGCTTTCCTAAGCTCGATGTGACGGTACTTAATTTGTTTACTAATACCTCTTGATCTATTGTGTTTACTATGCCAAATCCGGTGCCAATCCACCCACTTAGATCTCTTTTTGTTTTTCTGTGATGAGACCTTGTCGCTAGCCATGCATTCCATCCCTTAAGGCTTTGCTGTATAAATGGTCGGCAATCCTTTTGCAAATAAGTAATATCGGTGTGAATGTTCATTTGCACCTTTTTCAGGGAATAAGTGGGGTCTAACAATAATTTTAGTTCGTTAGATTTTCTTATCACCTGAGGCCCTATAAAGGTTAGGTTGTGTACTGCTTTACACTCCACTGGTAGGGTGGTTTCTTGAGGCAAGTCTAGATCTGGATACAATGGGATCACGTCTCCTGGTAATTGTATCCTATATTCGACAGCACGCCCGAGAGCACGCCCGAGGGAGCTAAAACCCTGTCCCAGTGTTTTCAACTCCCTTTCACATGTGAACGTCATTGACTGATCCAATCTAAATGCCATCTCACACAGTGCTTTTCCTCCCTCAGGACCACTAGATGCTACAATTTCTCCCGGAGAATGGAGAAGGGGGTGAGGGTCATAGGTTATGTTTTGAGGGTGTAGCTCCCCAAGTGAATCTTCTCTATAAATCACCGAGTTTCGGGGTTGTGATCCAGGTGGATCTTCCCTGAAGTCGCTCCACTGACATGAAATTGGGCCCTTTTGCTGGATCCAGACTGTGGGCCTGCCCATTTTCACTGGACTAAAGGTAATTAGGTTATGTTTAAAGGCTGGCATCAAGGGTTTAATTGTTAATACTAGCCGCCTTGTTTTCCCTTCCTCTGGGTCAAGTTCTCGACACCCAATTTGGACTTGGTCTCCCTTGTATGCTACCATGGAGGGCTGATCCCACACTTCACTTGCATATGGCTGATTGTTACGTAAGGCATAAACCTCGAAATAGGGCCCTCTCGTTCCCAACTCTGGGTGGATACACTGGTGCGCATGAGACCATGGGTCTATTGGGGAAGAGTCTTGGGGAAGCACTATACTTATCATTAGTCCAATGATCAGGGTTGTGAAGATCTGAGGTGGAGTCAGGATCATGATGTCTGCTCCTCTTTTTTATTCTCCGGAGCTTTCTTGACTCGTGAGTAATGGATCCACGTGGGTCGCTCCTTGATCCGAACCGCAGTGAAGGTAGTCAGCAGTACTTGGAAAGGTCCCTCCCACTTCTCTTGTAGGGGTTTTCCTAAAAGATTCTTAACATACACCCAATCACCGGGATTAAACGGATGCAATTTGCAGTCGGGTTGTTTAGGTTGGTGCCCTATCACCACAGTAGCATTCTTATCAAACTGTTTCCCCACCGTAATTACATAATCATAAATATACTGATTACCGATTTGGTCTATAGCGTCCCCATTTACAACTTGCATAGCATAAGGTCTACCATACAAAATTTCAAATGGGCTTAACTTTTCTTTTGATCTTGGTTTGACTCTCAGCCTAAGCAGAGCAATAGGCAAAGCCTGATACCACTGCAAATTAGTCTTCTGGCATATTTTGGCAATTTGCTGTTTGATGAGATGATTCATCTTTTCCACTTGCCCACTGGCCTGTGGACGATAAGGTGTGTGTAGTTGCCATTTGATTTGTAATGCTTTGCTTATTGCTCTCACCACTTTTGCACAGAAGTGTGTACCTCTATCCGAAGAAATGCTCTTTGGTACCCCAAACCGTGGAATAATTTCATTCAACAGTACTTTAGTCACTTCTCTTTCCTTATTTGTCCTACAAGGGAATGCTTCAGGCCACCCAGAAAATGTATCAGTTAGTACCAACAAATACCGAAACCCCCCTTTTCTTGGGAGTTCAGAAAAATCAATTTGCCATACTTCACCTGGGAATTTACCTCGATTTATGGCTCCTTGATGTACTTTGGTTCCTGTGTTCGGGTTATTTTTCAGACACCGCTCGCACTGGGATGTGACGTGCTTTACAGTAGTAAATAATTTCGGTCCTGCTATCCTGGCTCGCAAATGTTGATAAAGCGGATCTAGACCCCAATGGGCCTTTTCATGCTCCGCCTTCACAATCTGCCACATTATGTTCCCTGGTATTATCAACTGTCCTGTTTCTAATTGTCCCCATCCACTGTCTAACAGTTTACCTTTATTCTTTTGAATCCATCTATGATCTGATTCTTGGTATTCTGGCTGGATATTGGTATCCAGCTCTCCTGGTATTAGGGCCACTATTTCCACTTCTCTTTTCCTTGTGGCAGCCAATTTAGCTTCTGTATCTGCCTTCCTGTTCCCTATTTCTGGAATAGTGTTACCTTTCAGATGTCCTTTACAACGCATTATGGCCACTTGTGCTGGGAGTTGGACCGCCTCTAGCAATCGCAGAATCTCTTCTGCATGTTTGACTGTTTTTCCTTGTGTAGTCAATAGTCCTCTTTCTTTCCAGATGGCCCCATGAGCATGTACAACAGAGAAGGCATATTTAGAGTCTGTCCATATATTAATTTGCATGTTTTCTGCCAATTCCAGGGCTCGGGTCAGAGCTATCAGCTCTGCCTTTTGGGCTGAGGTCCCTGCAGGCAAGGGGTTTGACTCAATTACCCTTTCTGTAGTGGTGACTGCATAGCCAGCCATTCTTACTCCTTGCTTCACGAAGCTGCTGCCATCTGAGAACCAGTTGTCCGCACCTTCGAGCGGCTCTTCTTTGAGATCTGGGCGACTGGAATAGATGGCTTCAATTGTTTCCAGGCAGTCGTGTTCGATGGGTTCTGCTGGGGCTCTCCCTTCTAGAAATGAAGCTGGGTTCACAATGTTAGTTACCTGAATGGTTACGTCATCTGATTCAGCCAAGATGGCCTGGTATTTTAGGAATCTGGAAGGGGACAACCAATGGTTGCCTTTCTGTTCCAGCACAGCCGACACAGTGTGAGATACTAACACAGTCACCTTTTGGCCCAACGTGAGCTTCCTGGCCTCCTCTATGTTAGTTATTACTGCGGCCACTGCCCTCAGACAGCGTGGCCATCCTTTACTTACTTCATCCAATCGCTTGGAGAAGTAGGCCACAGCCCTCTTGTGTGGTCCCAACTGCTGTGCTAAGACTCCTAGGGCCATCCCTTGTCGTTCATGGGAGAACAGCCAGAATGGTTTTAATACATCTGGGAGACCTAAGGCCGGTGCTCTCATTAGCTCCAGCTTCAACTTCCTGAAGGCCCCTTCTGCCTCGGGAGTCCAAACTAGAACGTCCTTAGTTTCCTTCAACAAATCATACAGTGGTTTAGCGAGTATTCCATACTGGTAGATCCATAGCCGACACCAACCTGTCATCCCCAGAAAGGCGCGCAGATCTCTCACCGTCTCTGGTTTAGACATCTGGCAGATGGCCTCTTTCCTAGCTGCTCCCAGGGATCGCTGTCCTCTGGAGACTTCGTATCCCAGGTACACCATTTCTTTTGCACCAGCTGTGCTTTCTGTTGAGAGACTCGATATCCACTTAAACCCAGGAAATTTAACAAGGAAATAGTCCATTCAATGCATTCTTCTTCTGTCACTGTTGCTATTAGGAGGTCGTCTACATACACTGCAGAAGAGTGCCATCTCCCAGCGGCCTTTCTCACTGTTCTAAGGCAAAAATCTTTTGACTCTCGGGAGCTAAGGGAAGGCAGAAGAATGCGTCTTTCAAATCTAATACGGTGAACCAGGCCAAGTTGTCCTTCAGTCTAGTTAAAAGCGTGTATGGATTAGCGACTATCGGATGTAATGTCTTGGTTATTTCGTTTACTGCTCTCAGATCCTGAACTAGTCTATAAGCTCCATTAGGTTTCTTTACTGGCAGGATCGGTGTATTAAAATCCGATTCGCATTCTATCAATGACCTCAGTTCCAAAAACCTTTTGATTATGGGCTCAATCCCCTTCCTTTCTTCTATCCTCAGAGGGTATTGTTTTCTTACCACTGGTCTTGCCCCAATCGGTGCTGCTTGTTTTGATTTCAGGGGGAATTGTGGAAGGGGCTAGCAGCGGGCCTGTTAGCTAAAGGAGCGAGAAGTAAGAAGAAGAGGCTGATAAGGAGCTTTCTCCAAGGCCTTGGCAGCTTTCCCAGAAGCTTCGGCAGCTTTCCTGGAAGTTTTGGCAGCTTTCCCAGAAGCTCTGGTAGCATGCCAGGTAACTCCCTTGGCATCTGAATTTTCTTCACCAAGTTCCCCATCAGAGCCCCCTTCTACCTCAGCCCCCCCGTCAGGTATCAGCCCCGACTCTTCGTCTGCATTTTGCCCCGTTTCTCTTTATTCTCCACTCCTTTAAAACCTCAAAGAACGAGTTTTAGGTTCCTGCTAGATCAACAGCTATTTTATCTCCCGCCCGAGCAATATTGTACTTAATGAGTTTTAAAAGTAAGGCTTTTCTGGTTGGCCTGTTGCTCCCACAAATTGTACCAATTCCTGATTTAAAACCGAAAAAGTTGCTCCCGTATTAATCAAAAGTACTGTTTGAACTGTGCTTTAACCCACTGAGTTAATTGATCTACTATAATTAACAGATATTTCCACCGACCTACTTTAAGCAAGTCTACAGAATCAACCTGGATCCTTTGAAATAGCCGCTAGGCTGTTTTACATCCTCCAGAGGGAGGGCTTTTAAACACCTTCTTATTTATCTTTTAACAGGTGAGACACCCCTGGGTAATTTGCCTTTTAATTTCAAATATCCCCATACACCAAAATTTTTTTTTTTTTTAAAAAGTAATCACAAAAGGCTCTTGCTTCCCAGTATGTCCGTCTACACAAGTTATCTAAGATCTAATGTGCCACTGGTTTTGGCATCATAATTCTATCATCAGGAAAAACTCACTTCTCCTCCTTAAATGTTGCTCCTAATTTCCTTATAGCTGCCAATTCTACTAGCGGAAGGGAAAGAGTCTCCTGCTGAATTTTTATTTTTTGTAAGATAATGATTTTAGTATCTCCTTTTCTTGAGGTCGCTCTTCTGCTTTTTTTTTTTTTATCAGCCAAATTATTTTTCTGACTCTATTATCCTTAAGTCCCCTTTCCTTCCAAACTTCTTTAAAAGTATGTACTACACTAAAAGCATATTTGGAGTCTGTATAAATAGTCCCTTCTTGCCTTTTTAAAATCCACAGGCTTGCCCCGACCAGGAGGGACTAAAGGGACCAGACTCCTTCACTCTAAACCTTTTTCTACCTCACCTGGATGCCAACCCATGTCATTAATTTCTAGATTGTCTTCTTCAGGTAAAGAATGAATTTCAAGTTTTCCTTCACAGGGTTTTATCTGTAAATTTAGGGCTATTATTAGATCTCTGCCTAACATATCTTCCTCGGCCTCTGGTATCAACAATAAATCATTTACTCCAAATTTGTCATTCGTTTCAACTTTTACTCCTTTTATTACAGGAACAGGGAAAGCTTCTCCTGTAACTCCGATTACTGAGATTTGTTCACAACTGATCTCACATCCCTGGGGTAATTTCATCACTGTTGACCGAGAAACTCCTGTATTTACTAAAAATACAAATTCTTCACTCTGAGGACCTACTCTTAGTTTTATTATCAAGGGCTCTTCTAGGTGTAATTCGATCCTCTTCGTTAAACAAAACTCTTGCCCTTTCTGATTCTCCTGAGAAGTTTTCTCATCTTGCTGTTTCTTCTGTTTCTTTCTGCAATTTTTTTGCAGGTGCCCCTTTTTATGACAATAAAAACAGGTAGGTCCCGCACCCTTCAAAGTGGGGCAAGAATTTTTAAAGTTTTTTTTTTTAATAGATCCTGGCATCCACTGTTTGTCTTTCCCTGCAAATTTTCTGTATTCAAAACTGTCTGCAATTCTTGAACTGCTGCCACCAAAATTCTGGCATCTGCTTTCTGCTTTTTCTCATTTCTACTACATGCATCACAGCAACGTTCTTTAGGCTTCGAACCTTTCTTATCCTTTTCCAGGGCGAGTACCAGGGGGTCCTGAGGTGCTACGTTTACCCCGCACTCTCTTTGCCACTCCTGTTTATTTCTTAGGGTAAAGAACATGTCAGCATACATCACTTCGTACTCTGTTGACCTCCCATAGTTATTCCCTGTGTTGGTTTAACACTTCACACACAATTTTCAGTCGCTTTGTCCTGGCTTCTCGCGTCGCAGCGATGCTGCGTCTCATTCACTCTCAGCCATACCCACACACCTTTATAAAATAGTTCCTACCTTATGGTCTATATCAGAACAGACTGTTTTACCAGGTTTGGTCACAAGAGGTCGCTTACAGACCATGAGACACCGGTTTGCCAGATTCATACAATCGCAGCCGTAGACAATATAACAATTGCAGGGGGTGACAATTTTCTTCCGGATGTCTATCAACTGATTCTCTTCTAAAAGATTACAAAGAGAGTGACAAGGCGTTTCCTGTAAAATTTTGCAACAGACACATAGAACAGACACAAGAAGATCACCGGCCGACAAACCTCTCAGATAGCAGTCTCAGTTCTTAACCCTTAATTCGCAGTATTATAACATCAAACACAATGTTGAGACAGTTTCCCATACAGTATAAACGAACCAAAGATACCAAGATAAACAAATACTCCTTTCAGCAGGACTTTAACCTGCGTTCTCCCTCTTCTTTGTTTTTTTTTTTTTTTTTTTTTTTGTTTTGTTTTTTTTTTTTTGGTTTTTTTTTTTTTTTTTTGTTTTGTTTTTTTTTTTTTTTTGTTTTGTTTTGTTTTTTTGTTTTTTTGTTTTTTTACCCCTGTGTTTCTATTACCGGGACTCTAACCCAGTGTGGCAGGACTTTAACCTGCGTTTCTATTACCGGGACTCTCACCCAGTAGCAGGACTTTATCCTTTTCTCTACAAAAACAATGCCGGGAATCTAACCCTGGCAAACCAATGCTAGCAACCCAATGCTAGCAACCCAATGCTAGCAACCCAATGCCGGGGTTTTAACCCAGCTGGGATTCGTTACCGGGGCGTCCCCCAGCTTTCCCTTCAGGCGGTCACGTCTGACCCCCGTTTCCCTACCAATAAAACCAATAAACAATTAAAATACCTCTTAATTGAAGCAGGAGATGCAGGGAACCCTCCGTCCACCAAGGCGCCAGTCCAGGGGGGTCTCTTCTGACAAAAAAATTCGTCAGGGGCGCCCAGAGAATCCCGACCCCGGACCCGGCCCGGGAGGACCTCAGGGCCCAGATCTCCTGTCTGGTCCCACCTGGGTCGCCAGAAAATGATGCCGAATTTTGCCCCAAAAGGCGAGAATAACTGCTTAAGAGACTCAGCCTAAGTCAGATAAGCAGGAGGTATTTTATTACGACGCGTCGGAGAAATCACGAAATGGATTTCTGAGTTCACATAGCAAAAGCAAGCCTTATATACAATTTTGGGTATAGGATTACATCAGATCAGATACATAATCATGCATATTCATATGGGGCGTGGTGTAGGCGGAGCGTGGGCGGAGCGTAGGTGGAGACATCTCTTTTGGGGAATTTTCAGGTGGTCGTTCCTGTTGCCTTCATCATAGACGGGGTCTTTCCGATGAGTCTTCCTCTTTAAACTTTTTAACTCTTTTCCTAATTTGGTCAATTCCCGGTGTATTTGGCTTAGATCCCGTGGCTTGGCAAAACCCTTAGGGTCGTTTTGACATTGCTGGCTCTAAACCCGCTTAGCTTATTAGTTTCTCCTATACCTATCTCTTCCCCTGTCATGATGCTCTACCTTTTATCTAATTTATTGCTCTGTTTTCCTAGTGCTGTGCTTTCTCCGTGTGTTCTAGTGCTAGGCCCTTCTTTACATGCCTCTCATTCCATGTTTTAACCCATTACTTCTGGAAGGCTATCTGCTTTAGGGCTTCAGCTTCCTAAATTGTACAACATCGGAGCCTGACCCCCCAATACTTTGCCACTTCGCAAATACCACTCAAGCAAAGCTCTCTGAGAAACCACCTGTGCTAGTCAAAGTCCCAGAAACACATCAAATTTCTGGGTCTTTCCAGTTGATTACTTGGGGAAGAGGGTATGTGTGTGGTTCTACTACCATCTGGCCCAAGGTGGTACCCAGGAAAAAATATAAATCCATACCGAGGCACTGTTAAGACTACTCTCACAAACAGTGACAAGAATTCTCCTAAGTCAAATATAAAATCACCTCAAAACCAGATCAGTTCTGTCTGGAGACAAAAGCATAGCTGAATGTCCACATACCAAAGAAAAGACTGTCCCATTACACGACAGCAAACAAAACAGAAAGCTGAACAACATTCTGCTGCATCAGTCAAGCCATTAGCCAGACACAGCCTGAACACAAATTGTTCTCTGAATTAAATATTATTACCCCTTTTTACCCTAAAAAACCCTATTATTCCCCTTTCTCAACTCTTACCAAAAACCTCTAACCTTATACTCACTCCCCCATCCTTAGCTTATAGAAGGAAAAAAAAAAAAAGGGGGGGAGGGGAAAGGAAAGGAGAAAAGGAACAAGGGAGAATACCATAACACTCCCCTCCCACCATAAAGATAACAAATTTGTCTTATATTTCCTGTCAGAAGCCCCATCCCTGTCCAAAGATGAAAATTATCTCCATTAGTGCTGTCCTCAATGCTGCCTGGATACTCCTCATCATGCCGTATGCTTTCAGTTGGATTAGCCCACAGCCTAGCTGTGGGCACTCAGCACATCACTCCGGATGTCCAGAGTTACCAAAAGAACCCTTGGGGGGATCAGAGATCCTGGAATGTTGCCAAAAGCACCTGGTGGCTTGACTTTGACCCTTCAAGGGATGTGCCACCAGTTTGAGGACATGAGAGTCACTTGGGAATGAATGGTGAAAGAATGATGTATTTACAGAGTGAAATATAGGTTTTAGGGTTTTGGTACAGGGGGGTTATGGAGACAAGATGGAGGGATCAGAGCGTGTCTTGTCCTTCTTCTTTCTTCTTCTTGTCATCCATTTTCTGTGGTGATGTTGGCACCTTGGGATTGGTCCATGGTGAGGGTGTACTTGCTAATATGGGTGAAAGGTATTGGGAAATAAAGGTAAATATGATGTATGTAGGTTTTAGTATAAAAAGAGACAACCGCCCAGTGGGAGGTCAGAGTGCCCTTGGCTGCCTTGCTGATCAGACCTCTGTTGGGCAGAAAGAAAATTCTATAGATAAGAAATAATAAACAATCTGAAGACTGAAAATCTGAAGAGTCCAGACTCATCCTTTGAAGCGCGGGCTGCCCCAGAGCCATCGTACGCATGTCTGGGCAGAGACAAACAGCCGACCGGACACCTAGCCATAACGTTTGGGTAGCTTTAGCAAAGACATTAGAACAGGATAACGTGCTTATCCATGGGAAGCACTGATAACCCACTTTCCGCATGTCTGGTAGGGATTCCCTTCGTAGCCGATGACTGGCCCATCTATAATTCAGAACTCCTCCTCACCACAGGTAAGAGAACCAATCTGGTAGATACTTGGCACGAGTGGAGAAAAATGTTGCCCAATGCTCTAGAGGAACCCCTAGAATTTGACCTGTTGCAGTCCTCCAAGGCAACATACTGTGTCAAATTTTACTTTAGACGTCTGAAGAATGATTGGCCAGAAATTCACCTGACAAAAAACACATAGAGAAATGATGTATCACCCATTAACAAAGCCTTTAACTATCCAGAATTGTGTAATTACATCACTCGCGTGATCTCGGTATCGTCTCTCCACCCCAAAGTACTACCCAAAGGAACATTTCTCATCTGTGGTGGCAGAGTATGGGCTGGGATCCCCTCGCGGCTCCAGGGAGGTCCCTGTAGCCTTGGAAAACTTTCTACCCTCACACCAAATATCACCTTGTTACATAACTGGAAAACAGAAAGCGAATTAAAACGCCACAAAAGATCCTACACTGAATTTGATGAAAATTGTGATCCCAAATTATATGACTGGAATAAACCAAAAAAGATTGCTGTGTCCCTATTCCTACCATGGGTAGCTGCAGCTAAAGCCCTTGGTGAAATAAATCACCTCGAATGCTGGCTCAGTAAGCAAGCCAACACTACATCTGCTGCCCTGAGCAATCTTTTAAAGGAAGAAGAAACCACAAGACATGCATCACTTCAAAATCAAGCAGCAATTTACTTCCTACTGGTTGCCCACGGATGCGGCTGTGAAGACTTCGAAGGGATGTGCTGTTTCAATCTCTCTTCACGCTCGGAATCCATCCACGCAAACATCCAGAAACTGAAGGAACTTGTGAAGGACTTAAAAGTAGAAAACAACCCAGACTGGGTCAATGACCTTTTCAGTCAATGGGGATAAACATGATGGGTTGCATCTTTGGTTAAGGGAATTTTGTGGATTTTCATTGTAATTGTCATTGTATTAGCTATGTTGTCATGTCTGTTCCATTGTTTTAAAAAGAACTATTGGGAACGCCTTTTCACTAAATACAGAAAGTACAGTGGTAGCAGCCACAGGACCTGCAAGGTCTCCCTGGCGGTCAGTTGCCTAAGATAAGAAATGCCTAGTCATGATGTCTGGACCAAAGAAGCCCCTTTTCCACCTTTGGATCCTCGTTATCTCTCTGTAAGATGATAGATCATATTTGCCTTGACCCTTACTATTGGACTGTTTCCCAAAACCCCTATACCATATATAAACACCCACTTCTGCCCAGTTGTGGAGAAGAGTCGTCACTGTGACCCTTCACAAAAGCTGGCAACAAAGACACCTCTGGAACCTCAGACAGCTCTTCTCTCTCGCCTCTGCGTCTGCCGGAGGCACTTAGCAAGCAAAGAGCTGAAATCACTATAGAGCTGAATTCACCAAAGAGGTAATCTCACTTAAGAGCTGACCTGCTTGCTAAGATTGCCTGCAGCTGGGAGCCTGCCTGAGGGACCCGGGCAGGTTGTGCTTAGCTGGACTTTGCTATTCGGACACCTACGGCAGCCAGGATCGGAGCCACCCTGAAAACCCCCGCCATAATAAAAAGTTTTCTACTAGGAAAATTAAAAATACAAATGCAATAGTGCAAAAAAAAGAACCCCCAATGACAGAGTCAGAACATGACCTGACACCCTTTAGGTCAGGGTGTTGGTTGCAGTCAGATTAAATGCTGTCTGCAGTTGTCCTGGAGTGACAGATGTGGTTCTGTTGAAGAAGTGATCCCATAGAAGTGCGTAGTTTTCCTCGGAAGGTCCAGTGGTGGTGTAGATGGGCCTGGTCTTCCTCTAGGAATCCAGTGGAGAAGAAAGCTGCTCCTCGGGGAATCCAGTGGGAAAAGGCTGCCTCTGGTGTTCTAAATCTCAGATTATATCCAGGTAGGAATGCTTGGCTCCTCCTCCTGGGCGGAGCATATCACAAGGGGATGATGTAATTTTATCAGTCATGCTGTGAGACCCAATGTCCCATTAACAGAAGATATCTCCCTGCAGGGAGGATTGGTTGTGGAAGAGTTAAAGTAAACTGCCCCACTTGGTTTTAATAGGTGGCCCAATTAACAGAAGATAACTACCCCACCTCTAACTGATGGCAATAGAATACACACCTTCAGCCACATCTTGCAACCTAAGACACCCACTAAGCTCCAATCTTTGCCCAATGGCTGCCTGGGCTCCTCCCAGATGGCCCCACACATGCCTTTCCCTGTGCTCCAGCCTACACTGAGGACCACTCCTTTTGAACCTTTACAGGGTAAGCATGTACTGTCATGCCAGAGAAGAATATAGTTTTCCTAATCAGGAAAGAAATTCAATTTTTATGCTAGTGTTATTTCCATGAAGTATAGCCAGCCTCAGAAACCAAGAAACACTTTAGTCTGGTACACATCTCTTATCTACTACTAGTTTTTCAGGTGGGCAACCATGAAGTCCAAACCAGAAGTCTGAAGACAATCAAAAAGGACCTCAGGATTTTGGGGCAACTGGCTGAGGGATCTGGAGCAAAAAGAATGTTCTCTTCTATCCTGCCAGTTGCAGGGAATGATGGGAGTAGAAACAGGAAAATCATACAGGTCAGTATCTGGCTCCAAGCCTGGTGTAGCCAGCAGAATTTTGCATTCTGTGATCACAGGTTGGTTTGCACAACACTGAGCCTGCAGGCAACAGATGGGATATATCTGTCGCTAAGGGGGGAAAGGATCTTTGCACAGGAGTTAGCAGGGTTTATTGAGAGAGCTTTAAACTAGATTTGAAGGGGGATGGGCATAAAACCAGGCTAGCTAGAGATAAGCTTGGAGGCAGTAATGATTGAGGGTTGGTATGCTAGTGAGGTCCTCCAGTCTGCCACCTCAATGGAGGTAGAGGATGGAGATCCATGTGGCTGCAACGATGCAAGGGTTTTTGATGTATTAGAAACTACAGAAGCATCTGAGAAGAGTCGCATAAGAATTAGGGCTACTTCTCCAATAAAGGTGGCAGGAACAATGGCCCAACTGAAGTGCATCTACACCAATGCACACAGCATGGGAAACAAACAGGAGGAACGGGAACCCATGGTGCAGATGGAAAACTATTACATAGTTGCCATAATGGACACATGATGGGATGAATTGCACAACTGGAGAGCTGAAATGGATGGCTATAAACTCTTCAGAAGGGACAGGCAAGGAAGGAGAGGCAGTGGGGTAGCCCTATATGTTTGAGACCGTTTCAATTGTCTGGAGCTTAATGACACTGATGATAGGGTTGACTATTTATGGGTAAGAATTGGGAGGAAGGGCAGAAGGGCAGAAATCTGAAATCCTGGTGGGAGCCTGTTATAGACCACCCAACCAGGATGAAGAGGCAGATGAAATATTCTGTAAACAGCAGGGGTAGTCTCACAATCATTAGCTCTTGTTCTCATGGGGAACTTCAACTTACCAAATGTCTGCTGAAAATACAACACAGCAGAGAGGAAACTGTCTAGGAGGTACCTGGAGTGTGTGGAAGAGAACTTCCTGAAACAGCTGGTGATTGCGCAACTAGGAGAGGCGCCCTGCTGGACCTGCTGTTTGTGAAATAAGAGGGACTGGCAGGTGATATGATGGTTAGAGGTTATTGGGAGGAAAGGGTTGAAAACAAAAGATTGGTGAGGAGAAAGTTGTTTTCAGAATTATTTTTGCTCAAGATAACCCTGCAGCTGAGGGATGCTAAGAATATTCACTGCTTGAAATTTCACATTGTTTTCTGTCATGAGAAGTGGAATTTCTGTAGAAGATAACAGAATACTATAAAAGACCTATAAAGCAGTCTTCACTAGGCCTAGGATCCCTGGTAGGGGATGGGGGTGAAGAGATAGGGAACTCTGAGATTGTAAAACACAGCCTTGTGAAGAATTTTGTCTCTGCCAGGCGTTTTTGATATGTGACCTGGAAACAGTCCAAATGCTTTTTGCCCCCGCTAAGATGAAATAAGCTTAGCAGTGTATGTATCCCTGTTTTGCCAGTGAAATAATGGAATAAATCTTTCCTTCACACTTGAACTGTGGATCATGGCCATCTTGGTGTTACCTGCATATATTTGGTTCACACATTTGGCATAGTCAGGGACCACCAAGAATGACCATGGAAAAAGCTGGGGACTGGGGAGGCCATGACAATGACTTCCCGCATTTTGAGATGGCCCAGCACTGAGTGCTGGACTCCTGTTGCCACTGTCCTAGTGACAATGGCTCTGCTGGACTCATGGCTTGAAGCTGATGATGCAACAGCAGCTCCTCTGCAGAAGATCAGATTGGCTATGCATCAATTATCATGGAAAGTGAAAAGCAGCATGTAAGTCTGCTCACAAGTTACCAGGGAGATTGGAATGGTTGTTAGTCACTGGATTCATGGCTCTCAACTATGAAGTTACAGCCTTAGTGGCCAAGGGGGAGAGCTGAAAGAGGGTTGCTTTAGGGATGCAAAGGAATTTGTGCAAGAAGTGTTTACTGCTCAAAAGGAGTAGTGCTGTGAGCAGCAACGCACTATAGAATGGCTGGTGGCGCATATTGCTAATGAACATAGGCAAAAATATGGGAAAAGTAAGGTCTCGGATTCCCAGGTTTGTGGTCTTATTAAGAAACCTTCATGGGATCCAAAGGAATGGTATGGATATATTTGGACAGGGTCCTTGGATTTCGAGATTGAGTTTGAGCCAAACTTGGCAGATAAAGAGGTGGTAAAAGCAGGACCCCTCATGCAAATGGAGACTCAGCAGGATCTGCTGGATGGAGGGGTACAGGTCACACAAATCTACATGCCACAGGAGTTAGAGGAGTTTTTAGAATCTTATTGGCAGAAGAGTAGGGAGAGCATACTGGCATAAATTTTACGAGCTTGGAATGGCTGTACTGTGTTTATTCACTTATTAGTGGGTGAAAAGGATCTATTAACTCCTTTAGCCACTGATAATGAGGTCCAACAGGGGTATGCTTGGCTACGGATTACCAGAGGTCCTGATGGATGGGATATTGTTGCACTTAAGCTATATCAATGGCTGTGTACAGCAGTTTTAACAGCACACAAAAATCCTGCTGAGTCAGTGTCATCCCTTGGGAACTGGTGTACAATGGAAGAAGGTATTGGCTTACTGTGGCAGATGGGGGCAACTCATGCCCTGATCACAGGAACTAATCCTGATGAAGTAGCAGTAACAAGAACTATTAAAATGCAGTTTGTGAAGGGGGCACCTAATAAATTGAAACCCCTGGTTATATCAGCAGTCACATATGCTACTGGTAATATAGGTGCCTTAATAGATGCCCTGAGGGACATTGGAACTATGGTCTCAGAGCCAGCTGTGGGGGCATTGAGAGAGAATAAGTCAGCAAAGCCAAAACAGCAGGAGCAGCTGCATGGCGGATGCCCCAAAATTGCTGCCACTGTAGCCTCTCATCAGGATGGGCCATGACGTCCCTGTGTTCCTCTAACTATAAAGTGACAATCTGGAGGGACTTTGCATGTGTCAGCTCATGTGGATACAGGCACAGAAGTGACCATATCATATGATGATATTTCTCCTAATGAAGCTACTTTGCAGACCTGCAGCTTGGAGGAGGTGGTTCCACCCCTATCCTCCAAGCTAAGGTTACTTTAACAATAGGAGATGCCACCCCAATTGTCATGCAGATGTTAATTGCCCCAGTTGAACAATATATCTTGGGCATTGATGTGCTGTCAGGGTGAAAAGTTGAAACACTGAATGGCCGTTTTGGGACTCCATAAGTGAGATTTGCCATTCGATCTGTAACTGTTCTGCATGGGTTCCCAAAGTGGGATCCTGCTGCGTTGCCAGCACCTGGCAAGTTGGTAAATGTAAAGCAGTATCATATTCCAGGGGGGAAAAGGAAATTACTGAAATGATTCAGGTACTCCAAGAAGTGGGAATAGCTGGAAATACTGAAGCAAAGTGAAAATTTTCCAGTATAGAAATCCATTTTAATTTAGGTAAAATGTGCATTTTTGAGTTGAGGCTGTGGTAAGAAATCGTAGTTATTTAGCCAGACTGCAAGGCCTAAGCTCAGTGAAGTTACTTCAGCGAAGGACAGAGATAAAGGGGAGGAGACAGAAGACGATAGAAAGAGACAGGGACTGCTGTAAGGGCAAGTCAGCCTGACCTCGGAATTCTTTCTGATAAAAAGGAACTAGTGGTAAAAGTCACATGAAACCCATAAAAATGAATATGTATGAACCTATTGTGAAACTGTATGCATATGTATTTGAGAGGGGAATAAAAGGAGATCTGAAGTTCTCAGAGGTATGCATGCCTTTTGAGGAGAGTTTTCTCCGCATGTGTCCGGCGCCGTAAATAAACATACCGAGCTTTACAACTTTTATAAAGTTGTGAGGTTTCTTCTTTTCTCCGCAAAACAATACCACTACAGCTTTTAATAGCCCCATTTCACCTCTCTGAAAATAGGATGGTAGTTGCAGAGTGACTGTTGATTACAGACAACTGAATAAAGTCTTCTCCCCCACTTACAGTTGCAGTACCAGACATAGTTGCCCTCATGGGGAAAATTAGCCAAACTTTACATCCCTGGAAGGTGGCAATGGATCTTGCTAATGCTTTTTTTTCCAATAGCCATTGTTTCAGAGAGTCAGGACCAGTTTGCCTTTACGTGGCAAGAAAAGCAGTATAGCTTTCAGGTATTGCCTTGGGGATGTAACCACAGTTGCTCCATTTGGCACCAAATGGTGGCAACTGATATAGTGCTGTGATTGGGTGCTATCCCTGTTCACCATTATATTCATGATCTAATGCACGTCTCGGTGAGGTTTCGGGGTATCCCCAGCTGGCTGTTGCAGGTCCGGATAGTGCAGTCCTGTTCAGCTCAGCCTGCCCAGGCTCCCAGGCAGCTCCCAGCTGCAGGCAACCTTAGCAAGCTCAGCTCTTAAGTGAGATCAGCTCTTTAGTGATTATCAGATCATTTGTGATTTCAGCTCTTTGCTTGCTAAGTGCCTTTGGCAGCTGCAGGGAGAGAGAGGAGAAGGCTGTGTGAGGTTCCACAGAGATGTCTTTATTGAAGTCTTCTGCAAAGCTTCTCAGGGACAGCGTCTTCTGCCAAACTGGGCAAAAGTAGGGGTTTTTATAGGATACAGGAGTTTTAGAAATTTTCCAATAGTAAGGGTCGAGGCGAATGTGACCTATGGTCTTACAGAGAGATAAGCAAGAGTCTGAAGGCAGAAGAGGGGCTTCTTAGGTCCAGTCATCATGACTAGGAATTTCTTAGGCTGCTGAATGCCATGGAGGCATTGCAGGCCCTGTGCCTGCTACAATGATCTATTGATTATGGCAGAGTCACAACAAGAAATTGAGGCAGCTGCTGAATCACTGAAAGCCCACTTAGGGGAGCAAGGCTGGGCAAATAATCCAAAGAAAATACAGGGCCCTGATGCTACTGGGCATTTTTTGGGGGGGTAGCTGGGCATGGGCAGTTTAGAAAAATACCAAACAAGGTACAGCAAACAGTCCAGCAATTCCCTGTACTGAACACGGTGACTGTGGCAGGACTTCCCCCCTTACCACAGAAGAGCTTATCTGTTCTGTCCATCAGCTGGTGCAATAGTTCTGTGCATTCTCCCCCTCACAAGAATGGATTAAATAACCCAGGCCAGATAGGTGTACAGTAAAGGAGTTATCTCTGACACCAGAGAGATGATATACAATAAACATCCCTGCTGACAAGGAACAGGTTGCCTTGAGAACAAGATGTGAGGAGATAAGCTGGAATTTCTGACTGACAGATACTTCACTTTTCAAACTATAAAAGCTACACAAAACTTTCATGGAGGCAGAAGTCTCCTACATACATCCTAGAAACGTAGGGCTTTTCCCTGAAGTTTGGATGCAATTCCATGGATACTTACCTGGGAATTGAGTGAAAGGACTTTATGTGTACTCCATAATCAATTTGGTGGTAAGTTACATTGACTCCTAATCTATACTATTTTTTTGCTAGCTGTAATATAAGTACCTTTTATAGAGCACTGTATTTTTTTATCTACTAGTAGTTCATTTTGTTTTATCCTGTGTAGCAAGTAGTCTGTTTAACATCTTACGTTTGTTAATCTTGTGTCTATTCAATAAATTATTAATTATCTAATAGACCTAATCAGTCATTCTTAAGAACTCAGGAGCAAGAACCATTTGGGGTACAGGCTGCCTCAAACAGAGCTACTGCCAGAAATCTGAGTCAAAGGCAGGACTTGTCTAAGCTCTCATCTCCATTCCTTACAGTGAAACAGCTGCAAACTTTCCTGGGGCTTTCAGGGTACTGGAGAACTTCCATTCCACACTTGGCGGTACTGATGTGCTCTCTGCAGAAACTGACTGGGAAGGAAGTTGTTTAATGACTGCAAGAATGCTTTGATTGAGTGTGCCTAATTGTACATAGCTGCATTTAAGGGCATTACATAGGCCCTGGGGGAAAGTAAAGTGGGGTCAGTGGGCTTTGACCACTTGGCAGGTTGTTTACATTGGCCCCCTGTCCTCATCAAGGGATGGTGATATGTATTCACTACTGCGGATACAGTGTCAGGATTGCTCTTTGCTAAAACCACCAAATATGCTACATGCTCTGTTAATATCAGATTCTCAAGTTCTTGTATTTCTAGTATCTTTGACAAATGCTCAGGCCTTGTCTAAAGGGGACAGAGTTGGAACTCTCTTATTGGTGCCGCGAACCCCTCACCAAGGTGAAGCTCAGTCTGAAAGGGTGCAAACCAAACATCTTCAAACTGTGTGGGCAATCACCTTGTTTCAAGCTAGCAGACCTGGAGTAATTCTAGCTGAAGAAGCTGGAGTCACAGCACAGGTATTACTGGAAGAAGCTGACACGCCTATTTTTCTTCATTGTCACAAGTTGGCTTGTTGTGCTTTATAGACTTGCACAACATGCAAACATTTCTGGATGTTATAAATGATCAAATCAAGAGCCAAATTTATAAAAATTTGACAAAGATTTATTAGGTCAATTAAAATTGAAAATTTGAAAACCTTCTGTCCTGGGGTGACGTTAAGATGCTTGTATCCCCATTCATCTGTTCTGTGCCTTTAAGACTGTCTCTGAGGAGTGAAAGTTTTGTTTGGGTTTCTCTTATCAGGGACACAGAGACGAGCAGTACATAGGGCTGTTTTCGCTTTTTGCTTCTTTGCTTTCGGCTTGCTGCTTTGCTTGCTCTCTTTTCTGCTCTCGCTTCTGCTCTGCTTTGGCCTCTGCTTATTAGCTAGTTCTAGCTAAACAGTCCAAATTCCTTCCTGGACTGTTTCTCCTCTCCTGTTTCTGTGACCATCTTGAACCTGCTCCAGACTGGGACCTGGGAACATGGAGGGTTTGCACTGTTTTGGCCTGCAGCAGCTGCCCCAGTGCCGGAGGGACTGAGAACAGAGCAACCACCCCCGAAAGAAACTTTCTGATTTTTTCATCTTTCTCAGAGTGGTGTCATCTGGTATTGTTCATTTTGTGTGCTGGGGGGTGCTGTGCCAGTCAAATAAACAGGTTCTTTCCACTTCTCTCCGAGGAATTCTTCCCGAACCATTTGGGGGGAGGGGCCGTGTGGGTTTGCTTTCTGGAGGGGCCCTCCTTTGCAGATTCTTTAACAAATTTGCCCTAAACCAGGACACCTTCCCACAACCAAGACAGCGTCAGCCCCGGGAGCAGCCTCTGGGTGCCCTTTGGGATTCGGCCGACAGAGTGGCAGCGTTCCCCCGAAAGGTACACCCCGAGTGCCTCCAGCAGCCGGTTTATATACCATTTATTCTGCCTGAGGCAGAGATGACCACATAATTCTTTGTGTCTCTTGGCATGTAAAGTTGGGTCCATACATGTGTAGAATCAGACAAAGAACGTGTCCAAAGCCCAGATGAATGTCTGAGTATTCCAGGGGAAGAACTATTCACATGTAGTAGGTGATGCCATCTCAAGTCCAGGTGCAAGACCTCGTGGGCTTCCTGAGATGTCCAGTTGATCATCACCCAGGAAATTCCAGATGATATCTCCCAGGTGCAGAGTAAATTGGCTCCAGCCTGTCTCTTGCATCTGATAATGGGTCCAACACAATCCCAGAGCCAGTCCGGGAACTGGTTAATGTGAATACCTCTAGCCCTGACAAAGACAATTGCAGACACCCTGGCTCAGAGCTACTCTGTTCATATGAGAACAGGGTTTGATTTTATCTTAACTCAGTCCGGGAACTAGTAACAATATGAATGGCTTCTGTTCCTGGACAGGGTGGTTTCACAAGCATATGTTTAACCTTCACTAACATTTTATACACAGACATAGGTTTAGGCTCTACTAATATTTTATACATACATATACCTGTTGCGGCGAGGGAAGACTCGGGATGCTCAATATGAGAATCAGCAAGCTTCGTTTATTGATTAGAGCACCAGGCATTTATTACAATAAGTAATAAGCTCATGCATATTCTGTAAGCCAAGCAGTCTATTGGTTATACTACAATATCAGCTCTTCCTCATTTTTTAGAACTTACATTTCTTTTTCTCACGTGTCTCTCACTACTTGTTATTGTACCACAGCTATGCTCAAGGACACAGTGTTTTTGCAGGTGCAGAAACTCAGATTAGCTGGGTTCGGTACTTTTTCAGTCCTTGGTCAGCTAACAAGAGCATGTCTATGTGACCTCTGTCATGTAGCCATTCCTCCACATATACCTATTTCCCATAGCATGAATTATCTCTACTACATATAACATGGATGTATCTTTGCAGTATTACTATGTACATCCTTGTGTGTGATAACCTTTTTCCTTTTTCCTCTCCACATAAAAAATGTAAGGCACTTGAGATATGCCTTCACTTGAGGTGAATAGGACATTGAAAGCAATTGTTACCCAGAATGCAGGAGTAACTGCACTTCACCTGGAACCTTTACCATTCCAGCTAATGATGAACTATCTCCTGTCTCAACATCACATGATGTGCTGAGTTTGATGACATGTACTGCTTCAATGTGACTGCTGGATCAGCTGCCTTGTCAAGAGGACTAGGACATTTAGAGCGTTGATTGTTTGTTCCTTTGTTCATGTATACTCCATTAAGTGCCTCTGCAAATTACCCTGTCCTACTCTTCCATGCCAAGCAGGAGTGGTCTTTTGAGTGAGGAGGTGGAATACTGGGAGAAAAGGGTTAAAATCAGAGGACTGACGAGGAAAAAGAGTTGGTTTTAGAATTATTTTCACTCACAATGACCTTGGAGCTGGGGCATGATAAGAATATTCACTGCTTGAAATTGTATTGTTTTCTGTCTGTCTTGAGTAGTGGAATTTCTGTGGAAGATAACAGAATGCTATAAAAGACCTATAAAGCATTTTTACTAGGCCTAGGCTGCCCAGTGGGGATGGGAAGGAGAGATAAAAAGCTCTGAGATTTTAAAACATAGCCTTGTGAAGAATTTTGTCTGTGACAGGTGTTTTTGATATGTGAGCCAGGAATGGCGTGAGGACTTTTTGCCCCTGCTAAGATGAAATAAGCTTAGCAGTGTATATATCTCTGTTTTGCAAGTGAAATAATGGAATAAATATTTCCTTCACACTTGAACTGTGGATCATGGCCATCTTGGTGTTACCTGTATATATTCAGTTCACACAGAGGCCATCTTGGACAAAGCAATCATGAAATTATAGTTTTTTGGTTCTTGGCAAAGTAAGGGGGGACGCCAGCAGAGCTGCTGCCTTGGACTTCCAGAGGGCAGACTTTGGTCTGTTTAGGACACTGGTTGACAGAGTCCTTTGGAAGGCAGTGCTGAAGGGCAAAGGAGTCCAGGAAGACTGGATATTCTTCAAGAAGGAAATCTTAAAGGTACAGAAACAGGCTGTCCCAATGTGTATAAAGACAAGCTGACAGGGAAGATGACTTGCCTGGCTGAGCAGAGATCTTTGGCTCAAACTCAGGGAAGAAAAGAAAGTATATCACCTTTTGAAAAATGGGCAGGAAACTCAGGAGGACTACAAGGATGTTGTGAAGTCATGCAGGCAGAAAATTAGAAGAGTCAAAACTCAAGTAAAACATAATTTGGCTACTACCTTAAAGGATGTAGTGGGTTGACCGTGGCTGAGTGCCAGGTGCCCACCAAGCAGCTCTATCACTCCCCTTTCCAGTAGGATAGGGGAGAGAAAATAAGATGGAAAACAACTCATAGGTTGATATAAGGCAGTTTACTAAAGCAAAAAAAAAAAAAAAAAGACAAGTGAAAGTTTGCAAGCACATAAATTAAGGGAAAATTTAATCTCTACTTCCCATCAGCAAGCAATATTTAGACACTTCCTGGTAAGCAGGGCTTCAGCATATGTAGCTGTTCCTCTGGAATGCAAACATAGAATAACAAATGCCCTCCCTGTTTCTCCTCTCTCTGTTAGCTTTTACACCTGAGCTGACATCATATGGTATGGAATAACGCTTTGGCTAATTTGGGTCAGCTGGTCTGGTTGTGTCCCCTCTCAGGATCTTGCCCACTCCCAGCCCCTTGATGGGGGAGGGAGGAGGATGTTAGCACTGCTCAGCAGTAGCCAAAATGCTGGTGTGTTCTCAACACCCAGCTACGAATGCAAAGCAAAGCACTGTGAGGGCTACTAAGGAAAAAGGAACTCTATCTCAGTCAGATCCAATACAAAGGACAATAAAAAATGTTTTTACACATACATCAACAGCAAAAGAGGGACTCAGGACAATTTTCATCTTTTATTGGATGCACAGGGAAACATAATGACAAAGGCTGAGAAAAAGGGGGAGGAACTTAAAGCCCTTTGCCTCAGTCTTTAAAAGAAAGATCAGTTGTCCTCAGGGTACCCAGCATCATGAGCCAGTAGACAGGGATGGGAAGCACAATGAAGCCACTGTATTCCAGGAATAAAATGGTCAGTGACCTGCTATGCCACTTAGACACCCATAAGTCAAGGGAACCAGATGGGATCAACCCAAGGATACTGAGGGAGCTGGGAGAAGAGCTCACTAAGCATCTTTGAATAATTTTCCAGCAGTCCTGGTAAAGTGGAGAGAGCCCAGTTGACTGGAAGTGAGAAAATGGAATGCCCATCTATAAGAAGGGTCAGAAGGAGGATCTGAGGAACTACAGGCCTGTCAGCCTGACCTAGGTTCCAGGGAAGGTCAGGGAGGAGATTATCTTGAGTGCAATCATATGACATGGTCAAGAAAAGGGGATCAAGCCCAGCTAGCATGTGCTTAGGAAACACTGGTCCTGCTTGACCAACCTGATTGTCTTCTATGACAAAGTGACCCACTGAGCGGATGAGAGAAAGGTTGTGGATGTTGTTTACCTAGACTTAATTAAAGCCTTTGACATTGTCTCCCACACCATTCTCCTGGAGAAAATGGCTGCTCATTGCTTGTATGGGTACACCGTTCACTGGGTAAAAAACTGCCTGGATGGCTGGGCCCAGAGAATGGTGGTGAATGAAATTAAATCCAGTTGATGGCCAGTCACAAGTCCTGGTCCTCAGGGTTCAGTATTGGAGCCAGTCCTGTTTAGTATCTTGATCAACAATCTGGATGAGGGGCTCTATTGCAACCCTCAGTAAGTTTGAAGATGATACCAAGTTGGGTAGGAGTGTGGATCTTCTGGAGGGTAGGAAGGCTCTGCAGAGGGATCTGGACAAGATGGATCAATGAACAGAGGCCAACTGTTTGATGTTCAATAAGGTGAAGTGCCAGGTCCTGCACTTGGATCACAACAACCCCATGCAATGCTACAGGAATGATGAAGAATGTCTAGAAAGCTGCCTGGTGGAACAGGATGTGGGGGTACTGGTCAACAGCCAGCTGAACATGAGCCAACATGTGCCTAGGTGGCCAAGAAGGCCAATGGCATCCTGGCTTGTATCAGAAACAGTGTGACCAGCAGGACCAGGGAAGTGATTGTCCCCTTGTACTTGGCACTGGTAAGGCCGCACCTTGAATCCTGTGTTCAGTAGTAGGCTCCTCACTACAAGAAAGACATTGAGGTGCTGGAGCATGTCCAAAGAAGGGCAGCAAATCTGGTGAAGGGTTTGCAACACAAGACATATGAAGAGTGGCTGAAGGAGTTGGGGTGTTTAGCCTGGAGAAGAGGAACTATCTGAAAGGAGGTTGTAGCCAAGTGGGGATCAGCCTTTTCTCCCAGGCACCCAGTGTCAGAACAAGAGGACAAGACCTCAAGCTGCGCAAGGGGAGGGTCAGGTTGGACATGAGAAAGAATTTCTTCATGGAAAGGGTTGTTAAATATTAGAATGGGCTGCCTAGGGGGGTGGTGGAGTCACCATCCCTGGAGGTATTCAAGAAATTACTGGATGTAGCACTTAGTGCTATGGTCTAGTTGACAAGGTGATTATCGATCAAAGTTCTCTTCCAACCTAAATGATTCTGTGATTTTCTTCTGTAATTCTTGCTCTCTACAACTGTCTGAAAGCAGGTTATAGCAAGTTAGGGGTTGGTCTGTTTTCCCAAGTAACAAGTGACAGGCCCCAGGTTGTACTAGGGGAGCTTTAGATTGAATATTAAGAAAAAATTCTTCATTGAAACGATGATCAGTTATCGGAACAGGCTGCCCAGGGAAGTGGTAGAATCATCATCCCTGGAAGTGTTCAAAAGGCATGTGGATGTGGCACTTGGTGACATGGTTTTGTGCAAAACACAGTGGTGCTAGTTTAAGAATTGGACTGGATGATCTTAGAGGACTTTTCCAGCCTTACTGATTTATGATTCCATGATCTTACCTTTTGAAAAGCACCTAGCAATTGATAAACAGCTCCAAAAAAAGGCAAATATGAGTAAGAAGCATTATCATCCACAAGAAAACACATGCCCTTCCAGCATTTTCCTTCACACACAGAAGCACTGGTTAAACTTTATTTTTGCTGAAACACAGGGCACAGAAGAAGCTCAGTAATTGGCAGAAGTTACCAAGGCACACAAGGAAGGTTTCAGTGTGGCAACTTACATGAGGAGTGTGGACTAGTCTGAAAGCAAACCAGTGGGAGATCTCAAGTCAGAATTACAATTTATTAGAAAAATTATGATAAAGGCAATAATACAGAAGAACTGGCTTAAACTGACAGAGTCAGAATACAACCTGACACCCTGTTGGTCAGGATGGTAGTGGCAGTCTGATTAAATGGTAGCTGCAGTCCTTTGGAGTGATGAATGTGATTCTGTCGAAGCAGTGATTCTGTAGTGAAGCTTGGTCCTTTTCTGGAGGTCCAGTGGTGATTATAGAGCTCTTCTCCTCTGTGAATGCAGTGGGTAGTGCTGTTCATGGTGCTCCAAATATCAGATTATATCCAGGTGGGAATGCTTTGTTCCTCCCCTTGGGTGGAGCATTTCACAATGGGATGAGTCGTGCAGTGAGACTTGATGGCCTCTTAGCAGAAGATAATCCCTGGAGGGAGTTATCAGGGAGGGATGTCATGGAAGAGATAAAGAACACTACCCCACCTATTATTAACAGCTTATGAAGATGGTAATAGGATACATACTTCTGGTTACATCTTACATTGTAACCTAAGATATTATTGACCCTTTACTCTATTACCATCTACATCATACTCAAATCAATACCCTCTTTAAACTCTACTTATATACATATTCACAATGAAGCCTTACACACAGTTCTCACTTAAAACTAGGTGTCCTTGTTATACACAAGGAGTTTCCTCATTTTCTGCATTACCCACCAAGTGTAACCAGATCCTTGAGCAAAAACAATCCCACAGATAGGTTTGCCTTTCTCTGAGGTGGGACTAATCCAGTCTTTCCTAAAATACCTCTCATGTGTACCACAGGGACTTTATCACCACCTACTATGTGCAATAGTTTAGATTGGGCAAGACTAGCTCAATTAATGGAGTATTGAAGTGAAGGGGAGACGACCATCCTTTAATGCATCGAACTCCGATTTATTGATCGATCAGTCACTTTATATAACAGTGTTAATTAACTTCATGCATATTGCAAAATCCAAGCTCATGATAGGCTAACAGAGAGAACTCTAACCACTCCTTTTGTGTTACAATACCTATAATTGTTTATTAAAAACAGAACCAGTGCTCCCACTGAGATATGAAAGGTTCCCAAAACTTCCATATCTGTTCCCAGGGTGCCATCTTTTCCCAGAGAGGGTGTTTTGCTTGTTATGGGAAGACTGTCTGAGAACCTTATTGTTTATAAAGCGATGCATGAGAGAGCCTAATTGTTTATAGAAATCAGCCTGGGAACTGCTTTTGGAACTGCTTTGCAACTACCTTTTACTTTTCTCTCCACTGTATGCCTTCATGGCCTTTTTCTTTAAGCCGTGCTTGAACTAAACTCTCCACAATGGAGTCTCTGGTGTTGATCACCCAGGTGGTCTTTGCTAAATGCAGCTCCCAGTCTTTGAATGCAGCTCCCAGTCTTTGAAGGTCCTCCCACCAAGAGCCTTCAAGGTGATTTTATGCAGTCCATTACGTCGTTCAACTTTCCTTGAAGCTGGCGCATGATAGGGAATATAATATATCCACTTGATACCATGTTCTCTGGCCCAGGTGTTTCTAAGGCTGTTCTTGAAATGGGTCCTGTTGTCCAGCTCAATTCTCTCAGCGGTGCTGTGTCTCCACAGGACTTGCTTTTCCAGGCCCAAGATATTTGCATTGCGATGTCATAGTTTGCCTCAGATACCTTGGGTTTCTCCCTGTAGATTCCTTCCCCAGGTGTCAATCACCTCTCCTTTCCCCCACCCTGACCCCTGCTGAGTGCTGTCTGCCAATCCTGGCATTCCAGAAGGGCGTGAGTGATTGGCAGAATTCAAAAGATGCCTTTCAGCCCTGGAGGGACATTGGGCCATCCAGGTGTCATTTGTCCCCTGAGACTTCCCCTCCCTTACCTGGTTGGTGAGATCCCTACCCCTTCCCTCCCCCTTTCCCTGGGGTTAAAAGACACAGAAACCATGTGGTTCGGCTAGTCCTGTTAGAGCTGTTGCTGGATTCAGAGGCTTGTGGGCCAGGAATAAAGTTCTGGATCAAAACCCTCTAGCAGAATCCGACTCCTTTTCCTTCACCTTGCCTTAAAGCTTCTTTGCCAGAGGTAAACCTGAGCTCCTGCATGACTGGACTTGTCCCAAGCACCCAGCTGGAACATCCAGCTAGCCAAAGGTGTCTCTGAGGTGAAACCATCACAGTTGCCACCTTTGGTCAAGCAACAAGGGCCAGACGAGCCCAGGCACATTTCATCCAGCTATATTGGCTTTTAATTCCAATACAAGATGGTGTTCCATGCAGTAGTATGAGGCACAGGGTAGGTCTCCAACTGTCCGGTGGTTGCTTCCACCATGGTCAGCATGTAGCACTTGCCTTGGCGGGTTTGGGGAAGGGTGATGTAGTCAGCTTGCCATGCTTCTCCAAAGCTATACTTTCACCACTGCCCACTGTACCACAGAGGCTTCACCTGCTTAGCCTGCTTGATTGCAGTGCATGTCTCACATCTGTGGATGACCTGTGAGATACAGTCAATAGTTAGATCCACCCCTCAGTCATGAGCCCATCAGTATGTTGCATCTATCCCCTGATGACCAGAGCTATCATGGGCGATATCCTGCCAAATCTCAGCAGCCCACATGGTTTTCCCTCTGTGATGTCACTTGGCCTTTCTCCAACAATCCAGCCATCCCCACAGAGCATTAGCTACCATTTATGAGTCAGTGTAGAAATAGAGCCTTGGTCACTTCTCTCATTCGGCAATATCCAAAGCCAGCTGGACGGCTTTAAGCTCTGCAACCTGAATCAATCCACCTTGTCACTCGGTAGCTTGTGCAACTCACCATGTGGGGCTCCATACAGTAGCTTTCCATTTCCAGTTAGCACCTACTATTTGGCAGGAACCATCAGTGAAGAGGGCATATAATCTTTCACTCTCTGGTAACTCATTAAATGGTGGGGCTTCCTTGGCACATGTCACTTGCTCCTCTTGTTCTCCAGAAGATAATACAAAAGTCTCCCCTTCAGGCCAGTTTGTTATGATTTCCAGAATGCCAGGGCGATTAGGATGCCTTACCCGGGCTTGCTGTGTGATCAGAGCAATCCACTTGCTCCATGTGGCGTTGGTGGCATGATGCATGGATGGGACTTTTCCCTTGAACATCCAACCCAGCACAGGTAGTTGGGGTGCCAGAAGCAGCTGTGCTTTGGTTCCAATTACTTCTGAGGCAGCTCAAACCCCTTCATAAGTCACAAGTCTCCTTCTCAGTTGGAGTATGGCTGGCCTCAGATCCTTTGTATACCTGATTACAGAACCTGAGCAGTCATGCTCATGTCTCTCTAGATCACTTCTGCCACTGACTCCAGGAAGGATGATTCTCCCTGGCTGCAGTACAGAGCTTATTTTTCAAATCCTGCCCCATTTTGTTCAAGGGTCCACTGGATATCACTTTTCTTTCTTGTGTCACGAGATAAAGAGTGCTTATAATTGTGCTGTATTTTGGGATATGCATCCTCCAAAAGCCCACAGCTCCTAGAAAAGTCTGGGCTTCCTTCTTGTTGGTAGATAGGGACATAGCCGTGAGTTTGGTAATTATCTCCATCGGGATCTGGCAACAACCATCTTACTACTTGACTCCTAGAAACTGAATTTCATAAGTAGTTCCCTAAACCTTACTTCACTTAATGGCAAAACCAGCTTCCAAGAGAATCTGGATAATCTTCTCTCCTTTCTCAAAGACTTCCCCTGCTGTGTTCCCCCATACAATGATGTCATCAATGTCCTGCAGATGTTCTGGAGCCTCACCCTTTTCCACTGCAGCCTGGATCATTTCATGGCAGATGGTGGGACTGTGCTTCCCCCCATGGGGCAGCCAGTTCAAGGTGTATTGCACACCCCTCCAGGTGAAGGCAAACTGGGGCCTGCACTCTGCTGCCAAAGGAATGGGGAAAAATGCATTGGCAATGTCAATGGTTGCATACCACTTGTCTGCCTTGGACTCCAACTCATACTGAAGATCCAGCATGTCAGGCACGGCATCACTCAGTGGTGGCGTGACTTCATTCAGATCACGGTAATCTACCATCAGTCTCCGTTCTCCACTGGACTTACACACTGGCCACATAAGGCTGTTAAAGGGTGAACAAGCCTTGCTGACTAATAAAGCCTGTTATCTGGCCTTATTATCATGCCAGGCTGCTCAGGAACTCTGTCCCCAGGGGGACCGGGTGCCCGATGAAATGCTCAGGCCAAATAACCGCGGGGCCCAACTCGAGCAAGCTCAGTAGTGATTAGCTCTCTAGTGGTATCAGCTCTCTTAGATATTCAGCACTGCTTGCTGGGTAGTGGTGCCCTTGGCTGAGGCTTCAGCAGACAGAGAGAGAGGAGAAGTTGTCGAAGCTGGCTGGTTCCACAGAGATGGTTTATTGGGGATATCTGTGAAGGGTCTCAGCTCTTCTTCTTCTAACTTATGGGGGTACAGTATGCTTCTTTTATAGACTTGGCTAGGATCCAAGCTTAGCCAATGGCAAGGATTTTTAGGAATATCCCTGATTGACCAATAGTGGGGGTTTAGGGATAATATTGCCATATAGGGTTACAGAGATAGGTTGTAGGTCGGGGAGTCAGAAGGACAGGATATTCCTTGCTGCCTCAGCATTCCAATTCAAATCCTCCATGGTGCCTTTCCCAAACCTATGGGGTTTACTACAGCTGACCATCACTTGAATCTCCAGTTCATGAATCATCTTATGGATGGGAATCACAGAGTCTCGGTTGATGCGGTATTGCCAACGGTGCACTGTTGCTGTGGCTATTGGTACCTGTTGTTCTTCAGTCCACAGCAGTCCCACAGCCAAGGGGTCAACTGAGAGACCAGGCAGGGTATTCAGTTGTCTGATGTCTTCTGTCTCTAGAGCAGCTATCCCAAAAGCTCAGCTATGTCCTTTGGTGTCTTTGAAATACCCACTCCAGAGAGAGTCTATGCTGAGGATGCATGGGGACTGGGCCAGTCACAATGTGGTGTTTCTGCCACTCCTTTCCAGTCAAACTCACTTCAGCTTCCAGTACCGTCAGCTGCTGGGATACCCCTGTCACCCCAGAAATAGAAATGGATTCTGGTCCCACATACCTTGATGGCATCAGGGTACACTGAGCGCCAGTGTCAAAAAAAGCCATATATTTTTGTGGGTCATAAGTGCCAGGCCATCGAAAAAAGCCCAGTGAGTTTCCAAAGATCAGGGTGTATGGTTTTTGGGTTTGGGCTTGTTTTATTTTTTTGTAAATCAGGGGCAAACTTTCTGAAGACAATACACTTCCAGCCAGCACAAGCAACTAGCTATGTCTACCTAGTTGCCAATTTAATATGGTGAAATGCCTCAAACACCATAACAATTTAACCAGCAGTAGCACAGTCCTGGAGGCTTCACTTGCCATCTCTTCCATGCATGTGTTACACAGTGCCATTTTAGAGAGCCTTCATTATAGCTAACAATTAAATCAAATCAAAGCAGCTGATTCTCAAACTAAATTTTGTCATAATTTTGAAAAACAATGGTGCCTGGGAAATAACTGGAATGTTTTGCAATATACATTTCTTTAAATGGTAGTTTCCTTCTGATTGAGACTGTTCCTTGACACTAAGACATACAAAAGGATTCTTTTCTTCTATTAAAAAAAAAAAATCAGAAAGCACCTGAAAGCATTTTCTGTCTGGCTTAAATAATATTATATAATGCCCTCACTTGAGCTTTTCATTATTAAAAAAACCCCAAACTAACCCATATGAGTTTTTTATTTCTAATAAAACCTTATCAAGTCCAAATTCAATTAATTTCAAAGGGTTTGAACAAATTTGCATTTTTTTGCATTAGCTCACTTATAAAGTTGATGCTGCCATTGGCGTGTCAAATGATTCTTGTGAGAATCATCATGAGAAGTAACCTTTGAAATACGAATATGAATTCCAGCTAGTGGTACTTAACAGGACAATAAACTAAAATAAGGCACCCATACTGCATACATGAAGTAAATATAAAAATGCAAAGCATGTAAAAAATTTTGTAAGCTCTATTTTACACCATCAAAAATTACACCTGGGTAGTTTCAAAATATATCTTCAGTCACTGTTAATGCATAGCAAACATAGTTACTATACTGGCATACCAGAAAACATATTTACATGTCCAAACTGAGAGGGAAGACCTCATTTAAGAAAAAAAAAAACAACCAAAAACAACAGCAAACACCAGCACTCCTGTCTGGACTTTGTCACAACTCTTTTTCCCAAAAATATTGATAGATAATTCCAAGGCACAAACAGTAAGTTTAACTTGTTACAGGACACTAATGTGTAGCATTTTTGATACTACTTCAACATGCACAGAGTTTTCTTACAAAGCACCAATTCTTCTAAAACATGCAATAGATGCACCTGGCACAACTGAAGCATAAAAATAAATACAATCACTCAGCTTAAAAAGTATTTGTTTTTTCTCATTTGAAAATGTAAATTACTTTTTCCAGATATGCTTAATAGTATTATTCTTTTACAAAAAACATGAGAAGTTTTGAACAATTACATCTCTGTTCATTCTTTATTATTTGCATGACATATCCGACATCTTAGTGTTCCCCAATCCTTGATCAAGAACCCTTAAACTCTATTTAAACTGATTTAGACCATACTTAAAAAAATCAATCTAGTATTTCTAATTTAGAGAAAAGTTTATTAAATATTTAAGTTGCTTTCCATAATCTCAGTACATAATGAGTTTTATTGAGTGTCCCATGTACAGTCATTTCTGATAGGTGAGTGTTGGTGATGAAATCAAATGCAAAGAAAAAAATCTTAATGTAAAAAATCAAGATGTCAGAGATGAAAGCACGAGTGTTGTAGTTTTTGAGTTCCACAGGTGGTGTTTTTTTTCTCTTCCCCTTCCTTTTCCCTCATGTGAGCTCCCTTTATTATTGTCCACTACAGATAAACAGCCATGCTCTAATTGGACCCTAGAATCTCTGCTAATTTTGTAACACAAAACATGTCTCAAGCATTCCGTTCATGTGACTGTCTATTGGAATATGAATCCCAATATTACCAGTTAGATAGTGCCTGGGCCAGTCTGACCCTTGCTGCTAGGCCAAAGGCAGCAACTGTGGTGTAATCACCCCAGAGATACCTTGGCTTGCTGGAGATTGCAGCTGGGCACTGAACAAGTCCAGGCTTGTTAGGAACTCCGTTTACCTCAGGAGGAATGGCTTCTGGTGGTGGTGAAGAGAAAAAGAGATGGATTCTGCTGGAGGGTTTAAATCCAGAGGTTTATTCCATGGTTACAGAGGTCTAAATGTAGGCAACTGCTCCAACAGAATCCTGGCTGAGTGGTCTGATCACCTTTTTAAGCTCAGGGACAGGGGAAGGGGAGGGAACAGGTGAGCCACCCAACCAGGTGAGAGGGGCAGGGTCTCAGGGGGGGATGACACCTAGACAGGCCAATGACCCCTGGGCCTGAGGGGCATCCTTTGAACTTGACCAACCACACGACGCCTTGCTGGAATGTTAAGCCTGATTGACAGGACTCACTCAGCATGGGGGCAAGGGGGAAGGGAGAGAGGTATAGGCACACCTGGGGAAGTGACCTGGAAGTCTAAAATGGGACATTTCAGCACACCACAACATCTCCCCCTAGTTTTGTTTAAAAAGAAGAGGACTGTGTTTGTGGTGCAGAATGATTGCCAAACCATGGTTGGTAAATCAGTTCTTCCTGAACAGGAGGGTCAGTGTTTTCCACTGAGGCTTCCAAGTCATCCATTGGAGCACTGAGGGCTTCCAAATGGTAGACTTCAGGAGGGGGAGATGAGCTTGAAATTAACTTGAGAACCATGCGTTTGATTAGTCCAAAAACAATGCTAAAAACTACAATAACTAAAATAAACAGCACTAAAAACACAGTTTTCAGAATAGATCCCAACCAGCCCGAGAGTCCCCAGCCTTTGAGCAGTCCATTCAGCCAGTTGTCAGTTTCTCTGTTGATGTCCGAGAGCCTTTGTCAAGGTAGTCCATATGTGGTTTGGGCTGAGGAACTATGCAGGAGATCGCAGGTGGGATGATCACGAGTAGGACGAGGAGCAGGTTCGGTCTCATGGCATCTCGAGGCTACACACGAACAGTGGGATCTAAGCTGGTAGAAAAACTTGAAACAAACATATATTACAAACTATTCCAGATAGGAGGCTTAAATGGAATTTCCTCCAGAGAACTTGTGCAGCGTTTTCTTCTCCAGGCATCATGAGTAACCTGGGGTGCTTCTGTAGATTTCTCTGAGACTTTGGGAACATAGGGCTTTACCCATTTGGAAGGAACCCACCTTAAACCAGAGGGGGTGGACACACAGGTGTATCCACGTCCCCAAGAAACCAATTTGTAAGGTCCCACTGTTTTCCAAGTCTCAGGGTCCTTTACTAAAACTGGAGGTTTTTCTTTCATTAACCTATGATTGCTCCCCCCAAAGTGGCGTAGGATGGGTGGGTTCAGGCTGTCAAAAGAACAATTCAGAAAATTGATTGTGAATAGCGCCCTGGATAACCGGATGTGGGGAGGTTCCACCTTCAGAACCTGTTGTTGCTGGTCCAGGACCCTTTGAATATCATGGTGAGTTCTTTCTACAATGGCTTGACCTGTAGGGGAGTAGGGGATGCCAGTTTTGTGCTCTACTCCCCATTGTTGCAGGAAGCTCCCAAATTCCTTGGATTTAAAGGCAGGCCCATTATCAGTTTTCAGCTCCTTGGGGATGCCCATGAAAGAAAAAGCCTGTAAGAGGTGCTTAATAGCATCAATAGATGATTCTCCTGTGTGGGCAGAAGCATAGACCGCTCCAGAAACGGTATCTACATTAACATGAACATATTTCTGCCGTCCAAAAGACTGGATGTGTGTTACATCTGTTTGCCACAGTTCACAACTGTTCAGTCCCCTTGGGTTTGCTCCCGTACTCACTGTAGGGAGTGCATGTTGTTGGCAATTTGGGCATGTGCTCACAATCGCTTTGGCCTGTTCTCGAGTGATGTTAAACTGACGAAACAGGCCAGGTGCATTTTGGTGGAAAAGCTGGTGGCTGATTTTTGCCTGTTCAAAAACATTTGGAAGAGTGGCCATCACTGCAGGTGCAGCAAGAGCATCTGCCCTTCTGTTGCCTTCAGCGATAAACCCTGGCAAGTCAGTGTGTGACCTGACATGCATCACATAAAATGGTTGCTCTCGGTGAGTGACTAACTTTACCAGTTTTGAGAGCAATTTGAAAAGTGTGATGTTAGACACATCTTGCAGTATTGCTTGATCTGCCCTGGATACTACTCCTGCCACGTATGCAGAGTCTGTAATCAGATTAAATGGTTCTGAGAACCTTTCAAAGGCCCTAACAACCGCAGCCAATTCAGCAACCTGAGGTGAACCTTCCACCTCAACAATGTCTGTCTCCCACTGCTGGGTTTGAGGATCCTTCCAAGTCATAACGGACTTGTGGGACCTCCCGGATGCATCTGTAAAGACAGTCAGAGCCCTTTTTAAAGGTCTCCTACTTAGAGCACTTCTCAATTTTAAAGTAAATTGAACATCTTGTTCGAACAATTTGTGAGTGGGCCGCGCTACCGAAATTTGTCCTGAGTAGGAATCCAGAGCAAACTGCAACACTTCATTTTCTTGAAACAATTGTTCCAGTATTTTCATAGTATTTTGACCTGATTTTAATTCAACTGGAATGTGAATGCACTTAAAATCACATCCTGCTAACTCCCTGATCCGGGTCCTTGCTTTCAGGATCAGTTCCGCTATCAGCTCCTGAGGCTTTGTCAGTCTCTTGGACCTTTTGTGACTGAGGAAAACCCATTCTATGATCAAGAGAGGGTCCCTCTGGTCCCGGTCCTTTTTTGGTGTGTCCTTTGCCTTAGGTGTTTGTTTTTCCTCTCACTGGAAAATAATTCCATGGAGGTGTGGCAACTTACCTAGGATGATAAATTTGAATGGCAGGTCAGGCCGGCATCGGTTGGCCTGTCTTGTGGACATTGCAATCTGAACCTTTTCTAGAGCTTTCCGTGCCTCTGGGGTAATGGACCTAGGAGCACCTGGGTCCTCTCCCCCTTTCAATAAATTGAAAAGAGGGGCAAGGTCTTCATTAGTCAGACCGAGCCACGGTCTTACCCAATTCAAAGACCCACACAACTTGTGGACATCTGCAAGGGTCTTGATCCTTGGATTGATTTCTAGTTTTTGAGGAACAATGGTCCTATTTCCAATTTCTAAGCCCAAATACTTCCAAGGTGGCATCTTTTGAATTTTTTTTTCCTGGAGCTCGAACCCTGCAACAATCAATGCATCGATCGTTAGGTCAAGCGCATGTGTGAGTAAATCATCATTGGGGGCACACACAAGGATATCATCCCTATAATGATAGATGATGGCCTTCTCTGCGGCTGCACGCACTGGAGAAAGCAGGGAAGAGACATACCACTGGCAGATAGCTGGAGATACCTTTAATCCCTGAGGAAGAACGGTCCAATGGTACCTTTTCATGGGTGATTCCATATTAATGGAAGGGACGGAGAATGCAAAACACAGTGCATCGTCAGGGTGCAAGGGGATTTGGAAAAAACAATCTTTCAATCTTTAATATCAATAACAGCTAATTTCCAATCTTGGGGAAGCATTGTTGGGGATGGCATACCAGGTTGGGGAGAACCCATATCTTCAATTACATTATTAATTTGTCAGAGGTCACAGAGGAGCCGCCATCTCTTTTTGTCAGCTTTTTGGATGACAAACACTGGAGAGTTCCATGGGGACATGGTCTCCACAATGTGGCCCTTTTTTAGTTGCTCTTCCACTAGTTCCTCAAGCACCTTTAATTTTTGTTTACTGAGCGGCCACTGTTTCACATCAACTGGTTTGCTTGTTTTCCACTTCAGTTTTTGGGTGGGGCTCTGTTGTTCAATGACTGCTGCACAAAAATGCTGTGGAGAGTCTGGAATATCAATTGTGACACCCCACTGGGCCATTAAATCTCTCCCTAACAAAGGTTCCGAATAATCTAACACAAATGGACGGATATTTGCCGATTGTCCGTTTGGTCCCTCGAATTGAATAATGCTTTTGGATTGTCTTGCCAATTGCAGACCTCCTACACCTTGAAGGTGACCGGCAACATTTTGCAAAGGCCAATGTGATGGCCAATCTTGTACTGGAATCACTGTGCAGTCTGCACCCGTGTCTACAAGCATCTCAATGCATTTAGACTCCCCACCCCCACTGACATTACACCATAATTTGGGTTTGTTTTTCCCAATAACTTGTACTCAAGCGACTGTGGGCCCTTGTTTTTCGATATTTTCAGGTAAAGATGGCACAGGGATAGCTTGTGCAACAATTTGTCCCTTGGGAAGAAACAGGGGTGGGTGGAAACAGTGTAGGCCGAGAACGAATTGCTCAGGATCTGATGTTGTCATTCCCGGAGCAATTTTGATCTCTTGTAGTGTGTGTTTGGTGTGGTAGCTAGGGAAGAGGCGCTGCGGAAGATTGTCGCGATGTCACGGAAAGGCAGGACCCTCTGTTTCCCGTAGATAAGACCCTCTGTTACTCATAGATAAGAAACTAACAATAGGAATGTGGCCCCACTAACAATAGGAATGTTGCCCCACTGAAGTCAGCAACTTTCCACTCCCTACCCAGTACTTTTCCATTCCCTACTAACCATAGATAAGAAAGACAAACCCCTTTTTGATGTAGAGACCCCTTAGACTATAAGACCCCATGGGAAGAAGTAATAAACGCCTTTTGACCGTCCACCACATTGGTGTCTGCGTGTGTCATTGGCCCGAACGGCCCTGGAGAGTGGGCTGTCGAGCTGTACCTCAGAACCAGGTCGCCTGCCTTGATCTAGAAGGCAACAGTTTGGTGTCCTCAATGACGATGTACTTACAACGAATTCGGTTCCAAGTACCCTTCTGTTCAGGATTTACAGAGAAAAAATGCAAGTCAGTGTCCTTCAGGTGGAGTGACTCTGTCAGCTGCAACCTGTAAGGCTCATTGACAGAAGACGTGGTTAACACAGGATCACCTAAATCATACACAGTCTTTGAAGCACCTGCTTCACTTACACAAATATTAATATTATCGCGCGCTTGATTTGTTTTGCTACCCTTATTCCCATGGCCTGCTCTTTTTGTGTCTGCACGCCTGGCAGGCCGGCGCTCCCTTTTCAGTTTTTTTGTTGTTGTTGACCCCCAGGGAGGGCTTGTAGTTCTCCTCCCCTGCCATTTCTAAATTCATCAAATTCCCTTTTCAGGGGGCACTGGTTACTCCAGTGCCCTAGGTTGTTACAAAGCAGGCATGGTTTTGTGGGCTCAGCCATTGCTGGTCTCCGCTGCTGCCCAGGGTACTGATGTGCTGAGGGGAAAGGCGCAGGGCTGGCAATGGTGACACACTGAGGTGGTCTTGGCAGCAGCCTTGGTCTGGTGTCTTCAGCCACACTCATCAGAGGCACTTTCCTGTTACAGACTAGAAGCATATCTTTTAGTGTAGGGTAGGTTCTATAGGAAGGCTCAGGATTGCCGTTTGACACTGTTTATTTGCATTTGTAAATGCCATTTCCTGTAAAATTGCTTCCCTAGCATTCTCTTTTTTAACTTGTATTTCAATGGCTCTAGTTAACCTTTCTACAAATTTCAAAAAAGGCTCTGATGATAGCTGTTTAATTTTACTATAGGGCTCAAAAGGCCCCTCAGGCTGTAGGGAAAAGAACTCTTTTTCAGCTGCTTCTTTTACCTTCTCGAGTGTTTCTGCAGGAATTGCAGTAGCTTTGATTGGGGGTGAAGACCATTGGCCCTCACCACAGAAGTGCTCAATGGTGATAGGGTTACCACTGTTGTCTTTGGCTGTGTTTGGATCAGCATGCAAGCCTGGGAGAGCATCATTTAGCATTTGTTTCCATGCTATTTCCCATAATTTGAATTCCATGGAGGTCATGAGACAGGAAAAAAGCTGTTTTAAATCATGTGGAATCACTACAGTCCTACTCAATTCAGAATTTAAAAGGCCACGGAAATATGAACTGTGTGGACCATATTCTTTATGAGACTTACAGATCTCTTTAATCAATTGTCGTCCAAAAGAACTCCAATTAGCAGTTGGGGCTGCTACTCCCTGAGCTGCAGGCTGAAAGGTAACAGGGGCCAGTGACAACATGGGACTATGCATTGAATCTGCTGTTCCCTGCTCTGTATCCCTTGAATTGGAAGCATTGGGATAACAGATACAGGTTTGGGGAATGGCAGTGGGTGTGTCCCCACCGTGGGAACCCGGGGAGGGGGCGGGGATGCAATGGGAACAGGGGGCGGGGACAGGGGGCTGGCAAGGGGTGGGGAAACCGTGGGAACAGGGGGCGGGGTAAGGGGGCAAGCAGGGGGCGGGGACACCGTGGGAACAAGGGGCGGGGTCAAGGGGCTGGCAGGGGGCGGGGACACCTGGTCACATCACATCAGCAGACGCCCCCTGGGAGGAGTAGAGGGGCGGAGCTGAGGGTATAGCAGGAGAGGGAGGGGGAAAGGTGTCACGAGGAGCAGGAGGAGAGGGGGATGGGGCTGGAGTTTTGGGATGCTTAAGAGGATTTTGGGAAGAAGAAGACCAGGTTTGGGAAGATGCCACATGGCATCCACCATCTTGTGGACCCCCTAGGGACGGGGGGCCATTTTGGGCATCACTGCTCTCTGGAAAGCTGACACGTGCTGTGGGTTTCAGAGGAGGGGAACAGGGGATTGGGAAAGGTTCCACGCAGCCTGGCCAGGGCCTTGTGGACAGGGCAACTCAGGCATTTCAACAGACTCTGGGAGTTGACATCCCAATGAGTGTGCTCTCTTTAAAATACCAAGTTTGGGGGAAAGAGGTTGAGGGGTTTTAGAGCTAGGAGAGGGAGAAACAGGGAGAGCAGAGGTACATGGTTTTACATTTGGCTTTTTCTCCATTTCCTTTTGTTTGAGCAATGCTGTTTGAATTTGTAAACTCCAAAACACAAATTTAGCTGAGGGTGCATTGCCAGATTGTCCTAAGATTATTAATTCATCCCCAACTTTATCCCAGAATTGAATATTGTGAATTTCTTCAGGGGAGATTTTTGGGAAGTGGAGGAAAAGCCATCTTATAAACTGTTTCAATTTTCCCATTGAGAACTTAACATTACTACTGTCTAAAATGCTAGCAATATTATAATACATCCCTTTTTGTACAATGCTGAGTTTCGAACCCATGTTAGATGTAAAAAGGCAAAGTACTAAATCCCGCCTGACCAAAAACAAAGCCAAAATCAGCTACCGATTTCTAAAAAAAACCACAGATAGGAAAATGATAACGAACAGACAAAAGCTTCACAATGCAGCTGTATATACTGCTTTTAAAATTCCCAGGCAGCAGCAGCAGGGCACGACCTGCCGAGCCGAGGCAGACACAAAGCCTCCCCCGCAGTGGAATGCAGCCCCCCCGCGGAGCAGAGAGAGCAGCCACGCGGCAAGCTGAAACTGGGGCCCCCCGCGCCGCGTGTGCAGAGAACAACCCCCCACCCCCGCACAGAGAGAGAGATCCCCCGGCCACGTGGAGAGCCCCCCCTCCCCCGCACAGAGAGCTGAGAAAGAGAGTCCCCCATGGCAAGAGAGCCGAGAGCCCCCCCTCCCCCGCACAGAGAGAGAGAGAGAGATATCCCTTGACCACGTGGAGAGAGCCGAGCACGCTGCGCTGCAGAGCCGGGGGGAAGGGCAGAGAGCACTCCCGCTCCGGCACGAATTCCAAAAGAGAGTAACACACGCAGCAGAAAGCTAAAAGCTAGAACGCAATGAATTCCCATCTGTGGGGCTGCGCAGCCAAAAATGCAAGGGCAAAAAAAGGAACAGAACTCACGGCAGAGTCTGTTTTTGAGCTTCTGCTCCACCGAGAGCAGAGATACTCACCCGAAATGGAAGCTGTAGCTGGCTGGGGTCTAAGGCAGGTCTCCTCACCGGAACAGGACCTCTCTATGGGCAAGAGAGGCTACCCTGTCCTCCCTCTGGAAAATCTGCTCACCACAAAGGAGCTGGGCTTTCCAGAGGCGCCGAACAGTCCACGAAACTTCTTCTGGGAATATTCCCAAAGTCTCTAGCTGAGGGCGTTGCAACCAAAGCCCTTCTCAGCTGGATGCACGGCTGCCAGAAGCTTCTCTGAGGTACTGCGAGTCCGTCTCGGGCTGCAGAGTCGCTTTGCCCACCCAGGGACGCCAAAATCTTGGAATATGAATCCCAATATTACCAGTTAGATAGTGCCTGGGCCAGTCTGACCCTTGCTGCTAGGCCAAAGGCAGCAACTGTGGTGTAATCACCCCAGAGATACCTTGGCTTGCTGGAGACTGCAGCTGGGCACTGAACAAGTCCAGGCTTGTTAGGAACTCCGTTTACCTCAGGAGGAATGGCTTCTGGCGGTGGTGAAGAGAAAAAGAGATGGATTCTGCTGGAGGGTTTAAATCCAGAGGTTTATTCCATGGTTACAGAGGTCTAAATGTAGGCAACTGCTCCAACAGAATCCTGGCTGAGTGGTCTGATCACCTTTTTAAGCTCAGGGACAGGGGAAGGGGAGGGAACAGGTGAGCCACCCAACCAGGTGAGAGGGGCAGGGTCTCAGGGGGGGATGACACCTAGACAGGCCAATGACCCCTGGGCCTGAGGGGCATCCTTTGAACTTGACCAACCACACGACGCCTTGCTGGAATGTTATGCCTGATTGACAGGACTCACTCAGCATGGGGGCAAGGGGGAAGGGAGAGAGGTATAGGCACACCTGGGGAAGTGACCTGGAAGTCTAAAATGGGACATTACAGCACACCACAACAACTGTCTTTGGCCAAAGTAAGTCACACACACATACAGTGGTTTTCCACTGAAGTGATTTCTCACAGCACACTCAGCAAACACACAGATTAGCAGAGCCTTTAGGGTCAACATCCTCTTGTTCTAATCTTGATTTAAGATGCCAGGTGTTTGGTACTGTTCCCACAGGTGAGATATACCCATCCTTTCTGATTATTTGTATAATTAAAAGATCTAGTTTTCTTAAAGAACAGAGTACAATACTCCTAATGCAATGATTTAAAATTCAGTCTGAAGCAGAACTATACTTTTCTCATTTTTCAAAAAGAAGATGAAAATGTTTTAAACTCTCAAAGAACTTTTTAATTTGAGGCTGCTTTAAATTTTATAATTCATAAGTGTTGTAAGAGTCGCTTTTCTTCCAACAACTAATCCATGAAAGGCTGGCATCCAATCCTATAATTAATTTAAAGAAAATGCGTGCAAAAATAATTAAATTTGAATATTCTAAGAAGCAATCAAGTTTACTAAGATCTCAAACATTGAAATAATGCTTCCTGTTAAAATGGACACCTGCACTAACCAGTGTTTAAGGGCTTGCATTCAGCTGATTAAACAACAAAATAATGCCCACCAAAATGTTACTCAAAGACATTTCCTCTTTTTTTTTTTTTTTTGCATAAACAAAGTTTTTAATGTAAATCTGAAAGCAAAACTTTTTTTTTTTTTAATTATGTAATTTAACTTTGCTAGTTGGAAGCCATGACATAGGAGAAGGTCCCTTTAACAAGGAAGGAGATAAGTATCACTTAATCAGGATGTGGGAATGGAATCTGTACCTATGAGTAAATGGCAATGCGCTCTGGATTGGCTCAGCCCTTGATTCTGAGTTCTGCCTCACTTCTGCCATCACTCTCTCGTCATCTGTCCCATTAATACTTTCTGGCGTTAAAGGAAACTGAATATCCCCTCCAGCTGATTCCTTAAGTAAAAGAAACAAATGACAGAATTACTCAGTGACCTGCTCAGGAAGGCTGTGTGTATATAAGCACTATCATTAATTTAATTCTTATATGAGATATGAACTTTAGACAGTATTAATGTGAGGCTCACAGATTTCCTGCATCACTCATGGGCATATTTCATCATGTCAATTTAATTTAGAAGTGTATTACTATAGGATTCAAATTATCTTGCACAAAACACAACTGACCTATGATTTATTTGCAAGTGTCCAGCCTCACACTTATCACAGACCTCACTCTCTTACTTGATATTTTATGCAGCCCTCAGCCAGGTACATAACAGGCAACTATTGACACCAAGGATTCTTATCTCTTGTTTTACATTCTAACATGGTGAAAAAACCAATTCTGATATTTGTTTCAAAATCTAGCTTTCATTCTACGTATTAACTAAAGTGAACAGGTGCATTCACAGTTTTGCCTATAAGCCATCTGTAAAGAAAACTTCAGCACAATCCACGCAAAACTTTCATAGATGTTAGCCTGGCCTAGCTCTTGCTGGTCATAGTATCATCTGGGAAGGAGAATACTCCAGTTATATCCAGGCAGCTACACCTGAAAAACTTACTGGCTTTCTTCCTTGCAGAAGGCACTGGCAGAAGGCACTGGTACAGTTTTAATCAGCTCTCATTATGTCAACACATACATTTATGTTTTGGCCAACAAACACTATTTTTCAATTTCTAGTCACTGAAAAGTGCTTCTTAAAAAAAAAAAAAAAAAAACCAAAGTACATTGTGTAGCCCAAATCCTAAGTTGGAACATTTTAGGTTTTTCAGTCCCTGTATGTGGTTTAATTTTGATATTTTCTTTCCTATTATATCATGTCATATAAGCTAAGTAGCTCACTTCAATTTCAAAATGTCTTAGTAGGCTTTTAGTAATCAAGTGTTAGCATTTAACTCTAAGAGAGAGTTTCATGAATAGAGTTCAGTGGATGTCATGGAGGGGTGACTATCCAGCAGAGGACTGGTTGAATTACAGTATTTCCAAAAGGTAAGCACCTTCTATGGCCACAGAGATTTTACCATCTGCATGGAGAAGAGATAAAACTGCTATTTACTGTACTAAACTGGTGTCATAGTTTGACACGGGAAGAATTTAGGACAGTGAGGCAAAAGCTTTTTGTGTAACAGACAGTCTGTTAAACCACTAAATACTGGGCACGCCTCTGTGAAAAACACATGTTGTGAAAAATGCATGTATTTTATGATTGGCTTTTTGCAAATATTAAAATGAATATTATATGTGTTGTGTTAGAAAATAATGCTGTATTAATTCTCTTCAGTACTGTGTTAAATATAGTTTTAGGTTATAAAAATTGTTAAAATAGAAACGATGCTATGTAAGATGCTTTGTTTAACAGAAAGGGCTTGCAGCGAGATAGCAGCCACAGGACACCTAGATCTTTCAGAGAAAGGGAATTTATTGCCTTCTTATCAGAAGAAACAAACTTCTTCCCGGCTTGGAGGCGCTGTTAGGATTCGGAGGAAGAAGTTGACACTGACCAGACAGAATCCTGTATTTGAATGGAATTTATGCATCATGTATGAAGTATGAATATGCAACAGGCTATTGTTCTTAAGGGTTAATCCTTTGTTAACGGGTGTCCTTTTTTGGGCTCGTGATGCCCAGAAAAAGGTACCCGGACGTCCGTAACTCTTTGTTTTTATTGTCTCATATTGTCTTAATTCAATTTGTCCAAATTGTTATTACTCTGTGTTACTATTTTTATAACTATTTTATTACTATTAAACTTTTAAAAATTTTAAAAACAAGTGATTGGCGTTTTTCACACATGTTAAAGACAAAAAAAAAAACCTCAAAAACTTCCTCTTTCTTTTCTGGTCGGCAAAAAGGTAACAAACCCCGGCCCCCGTCTCGGCCAGGCCAGCCCGGGCAGCCCTGCCATGGGCTGGGCCCCTTCTCCCGGGCTGCCCGCTGGCTCCCTATCAACCCCGTTCTGGCCGGGCCGGGCAGGGCCCCCAGCAGTAGCCAGGCAGGAAGGGGGAGGGAGGCTGCGGAAGCCTGGCCGGAGCAGGGCTGGCCGAGGCTGTTAAGATCTTGCCGTCAGGGCCCCTCCCCTCAGCGCGGTTGAGACCAGAAACAGCCCTGCAGCTGTGCAAAGTGGCCCTGCGGCTAGAAGTAAATGCAGAAAAAACCAAAGACCAACCATGAAACCTAACACAACTCAGCTGCAGCTCCCACTTCAAGTTACCTGCAGGTCAAGGGCCCAAGCGACATGTTAACCCTTTCAGTATTTCAATCCTCCCTTGAGTGAGAGAAAGGAACACGATACAAGCATGTAAAAGAACAACATAAAAACATCAAGATCAGTAAAGAAGTCAAGTCCCAGATGGGAGGGATGAGGAGATGCCTTAGTCTTGAGACTAAAATCCTCTTGTAAACTATGGAAAAAAGACTCTTTTTCCCTATAACACATAAAACTATAGGGAGATGAAGAGTTCAAATTAAGATCAAGCAAAGGCCTCCATGTTAAAGTATGCAAATGTTAAAGTAACTGTGATTCCATGAGAAGTTTAAACAGAGAAAAGGAGAATACCTTCTCCCGTGCCCCCAGGAGAAGAAGAAAATCTCTATTCCCAGCAATGAAGATGATTTTAAAGATAGATAATGAGAACTTTTACCTTTGAACAGCTCATCTTTAAAACAATACTCCATAAGTTAACATGGCCCATTGACAAGCTCTAAGAAAGGTTATAGAAAATGGGAGGGGTTTCATGATAACAATTTCTCTCTGGCAACTACTAGCTGTGAAAAAACCACGAGAAAACTTTTTTTTTCCTCTTGTAGAGAAGTCTCCATAACCTTATCAAGAGGGACTTCTCTCCCTAAGTAAACTGAAGAAAAACTAATTCAGAGGTGACAAACTGACTGGAAATTTTAGGTTTTGTTTCTTTATATTGTCAGTGGACAAAAAAGGTTGTGGGGGGAGAATAAGTGTTTTCAAGAGTTTTTTTTAATTCTTACTACTTTTTTCCCTCCTAATTACTGTTAATAAAATTTTCTTTATACCCTTTTAAAGTTTTAAGCCTTCTTTACCTTTCTCCTAATCCTATCTCACAGCAGGAAGTGAGTGCATGAGTGATTAACCAGCAGTAAAAACCCACCACACTCATCAGTACATTAGTTAGGAAATCTCAAAATTGAAGAAAACTTAAATCAGAGAACCAAAACCACTGCAACTGGAGCACAAGCACAGTCTCTGGAAGGCCAGCAGCTCCTCTTCCCATTTCTTTGACACTGGGTAGAAAACTGAAGAACAGCAATCTCAGAAGAAATTGCAAGTATCTGAAGATGGTCATGATCTTACAAAATATGGGTCTGTTTTTAAGCCTCCACTTGTAGCCTTCAACTAGTTTACAAGGATAAGGCTTTTTAAAGACCAGTACTGAATCTGATCCTATAAGAAATGTTGCCCTTGACTTTGAGAATTGACCAGATGGAAAAACTAAATTCTTTTAAAGAAAATAAGATCTGGCTGCCATTATTTCCTTCCATAAAGCACTGGTGTCGCTTAACCAACAATATTGTTCAACATTGTCATTACACTTGAAATTATATTAATAATTTGCAACACAATTGTCAAAATTTTGCTTTTATTCTTCTATATTTCTCACATAGTGAGAGACATATCTCACTCTACAACTTGAATTACTGAGTAATACAGAGTTATACAAAAAAAATTTTAATAATGACTTCAAGTTCTATTATTCTACCTGGTTACATCAAACCAAAACCACCACAATTATATTTAGCATTCCTCAAGTTACACAATGCACATGCACAAGTGTCTTCATTCTGCATCTTATTAAATTCCTACTGATTAAAAAGCAGAAAATAATTAGCTTACACTGATTTATTCCCCAAATAAAAAGTTTTATTTATAATATAAATGTAAATTATTTATTTTATGAATGCAAACTGTTACCTACTTTCAGGAAGAAAGTATTTATTTTATAAACAAAACTATTACTTAAAGTGTTACTACTTTGGATGTCAAAATTAAATATTTTTACAGAACAATTTTACTGAACTAAAACTGATTTGAATTGAAATTAAAGTGTCAAAGGAGTGCAGATCTGGCAAGATAATCAAGCACATTAATTATTTTACACAAATTATGTGTTTGTCTATTATTAATCCTCTGATTTGATAAAGGTTTTTTCACTGCCATTAAATGAAAGGCATTATGAACCCAAGAGTTTCTGTATTTCCTCCTCTTCCCAAACTATGCTAGATGTTCTAAAAAACATATACCACATCTGCACTGTATAAAGGAGCCCTGGCCCTACTAAGTATCCAGGACTGGTGATGCCAAGCAGTATAAGAATGACAGTTGTCTACAACATACAAACTAAGCACAATAAAGGGGAATCAATCAAAAGATGTCTTAAATTTCAAAATCTTATTAAGAAAATGCATGCACTCATAAAACAGACTCTAAAGTAAAACAAGCAGACTTCACAGCACAGCTCAAACAACCTTTTAATGGTGACTGTAAAAGAAGAGTTCAGACCCTAGGTTCTGAGGCAGTTTATTTCAGCTCAAGTTGGGTGCCTCCAGAGGGACCCCAAACAAAAAATCCCTGGACCTTCACACCCTTACAGTCTGTGCACCTGATCTTCACATGCCTCTTCGTCCTATGGTGATTTGTGGTCTGTGGTCTTCTAACACCTCATTGGATTCTTCCTCCATGTCCATGTGGGCAGGACATTAATTTCTCTAATCTTCCAATTTGGGGAAGCCTTGGGGCCCTTCAGCATCTCAACCCTTTCTTCTTCCTCCCCTGGTCAGCCATTCATGCTGACAGTTCATTCAGAGTTCACCTACGGTAACTTTTAAGCAGGGCCCACTCATGCTAAGCTGTAAGTTACAATTAAACCTACACAACTGATTTCTAATGTTCTATAAGTAAACTTATTTTAATCTCCAACAGTGACTAAATATGGAATAAAAGAAAAGAAGGATTAGGTAATTCAAATCCATGAACAAAACAAACCAAAAGAATTACATCTTCTTTTTTTATTAAGCATTGTATTGGTTTGTGATTAAGTATTCCATACATTTCCCTGGCATCATTCTTCTTCATAGACTGGCAATGGCATAAGACTGCCTGCTAGTGATTCAGATACCATAATGTCTGAAACATTTGTTCCAGTATAGCAATTCACACAATATCCCATTTTTTCCACAAGGTTCAGAAGTAAATTGAGTACTTCAAAGAAAAAGATAAAAGATGATAAAACCATGACCATTTTGCCAAAACCAACCCCTTCATTGCACTATAAGAATGTTGTGATACTAACATTTTTCAGGCAATAGCTATTCTTAATATTATAGGAGTGTGTCAGAACCACAGAAGAAAGAACTGGATTATTTTTATTTATTTGACTACTTTTATTTACTCACCACACGATTTCAAGAATTAACAATGTTCCTAATCTGATATGACCAAGGTCAAAAGTAATAGCTGAAGAAAGATTCTGGCTTAGAAAAAAAAAAAAGAACTGAGATTCAGACTCCAGTTCTTCAGCTGGTTGTAAGACTGATGGGGTGAGGGTGCAAATCCCACAACTTGCACTATTCAGTTCTGTAGTTGAACCTAATTAACATTAGTTTAAAAATAAAGGAGGAAAAAGGTGGAACACAGTTTTCAGCCTATTGATTCATGCTACTTAGTGAACTCCAGATGAAAGTGTTGCACTTTCAGTGCATAGGCAAGCCTGTAACTGAAAATAGACAATGGGTGGCTTATCACTGTAAGATACAGTTTATGACAGGAACAAAAGAATGCATTTTTTTACAGCAGTACTATTAGAAATGTAACACATTTTATGTAAGTTTTAAAAGTATATTTTACAGTTTTTATATGGAGTATCTTCCTACCTATTATTAATTTAATGTAGAATGATATCTACAAGTTCAAGACAGCAGAGGGATTGACACTTGTAGCTAACTGAGATACTGCTCACCACTCACACACTACCTCCCAATGCCTTTCCTGTCAAAACTTCCTTTAAAAACCAGGTTCCTACAAAGTCTTGACTGGCCACTGAAAATATATCTTCTTCTTCTTTTTCCTTCCCCTCTCTGCAAAGGATCACTACGTAAAAGGGAAAAAAGTAAAATGATTGAGAAAGGCAACACTGGAATTACGTGCCCTGCAGCCACTTCTTGGCAGATAATCAAAATAAGAGCAAGTACTCCTTCAAACATCTCTGGAGTCCCACCTTCCCTCCCCAGTACTAAGCACCCGTCTTTCCCCTAGACATAAATTTCTTCAAATAAGCTCCAACTCTATGGAAGTGCTGGAGTCTGTAGTAAAGCCATCACTTCTCATCTTCTCAAAACTCTCTTCTTTCTGGAGAACTAATGAGGAGCATTAATTATGTGAAGACTACTATGCTGATGTGCCAGCACTTCCACTAACTGTATCTTTTGGAATAACACACTAACTTATTAACACAGCTAAGAGCCAACAGATGAAAATTAATGTGGTAATCACATATTCTCTGAACAGAGAGAGACTTAATTCTCTCCCAGGATTTTCCTGAGAAGCTGTGAGGAAGCTCAGAAAAAACAATTCTTATCTTAATCTCTGCACCTGTGTGGGATCTCAGCACCTCAGGATGGAGGTGCAGAGAGGCCGAGACCACCCTTGGGGGGCTCGGGAATCCTGGAATGTTGCCAGAAGTGTCTGGTGGCAGGATTTTGATCCTACACAGGAGATGAGACCTGTATGAGGACTGGGAGGATTCCACTGGGTGAATGGTGAAGGGATAAGTTAGTTAAAGTGTAAAACACAGGGTTTAGGATTTTGGTACAGGGGGGTCTAGAGAAGTAAGATGGAGGAATTGGGGCGTGTCCTGTCCTTCTTCTTCTTCTTCTTGGCCTCCATCTTCTGTGGTGGTGGTGGCACTTTGGGATTGGTCATTACTAAAAGTGCACCAGTTAATAAGGGTAGAAGGTATTGGGGAGAAATGATAAATATTGTATACGTAACTTCGAGTATAAAGATAAGTGACCGCCCCGGGGGCTCGCAGTGTGCCCATGGCTGACTTGCTGTGCAGACCTCTGTCGGGCTGAAAGAAAATCTTTTAGATAAACAATTAATAAACACCAAGACCGAGACAAGATCAGAAGTCTCTCCTCGTTCTTTGAAGCGTCGGCTCTCCAAGGCCATCCCTGGGCCTTTCCAGGCCACCTAAACAGCAACACAGAAAACCTTACAAGTGGCGTTCGCTGCGTGGGCACCCCCCACCAACCCTTTCGGGGGGGGATCAGCCCTGAAGAGCTGAAGAGCTGAAGAGCTGAAGAGCCGAGAGGGCAGCTCCTGAGGAGAGAAGCCTGAGAAAAAAAAAAAAAAGGAAAAGAAGAAAGAAGAAAAGAAAAGAAAAGAAAAGAAAAGAAAAGAAAAGAAAAGAAAAGAAAAGAAAAGAAAAGAAAAGAAAAGAAAAGAAAAGAAAAGAAAAGAAAAGAAAAGAAAAGAAAAACGGCCAGAAGAGTCTGCAAAAAAACAGCAGTCACTGAGAATTCCATCTCTCAGCTTCTGCCGAAGGCAGTTCGCAGAGCAGCCCGGATCGGAACCAGAAGGCGCCTCTGGATCCTTCTCCTGTGACCTGCTGGACAGAGACAGGAGCCTCCGGACAGCTCTGACGACAGAGTCGGTGAGAAGGCCAAAAAATAAGAATATGGGGGGTACACTGTCCCAGGAGCAAAAACAAATTTTGTCCGCCTTACAAGGCGTGGCTCAAGCATATACAGAAGGGATCCCAAGAAAAGAATTAAAACAGCTGTTGTTGTGGGCAAGGCTTAATTACCCACTGGCCGAAACATGCCTGCTATTCGAAGTGGGGTTTTGGCAGGAAATTAATAGGCACTTATATTTTCTAGCAACAAAAAAGGACGAGACAGCGTTAAAGCTGCTCTCGCCGGCAAGAAAAATGCTGGAATCTATATCTGAACAGTCGAAAAGACTGGGAGAGCAACGAAAAGTTGCTGCACCCTCGGAAGGAGGGGGAGGAGCAAAGCTCCAGGAAAGAATTACCTCTGACCTCAAGAAGGCAGGGGAAAGGGCTCTCGAGAAAAGAGAGCAGGAAATAATATTAAAGCCCCCGGTCCCAAAACCCAGAAACCCCAAGAAGCTCCTAAAGCGTCCTGAAACTCCGGAGACTATAAGGGAGTCAGGATCGGAGGGGGGGGTGCAGGGGGAAGAGAAGGGATCTGGGGGGGAGGCGCTTCCTCGCGGGGGGCACGGCGCGGCAGCGACGGAGCTGGCGGGGAGCGCGGGTGAAGAGACAGAAAAGGGAGACGCGAGTGCAGATGCGGTTTTTGTCAGCACAGCGCCGGGGGTGGCGGCCGCCCCAACAGGCAGGGTAGCAGAAAAACGCGCGGCGAGCAAAATTCGCAAAAACCGGGGGCGAGAGTCACAAACCAGCGCGGAGGCGGTAAACACGGGCGGCGAAATGGGGGAAATTGCGCAGCCCCAAAGGGCCACCGTAGTGAGACGCGGGAGGCGCGCGGTTGTGACGTCAGACCCGGTGCGGAGATCGGCTCGGATCGCGGAGCGAACCCGGGTGCCAGCGGGGGGGCGGGCTGTACACACACCGGCGGGAGTGGACACAACGTCAGAGGGGGAGGAGACAGAGTCAGGGACGGACCGAGGGGAAGAAACCTCGGAGGTGGAACTGGAGGGGGAGAGTGACATCAGCTCGGGAGAGACAGGGAGCAGCTCACAGAGCACGCATGCGCAGAGAGTAGAGCGCAGGCGGGGGCGGGCTCAATCCCTTGTGACGTCTCGGGCGAGGAGGGGCCGTGCTCGGGACTCTACGTCCCCCAGCACCACACCCTCTCCAGAGTTGATACCTTCGGATGAAATCCTCGGAGTCCCAGTCCCTTCCCTTCAAGGGAGACGTTCTGGTGTTCAAGTTCCATTTTCAGTTGAATTAAAAACAAAGCAAACACGGTCTCAAGTGAGATCGCCGACACGGCAGCCGACCGGAAGAGGAACCGGAGCAGTCGAGATCATTCCGTCATCCGAGCTGGGGAGGCCGGTGACAGCGCCACCTAGTGGCAGGAGGGCAGAAGTGCACGACATGCCGGACCGGTTCGGCGGAGCCACAGCGCCATCTCGTGGCGAGACTGCAACAATGCAGCAATTTTTTCCAACATTATATAAAAAGAAAACCACTTCAAAGAAAACAATATTAACACAACAAAGGGATTACCCATCGACTTCGGGATTTCATGAAGATGATGAAAGCTCAGATGAAGAAGAACTACAAGGGGAAGATGTCATAAGGATCACAGCATCGGAAGGTGTTCCGACATGGATGCTGTCAGCAGCAGAAGCAGCAAAAAGCTTCTTGCATTCAGTTGATGCAGCGAAAAAGAAATATCAACGGGATCCTCGAGTTTCCTTTTCGGATTTAGGAGCGAGGCCAAAAACCTCAAGGCGAGAAAAGAGGCACAATGAATCACCGATGACATCCACAACACCATTGTTCATGCAAATCCCAATGGAACCTCAAGAAGAGGAATTTGAAGAGCCAGTGAAGACGATGGACTGGAAACAAATTAGAAAAGCATTAGCAAAGGAAAAGCACTTATTTCCAGGATCAGGAGATTTGACAATGCCAGTGACATATGATGCCCAGGGGCAGAACCCAAGGTGGGAAAGGATGGGTCACGAGACACTTAAAGACTTGGGGAAGGCAGCTCAAACTTTTGGGCTGAATTCACAATACTTCAAGCAGCTATTGAGAGGGACATTCGCTACATATGACCTCACACCATATGACATTCGAAGTATTGTGGCAATGATTCTTACTGACACGCAAAGTCTTGTCTGGGAAAAAAGGTGGAGAAAATATCTTGCTGAATTGCGGAACAGATATCAAGGCGGGCCAAACGCAAACCTCACAGAAGGGCAATTAGCAGGAGATCCTCCAGATGACAACCCAGGGGAGCAAGCAGCGCGGCTTCCACGAAGAGTGCTGAGTGACATCAAAGAAGCAGCGCGATTGGCAATCATGCAAATTACACCAACAGGAGCTCCAGAAGACCCGTTCTCTTGCATCAGGCAAGGTCCCACAGAGCCATTCATGTCATTCATCGATCGACTCACGCAAGCCGTGGATCGACAAGTGACGAACGAAGAAGCGAAGAGACCTCTCTTGGAGAGTTTAGCTTTTGGCAATGCCAACCCGGATTGTCAACGGGTCATCAGCGCCATGCCAGGATGGCCATCCTTGGCAGAGATGGTGGAGGCCTGCAGCAAGGTGGGAACGCCTCAGCATGTCGCAGCGATTGTGAAGAGTGAATTAAGAGAGGAATGGGAAGAACAGTTAAAGGGACATTCAGAAAGGCAAGCAGAGAACAAGACACTGGAAAAAATGTTCGAAAAAATACTGCAACAGCAGGACGAGAACATCAACAAAGTTCTTGCGACGATGCAGAAAAGGAACAATCCCCCGAGAGGACAGTGCTACAAATGTGGGGAGTTTGGCCACATGAAAAGGAATTGTCCACGGACAGATCCGCCAGCGCCAGCACAGAAGGCGGAAAGGCCAGTTTGTGCGCGGTGCGGAAGAGGCAGACATTCAGCAAAAGAATGTTATTCCCGGACAGACGTGGACGGAAACCCGTTACCGCGTCCAGGAAACGGAAAGCTCAGCGCGCCCATAACTCGCCAGCGCGCTCAGACACAAGTACTGGCGGTGTCACAAGAGCAGACGGGGCAATCATCAGCGAGCGACAAGCAGATGCCCTCAGCAAAACCCTCAGTCGATTCCACAGTGACCCAGACCTCCTCCCACCAGGGGCACAGTGTGCACTGGCAGCTTCAAAACTAGTATGCTTTTTAGACGAAAGTCATGCAGAGATACCAACGGGTATCCGCGGGGACTCATATAAGAAACAAGATTTCTTAATAATCGGACAAGATAAATGCAGTATTCTTGGACTTATTGTCTATCCAACAGTCATCTCAGCGGACAAAAATACAGAATTAACAGTTTTGGCAAGAGCGCTTCGTCCACCATTGACTGTACCAGAAAACACTGTGGTTGCGAGAGCTTTCGCATTGCCGCCACACGCAGTTGGAGAGGTCATGTCAATCTTCGACGAAGAAGGTTTCCCTATCAAGGAACATGTTGAAGTACATACAACATGGGTGAAACACATAGGTCGAGACCGACCCACGCTCACATGCCAATTGACATGTGGGGACAGAACAATAGCGATCAGAGGCATGCTCGACACAGGGGCGGATGTAACGGTAATATCGTACATCTTTTGGCCACGCAGTTGGAGCTTGGTCGCGCCATTGGGCTCTCTCTCAGGCATAGGGGGAGCATCTCTGTGTCTGCAAAGTGAGAATTCTGTCGTTGTCACAGGACCAGGAGACAAGACGGCGATCATTCGTCCTTTTGTCGTCCAAAAGCCGATCACAGTCTGGGGTCGGGACCTTTTGGCACAATGGGGCGCGAAGATTGAGGTGGATTTTTAATAGGGGTCACTGCAGCACTCGCCACACTGAAGCTGACATGGAAAACCAATGATCCAGTTTGGGTGGATCAGTGGCCCCTTGAGCGAAGAAACTTGAGTGCTTTGAAAGACCTGGTCCAAGAGCAATTGCGAAAAGGACAGATCAAGCCAACGGACAGCCCTTGGAATTCTCCAGTGTTTGTCATCAAGAAAAAACTATCGGGCAAATGGAGATTGTTACACGATCTCAGGAAGATCAATGAAGTCATAGAAGACATGGGACCCCTTCAGTTGGGACTTCCATCTGTCTCAATGATTCCCAGAGATTGGCAGCTTGTGGTCATTGACCTCAAGGATTGTTTTTTCAGTATTCCACTCCATCCAGATGATGCTCCGAGATTTGCCTTTTCAGTTCCGAGTATCAACAGGGAAACGCCTCTGCAGCGGTACCATTGGGTCGTTCTTCCGCAAGGTCTAAAAAATTCTCCGACAATCTGTCAATGGTACGTGGCACGAGCTTTGGCACCAGCGCGGAAGAAATTTCCGAAGGTGAAGATCATTCATTACATGGATGATTTGCTCATTGCAGCGTCAACACGGCAGGAGCTGCAAGAAGCTCGTGACTGTGTGATTGCAGAGGTGCAAAAGGCAGGTCTGGAAATCAGCATTTCAAAGATTCAAGAGGTTGCACCTTGGAAATATCTAGGGTGGAAAATTTCAGAAAGAACAATAAAACCTCAAAAAATGGAGATCAGCACCAAGGTCAGCAATTTGCATGATCTGCAACAGCTTTTAGGAGAAATCAACTGGATGAGGCCAGTCTTGGGAATCACAAACAGCGACATCCCAGCGCTGCTTGATCTTTTGAGAGGAGACGCAGACATCCGGTCTCCCAGAACACTCACGCCAGAAGCGAAAAAGGAGTTGGAGAGAGTCGCAGACGCGGTACAGAAAAGGCAGGCACATCGATTTGTTCCAACGTTGCCTTTTCAGTTGGCAGTGCTGGGGAAGAAAACACAGTTCCATGGTTTGATCTTCCAATGGGATGAATCGCAAAAGGATTCTTTGATAATCATAGAGTGGATTTTCTTACCACACAGGCCCGCAAAAACAATTCTTACAGATTTAGAGATGGCAGCACAGATCATCATAAAGGCGAGAACAAGGTTGCTGACGATGGCAGGAAGAGAATTCTCAATCATCAGACTACCTCTGAAACGAGACTATTTCGATTGGGCGATACAACAATCGAAAGATCTGTTAATCGCGTTGTTGGCATTCCCAGGAACTTGTACAGTCCACTTTCCGCGACATAGAATACTGCAATCGCAGATATGCTATAGAGCAAAACCAAAAATGAGTGAAGAGCCTTTGGACGGGATCACAGTGTTCACGGATGGCTCAGGAAACACACAAGTCAGTGATCACGTGGAGAGACTCAATGACAGGGGATTGGGAATCTGACGTGAGGATGGTGCAGGGCTCTCCGCAAATTGTGGAGTTTGCAGCCGTTGTCCGAGCATTTCAGTTGTTTGAACAACCTCTCAATCTGGTGACAGACTCCGCGTATGTTGCGGGTGTGGTCAGGAGATTGGAAGGTTCGCTCTTGAAAGAAGTCAGTAATGAGGTTCTATACTCATATCTGACAAGCTTGAAAATGCTGCTAGAGAGCAGGGAAGGAAAGTATTTTATCACACACGTTAGAGCGCACACAACACTTCCGGGGTTTTTAGCGGAAGGGAATGCTCGGGCGGACAGGTTGACGATGCCCATTTCGCAAACACTGCCGGACATTTTTGAGCAGGCAAGATTAAGTCATGCGTTCTTTCACCAGAATGCGCAGGGGCTAATGGAATCCTTTCGCCTCACAAAGAGTCAGGCGAGGGAAATCATTAGTGCCTGTCCAGATTGCCAGCTTGTGCAGCCACCTTCCTCTACCGGAGCCATTAATCCGCGGGGGCTGCAAAGTCTTCAGTTGTGGCAAGCTGATGTCACGAAATATCCATCTTTTGGGAGGCTCAAAAATGTTCATGTTTCTGTAGATACGTTCTCAGGGGCAGTCTTTGCATCAGCACATGCAGGGGAAAAGGCAGATCATGCTTGCCGACATTTCCTGCAAGCATTTGCAGCGTTAGGTGTGCCGCAGGAGATAAAAACAAATAATGGGCCAACGTATACAGGCAGGGTGCTTGACAGATTCCTGAAGAGGTGGGGTGTCAGACATATGTTTGGTATTCCACATTCACCCACAGGTCAGGCAATCATTGAAAGAACACATCACACCCTGAAATCCCTTCTGGACAGACAGAGAAGGGGTGAGCCAGAGGCGACACCTCACATGAAATTAAATAAGGCACTGTATGTGTTGAATTTCCTAAATAGCTCATCCTCAGAACCTAATCCACCAATCGTGAGACATTTTTTGAATAGCACACAGGCAAGGCTAAAGGAAAATCCTTTAGTTTTGATCAGAAACCCAGAGACAGGACAAATAGAAGGTCCTTTCAAGCTAATCACTTGGGGCAAGGGTTTCGCTTGTATCTCCACAGATCGAGGTCTGAAGTGGGTGTCGGCACGGCACGTGAAGCCATTCCGAACACGAGAACACGAGAACGTTGATCCAAAAGACAAAGAGACGAGCACTCAAACGGAAGTCGAGACTCAGACGGCAGTGAACGATTCAGAAGAAAAATAAAAAGAAGCTAAAGACTTTGGGGGAATCTTCTCTAGGGTCCTGAATGGAAAACAGAATAATAATTTCACGCAGGAGCGGAATTATGGGTTTTATGATGCTTATGTGCATCATTCTTTCATTCGTTACAGTAAACAATGGGGGTAATTTACCTATTACTCAACCAAGGCAAAATGTATGGGAGACTTTAGCTCAGGCAGCAAATTTAGATAGTATTTGCCTGACACATTCGAGGCCAGGAAAACCATTTTCAGCATGCATGGTTGGATTGCCAGTGGACGAATGGCCAGTTCCAGGGCACTCCGCAGTTAACATTTCACAGATCATTAAAGATCCTGTGAAAGAGTGGTGTGCTTGGACACATCTACTTCCTGTGGCTTCTACAGAACCTCAGGAATTGGAGATTTTTGGGTCCATGACAATGGAACTCTGCATGCAGTTTGAGACTCCGAATGTCACAAAGGCGAAAACTGTCGATTTGACTCCCATTCATGAATTCTATAAGAATGCGTCAGCATGGTGTAAATATATAGGGAAAACTACCAAAGGATCGGTCCAAGTCCCAGTGCAATTGCCACGGGGTTTGTTCTTAATTTGCGGAGACAGAATTTGGCACGGCATTCCTGCTAATGCCACGGGAGGTCCATGCAGCATTGGGGAAATTTCAATACTATCGCCTGATTTGAACATGTTAAGGGAGAAAAAACGCAGAGAAAAAAGATCAATAGAACAATATGCGGCAGATTGCAATGATAAAATGTTTTCTTGGGATAAGAAAGCGAGTATTGCTACCGCAATTTTCTCACCGCAAACAGCATCAGGGGTAGCCTTGACTCAAATCGACCGCATGGGTTGTTGGCTGAGCAAACATGCACGGTCTGTGTCTGTCGCATTGGATGACATGTTAAAAGACATCAGTGGTACAAGGCAGGCGACTCTTCAAAACAGAGCGGCGATCGATTATCTATTGCTCGCTCATGGACATGGGTGTGAAGAGTTTGAAGGGATGTGCTGCATGAATCTCTCAGATCATTCAAGGTCAATTCATGAAAGTATCAAAAATATAAAGGACAGCATAAATAAACTTGGCGAGATCACAGGATCGTGGATCGATCAGCTGGTAGACTTCTTTGACATCTCTCCCATTTGGAGAGGAATTTTAAGAGTAGGGTTCTATGTTTTAATAGTTCTCCTAGTCCTCATACTTGTCATCCCATGCATATTTGCATGTTTAAAACACGCTATGAATCGGATAGTAAAAGAGATCTTCCTGGTGCAAACAGAAGGGGGAGATGTGGGATCTCAGCACCTCAGGATGGAGGTGCAGAGAGGCCGAGACCACCCTTGGGGGGCTCGGGAATCCTGGAATGTTGCCAGAAGTGTCTGGTGGCAGGATTTTGATCCTACACAGGAGATGAGACCTGTATGAGGACTGGGAGGATTCCACTGGGTGAATGGTGAAGGGATAATTTAGTTAAAGTTTAAAACACAGGGTTTAGGATTTTGGTACAGGGGGGTCTAGAGAAGTAAGATGGAGGAATTGGGGCGTGTCCTGTCCTTCTTCTTCTTCTTCTTCTTGGCCTCCATCTTCTGTGGTGGTGGTGGCACTTTGGGATTGGTCATTACTAAAAGTGCACCGGTTTATAAGGGTAGAAGGTATTGGGGAGAAATGATAAATATTGTATATGTAACTTCGAGTATAAAGATAAGTGACCGCCCCGGGGGCTCGCAGTGTGCCCATGGCTGACTTGCTGTGCAGACCTCTGTCGGGCTGAAAGAAAATCTTTTAGATAAACAATTAATAAACACCAAGACCGAGACAAGATCAGAAGTCTCTCCTCGTCCTTTGAAGCGTCGGCTCTCCAAGGCCATCCCTGGGCCTTTCCAGGCCACCTAAACAGCAACACAGAAAACCTTACACACCTGTTGTTGTGCACATGTGGAATGTTTTATGGAGATTGTTTACCAAAGAGGGATTTCTTAATTGGATTCTGGTGATGGTGTTTTGATTAATTGACCAATTGGATCCGCGTGTGTATTGGGCTGTCTGGCAAGGGCGAAGGGTTTTTCATCTAGTGTAGTGTAGTGTAGTGTAGTGTAGTGTAGTGTAGTATAGTATAGTATAGTACAGTACAGTACAGTATAGTATAGTATAGTATAGTATAGCTTAATAAAGCAATTGATCAGCCTTCTGCAATCATGGAGTCAATGCTTATTATTCCCTGTTCGGGGGCCTGTTGCCACAATAAAGTAAGGCCTGAATATGAAATTATTCCTAAGCATGCAGTAAATAAATTGTAGTTCTCAATGTGTATTATACAATTGTTTGAGATAACATTTCTATAGCTGACAACAGTATAGAATGCTAGGCTTCAAGTACAAAGGAGCATCTGGAAAATAAACAATATTAATAGCTCATATAGATTAAGAAAAAGCTTTAATCCTGGGCAACTGTTAGACAAAAGCATCTTGTCTCTGAATAAATAGCTAAAATTTATGTCCAAACCAAATAAGTCACTCCATTCAACAGTTTCAGATTTAACTTCTGAGTGCAGAATATTAATCATCATATTAAAAGAGAAACAGAGTAGTTGTTCTACCCATAATATTGAGCAACTAGAGGCCTGGCTGAAGCATTTCACTGTTTTTAAAGTCCAAGTGTATACTAGGATATAATACTTCCATTATTTATGTATTTATTAGTGGAAATTATGAGAAGTTTAGAGACAGTCAAGAAAACTAATAAAAAATAATGCCTTATTTTCTCCTGTTATAGTAGAGCAAGCACTTTCCCTTTAAGAGCAAAAGCCAACCTAGCACTTGGGCAAAATGTGTATTAGGAAAACACGAGGTTGGTTCATTTTGCATTCTTGTGGTTTCTACTGACTTCTCTTGGAAATACACCTGATGCAGCTTTCTGGTGGCAATAAACCTATTAATATAGCATCTTGCAAACTGCCTGCCATCCTTGTTCCGTCAAAGACCATGAGCATACTGCAGTGTAAAGTACTCAAGACATGCACTGATTCAATGAATGAAGATGCACTCCTGTTGGAGGTTAGGATTTTTCCCTTTTTTATTTATATCATGGAATTTTTCTCCCATTTTTTGCCCAAGAGATGAAAAAAAGCAAATACTTAAGAGTGACAAAAGATGTAGCCAGGGAATAGAGAAGGGGTGAAGTTTGTTGCTGTCTCTTAGCTGGGGGTTTTCTCTCGGGAAAGGCAGAGATACTGTGAGATTTCGGCTGAGGGGTGAGGAACTGGGCTCAGCTCCTTGCTCTCTCTTAGGTTCAGAGTGGAGACAGGTGCAGTTTTGGTGATGGACTGTTGCTGCCCAGAGGATTCACTGCCACTGCAGACTTTTTGTCCACCCATTGCATCTCCTTATTGTGGGTAAGCCTTTGCTCATAAGAGCAGCTGTTGAACTGGGACCTTTTCAACACACAACCTCACTGAGAAGGGGACCTTGGCCTCCAACCCCCTCTGGAGGAAGCATCTTCCGACTGCTTGTGGAAGCCCATCTGCCACTGCCCAGCCCTGCTGTTTTCTGCTGCTGCTGCTTCGGGCTTTTTTGCTACACTTTAACCTGACACTCCGTGTCCACTCGGCATCCCCATGGCTCCTGCTATGGCTTTGGAGTTTCTTCTACACTTTGCTTGCTACCCCAGGTGTGCTCAGCTCTGCTGTTCCAGCCTGCTGCTCCAAGGTCCCTGCTACAGCCCATTTCACCATCCAGACAGGCACTGAGACCAGCTGCCCCTGTGGGTTTGCAAACAAAGCCCCTTTCCTATCTCTTCTGCTGGCTGAGCTGCCATTAACTGTGTGGAGAAGGCAGCTGAGCTCACCCCACAGTGCCCCCTGCAGCCAGGGGGTAATCATTGCACCTGCCCTGCCTGGCCAGAAGCCAACAGCACCCCTGCTGGCTGTGACCATAACTACATCAAAGGGGAAAGTGCTTGACAGCCCAGAGAAGCTGTTATTGGATCTGTTTTTTCCTGTTTCTTGTTGCTGCTGTTGTTGTTGTTGGTTTTTAGCCTTGTTTTTTTTAATATATATCTCTCCTATTAAAGATCTGTTATTAATTTTCCTATATCTTTCCCTGAAAGCCCCGTATTTTCAAAGTTATAATAATTTGGAGGGAAGGGGTTCATATTTTCCATTCCAAGGGAGGTTCCCGCATTCCTTGGCAGGCATCTGTCTTTCAAACCAAGACAACTTCCCAGAAAAAAAAAGACTCAGCTGTATGAATCCTACTTAGCTCAGGAACCCCTGCTGTAGTTTTGAAGCTGCTTCATCTGCAACGGTGTGTATGTGGCCACTAAGGCGAAATCCGGCTAGCTGAGGTGGCCGACACCCCAACTGCATAAAGTGCCAACCCCCTTTGGCGTCCTGGCCTCAGGCTGGGCTGGATTGCGGACTGGACTCAATGCTTAAGGACGAGAAGAAGGAGCCGCACACCTTGCTGGGGGCGAAGGTCGGTTTATTCGATGACACAGGGGCACCAACCGAGGAACAGCCAACCAGCAAAATGGCCCCGAGGGGCGGGAGAAGTAGGGTTTTAAAGATAGGGGGTGGATAAGGAAGGGATTCACAGCAGACCAATAGGGAAAGGTATAGGGAGGAACTTAACATAATGGGCATACAGAAATATCCAATAAATACAAAGTAAAGGAGGGGCCCCGGGACCACAGCCAACCACAATCCCCAGAGAGAAGAAGGTTCTCGAAGACTAGGAGGAGTGGGGGGTGATTGACTGGGCCCAGGGAGGAGAAAAAGTTTACTTATAAGGAGAAATAAGGGAGGAGAAATCACATAACTTAACTGACTGACAAACCCAGGGGCAGGGGTAACCATAGCAACAAAACTGTCAGGAGGGCTATGGCGGGACAACTGGGGAGGACAGAACCATCTTACATTGGAAAGGGGGGAAACAATACATAAAATGGGGGAGCAATACAAAAAACTTAACAACACATTACAACATTCATCCTCCAAGAGGAGAAACTATTTTTGTCTTTTCTATTGCTTAAAATAAAGCAAATAGCTACACACACAGACAGAAATGCCGGAGGGGAGGGGCATAAAAGCCTCATTAAATTTATTTTTGCAAATTAATTTCAAAGCATTCATTTTCAAGTAAATTAATTTTAGTCATAACTGATGTACATTTGACTATATTAATTTATTTTCCGGTTAGGTCTTTATTAACTCAGTTAATATTTTGAGATGTCTTTTATAAACTCTTCTGTTACAACATGGCTAACAATAAAACCCCAGAATCCACATGTGAGTCTGCCATCTTCCTTCAACACATTTCACAAATGAATACTACAACAGGAGGAAATAAGTAACTACGCTGATTTTACTTCATTTTTGTTGTAATGAGTGCATTGCCTGAGATTTCATAGCTACAATAAGAAAAAACATAAAAGGTCTTTACTATATGTCACAGACATCCTTTATGGAAAATACTTTCCTTACGATTTTTCCTCCTGAGAAGCTGAGAGGCCTCAGGAACAAAATGTAAACAATAGTTATCTGCTGCTGTGGAATGCAACAGGTGGATCTGTGATTGGTCTCATAGAGTTGTTTCTAATTAATGGCCAATCACAGTCAGCTCGCTTGGACTCTCTGTCCGGGACAGAAGCTTTTGTTATCATTCTTTCTTTTCTTTCTTTTTCTATTCTTAGCCTAGCCTTCTGATGAAACCTTTTCTTCTATTCTTTTACCATAGTTTTAATGTAATATATATCATAAAATAATAAATCAAGCCTTCTGAAACATGGAGTCAGATGCTTGTCTCTTCCCTCATCCAAGAACCCCTGTGAACACCATCACAACTATAGACTTACATAACTTCACACCATCTTTACTCATATTTTCTGAGGAAAGCTCAAAGAAAGGGATGGGAATAAACAAAAGGACAATTTAATATTAAAGCAAGCCCCTTTGACAGTTTTGCAAAGTATATTAAATGCATTCTTAGACTTCTTGCCACTTCTAGCTGACTGATGAGGGGATTAAACGAAACTGTGAAGTACTCTGTTCTTTTTTAAAACAATGCGCGAAAGATATGGTAATTAGCACAGACTATGAAGTACTAGGCTTGAATCAGGGAATAACACTCACTTGAGAGGGTGTACTTGTTAGCTCCATCTTTTCCTGGGATTTTTCCTTTGCTAGTCCTGCAGCGTCTTTGAATTCCTGAAATTTTTCTGCAAACTGAAGGTATAAGTTTAAAAAAAAAGGAAAAAGAGAAAAAGTAGTGGGTAAGTAGTTATACTACATGCAGAACAGAATGCTGTACTTGATATTTTACAAAGTCAGATTTTCTCAGTAGAATTTTTAAATTTTTTATCCTTGTTAGATTTTTATTTAGGACAGCTACACAGTGACATACCTTTCAGACATAATGTACTCTGTTTATATGACAGGAAATTCATGATGCAACAAAGTTTAATTTGTTGCTGATGTTATAAATTGAGCCGACAATATGCCAAGTAAAACCAATTGAGAATTTATTAATTACAGCGGGCAAGGCAATAAGCAAATCAGCGCTGGGCGACAGGGGAGTCTCCGCTCCGCCACTGTCACACTCTTCTGATTTTCCGTGGAGTTCTTATACAGTCCTGTTTCCGGGTTGATGTGTAGTACTCTGTGTATTCTTCTTTTGTGTCTAGGTGGTCATAGTCCACCTCCCAGGGTCTGAAGATGAAGGTTGGTAATTTTCCTTTGTCTGATTCCTGGAATTTTTAGGCTCAATCTGCTGAGTTCCTGGAATCCTAGGTTTACTGAGCGCATAAGCTGATACTGTGTTATCAATCATAGCAAACCCCCCCACCCATATTAACAGTTTACTAAACAGATAAACAAATGTTTGTGAAACCTATTGTCTTTTGGTTTCATCTTCCTTATCCTTTAAAGTCTGGAAATTTACTTAAACAAACTAGAGGTGTTGCAACAGTCTTACTGGAATTACTTTGTCAGCTTTGATGAACAAACTTAAAGTTTTAACCCATTACAGCTGATAGTGTTAAAAAAACCACCTCATATATGGCATACAATCATGATAAGCTGCCTTGCACAGCTACTTTCAGATTCAGGTTTTACTGTTTTCTTGACAACAAATGATCTGGTTCTGAAAGCCACCATGGTCACTATTAGCCTAGCACCTTCAGTGGGCTTCATTTTTTCATGACTGAAACAATACCAATTTCTTCCCAAAATTTTACAGCATTTATCATTTTGGTAGCTAATTTAGAAAGCAGCAGTAGGAATATTGAGTCAAGTTCATTTCTTGATTGTTCATAGACATGAATCAAGTTAACAAATTCATTGAAGTAAGCCCTCAAATATACCAAACACTAAAGTCAAGAATTTCACACTGAACTGCCATATGAAGCATGATTTCTCTGCTACATGTATATCTTAGACAAAATAGCTAAAGCAGCAATTTAGAAATACATGCTGTCATGGTTTTGCATGGGAGACATTTAGGGAAGTGATGCAAAGCTTCCAGCCACTGAAAAGCTGGACATGCCTCTGTGAAAAACACTTGTTAAAGATGAAAGAAACCCGGGAACAACTTCTTTTCCTTCTGGTCTGGGAACAGGTAACAAGGCCAGCCCAGCCCATCTCGGCTGGACTGGGCCAGGCCGGGCCGGCTCTGCCCTCTGCCGCAGGGCCGGGACCCTCTCTGGGGAGCCTGCTGAGCCCTGTCCCGGCCGGGTCAGGCCCCAGCAGTGGCCACGCAGGGAGTGGGGAGGCTGTGAGGGGCCCTGGCTGTAATGGGTTAAAACTTTAAGTTTGTTCATCAAAGCTGACAAAGTTATTCCAGTAAGACTGTTGCACCACCTCTAGTTGTTTGCTTAAGTAAATTTCCAGACTTAAAAGGATAAGGAAGGTGAAACCAAAGACAATAGGTTTCACAAACATTTGTTTATCTGTTTAGTAAACTGCTAATATGGGTGGGGGGGTTTGCTATGATTGATAGCACAGTATCAGCTTATCCGCTCAGAAAACCTAAGATTCCAGGAACTCAGCAGATTGAGCCTAAAATTCCAGGAATCAGACAAAGGAAAATACCAGTCTTCATCTTCAGACCTCCGGGGGGTGGACTATGACCACCTAGACACAAAAGAAGAATACGCAGAGTACTACACATCAACCCGGAAACAGGACTGTATAAGAACTCCACGGAAATATCAGAAGAGTGCGGCAGTGTTAGAGCGGAGACTCTCCTGTCGCCCAGCGCGCCCGGGGCGCTGACTTTGCCTATTATCGCTTGCTGTATCAATTAATAAATTTCATTTTATTTTGACTCATTAGTCGGTGATTAATTCCTTACTGCAACTAACCTATAACACTGGCTTTTAACATCTTGCCACTAGGATCCCCTGCCCCCAGCGTGGCCACCGCACGAGATCATGCAGCTCAGGCCAGAGGCAGCCTTGCAGCCCACACAGAGTGGCCCTGCGGCTGGAATTGAATGCAGCAAAAAACAAAGACCAGCCATGCAGCTGATCCTGACACAGCCTCAGCTGCAGTTCCCTCTGAAAGCACCAAAAGCACCCCACCGAGAGACCATCTGCAGGCCGGGGTGAGATGTTAACTCTTTCAGTGCTTCAATACTCCCTTGAGTGAAAAGAACAAGATGCAAGCATGTAAAGGAGCAACATGATGACATCAAGGTCAGTGAAGAAGTCAAGTCCCAGATGGAAGCGAGGAGGAGATACCTTAATCTTGGGACTGAAAATCCTCTTGTAATAGCTATGGAGAGAGACTCTTTTTCCCTGTAACACATGGAAGCCACGGGGAGATGAAGGGTTCAATTTGATATTGAGCAAAGGCCTCTATGCCAAAGTAAGCAGATGTTAAAGTAGCTGTGATCCTATGGGAAGCTTGAACAGAGAAGGAGAGAAGAGTGGTCCTGTGCCCCCAGGAAGAGAAGGGCCTCTGTTCCCAGGGATGAAGATGATTTTAGAGATAGATAATGAGAACCGTTGCCTTTGAACAGCTCATCTTTAAAACAGTACCCCATAAGTTGACATGGCCCATGAACACAGCTTTGGGAAAAGCTTGTGGAAAATGGGAAGGACTTCACGATTGCAGATTTCCACAGGCGGCTGCTATTCATGAGAGAGCCACGAGAGAACTTTTTTTCCTCGTGGAGAAGTCTCCATAACCTTAACGAGAGGGACTTCTCTCCCTAAGTAAACTGAAGAAAGACTATTTTAGAGGTGGTAAACTGACTGAAATTTTATGTTTTGCTTCTTTACATTGTCAGTGGGAAAGAAAAGGTTGTGGGGGGAGGAAGAGTATTCTGAAGGTTTTGTTCTGATTCTTATTACTCTTTCTTTAGTTACTGTTAAAAACTTTTTCTTATACCCTTTCAAAGTTTTGAGCATGCTTTGCCTTTCTCCTAATCCTATCTCTCGGCAGGAAGCGAGTGCATTGGCCAGGAAATCTCAAAATTGACGAAATCTCAAATTGGCGAACCAAAACCACTATAAATGCACTCTTAAAACTGATAAATTAAATCAATGTATTAAGAAGAGGGCCTGGGTTCTCTGGCTAGAGAAAAATTTGGCTTCACAGATCTCAGCTTCACACTACACTAACTGCTATAGTAACTAAACATTCATTTTGGCTTCTACTGCTTTTATATATACCATGATCTTATTATGATCAACTCAAGACTGAAATTATCCTGCAAAAACATTGGAAACTTCACCAACACCTTCTAAATCTCTCCAGCAGCAGCATACAAAGAAATTAGTTTGCACTGCATGTATTCAAAACAGATGAAGGCTACCTTTGTGTGACTCAATATCCTCAACTAATTTTCAATCAGAACTTCACTTGCTATTCAAGATCTAAAAAACATAATTGTCTTTAAAGTACTTCTCCTGGTAGGCTACTAGTTTTTGAGGAAGTATCATTTCTAACCACTGGTATCCTATATTTCATCTGTAAGGTTATTTAAAAGCACGTTTCCTAAACATAGGGGACAAAATATACCATCCAGAAACTCTAATTAAGTTATCAAGAAAAGTCTCAAAACAGATAATAGAATTGGCCAGAGATTACCAGAACTGGATGATACTGAGGCAGAGTGGAAATTTTCCAGGGTAGAAATCCATTTTGATTTAGGTGAAATGTACATCTTTGAGTTAAGTATGTAGCTTGCTGTTTAGTCTGACTGCCTGTTCTTGCAAAAAGCCTGTGCTTGGAAGGACTGCTTCAGCCAAAGGACAAGAGATAAGGAGGGAGGAGGGGGGCAGACAGAACAGGGCAACCTGACCCAGGAGTTCTTTCTGAAGAATTAGTGGCAAGTGTCACACAAAATCAGTGGAATGAATATGTTTGAACCTATTGTAAAATTGCATGCGATATGTATTTGAGAGGGAGATAAAAGGAGATCTGGACTTCCCAGAGGTACACATGTCATTTTAGGGGAACGATTCCCACATGCGTCCAGCGCTGTAATAAACATACCGGCTTTACAACTTTCACAAAAGTTGTGGAGTTTTGCTTATCTCGGCAAAACAATACTTATTTAAGAGTTGTAGATAGACCACAAAATCTAATGTATAACCTATTATTTAAATCAGCTTTAGGACCAGATGATTGGTAAGTGAGCAAACATGATGCTAAGATTTAGAACGGTTGAAGACATAGAAGGCAGTAAATAGGATCTTCTGTATCACAGTAGTAGAAACTGTTAAAAAAAATTATCAGTGTATTGGGTTTTCATGGCCAGGTTTTCAAAGCCAATGTCAGATGGCTCCAGGACAGACCCAGAGATGGCCAGAGCCAAGCCAATCAGAAATTATGGTAACGCTTCTGTGATAACATATTTAAGAATGTAAAAATGTTATTGTATGGAGGTAATTGCACTCAAAGAAGAGAGGACTGAGAATATGTGAGATGAACTCTGCAGGCACCAAGGTCAGTGGAGGAGCAGGAGGAAATGCTCTAGGTACTAGAGCTGAGATTTCCCTGCAGCCCATGGTGAAGACCATGGTGAAGCAGCTGTGCTGCTGCAGCCCATGGAGGACCATGGGGATTCAGAGATCCACCTGCAGCCTGTGGAAGAGATCCATGCTGGAGCAGGTGGATGCCTGAGAGAGGACTGTGAACCTGTGGGAAGCCTACACTGGAGCAGACTCCTGGACAGGAACCTGCGGGCCCATAGAGAGAGGAGTCTACACTGGAGCAGTTTTCCTGGTGGGACTTGTGAGCCAGTTGGGAGACCCATGCTGGAGCAGGCTGTGCCTGAAGGACTGCACCTCATGGAAGAGGAACTCACATTAGAGCAGTATGTGAAGAACTGTAGCCCATGGGAAAGACTCATACTGGAGCAGTGGGATGGACTCACGTTGGAGAACTTCATGGAGAACTGTCTCCTGTGGGAGGGACCCCATGATGCAATAGGGGGACTCCTCTCCCTGAGCAATGGCAGAAACCACAGGTGATGAAGTGGCCATAATGCTCATTCCTTGTCTCCCTGCGCTGCTGGCGTAGGAGGTAGAGCTGGGAAGGAGGGAGGGGTGGGTGGAAGGTGTTTTCAAGGGTCTTATTTTACTTCTCATTATCCTGCTCTGATTTTGTTAGCAATAAATTCAAGTAATATCTCTAAGCTGAGCCTGTTTTGCCTGTGATGGTATTTGATAAGTTATCTCTCCTGGTCCTTATTTCACTCAACTCATGAACCCTTGGTTATATTTTCTCTCCTCTGTCCCATTGCGGAGGGGAGTGAGTGAGTGGCTTTGGTGGTTGTCTGGCAGCTAGCCAGGGTCAAATCACCACAAATAGACAGATAAATAGATAACATTCAAAGAAAGAGCTAACAAGTCTAATGTAGTGGAAATATTAAAAAAATTACTATAATTACTTGAGGCAATCTGTAGCAAACCCCATGGAAATAGGAAAAGCTCCTTGGAGAATTGAACAATAGGAATGCTGAGGCAGCCAAGAAATCCCTGTCTCTCCGACCCCCTGACCTATAATCTATCTCTGTAACCCTATATGGCAATGTTACCCCTAAATCTTTGCTATTGGTTAATCATGGATATTCCTAAAAACACCATTGGTTAAGCTTGGATTCTAGCCAAACCTATATAAAGGGCATACTGTACCCCCATTAGTTAGAAGAAGAGCTGAGACCCTTCACAGACCATCTCAATAAACCATCTCTGTGGAACCAGCCAGTGCCTACTTCTCCTCTCTCTCTGTCTGCTGCAGCCTCAGCCCTGGACACCCCTACCTAGCAAGCACAGCTGAAATCCTAAAGAGCTTGCAATCACTATAAGAGCTGAATATCACCATGCTTGCTAGAGGATAGCCCTGCGGCATTGGCCTGAGCTGAGCTTCGGGCACCCAGTCCTCTAAAGGGACTGAGCTCCTGAGCAGCTTTGCATGATAATAAGGCCAAAATACAAGGCTTTATTAGCAATCTCTTGATAAAATTACTAAATAATGATGATATCTCATTATATGAAAGGAAGGGTTCTCTGGAGGATTAAAAATTTAAGGAAAAGGTGAAAAATTGTGGAGGGAGACTACAGGAGGATCTCACTAGCACCTGTGCTAGTCCTTTTGGCACAGAGGTGTTACCAACTGTTGTATTGCACTAAATAGTTTATTTAGTTGTTGTTTTTGCACTGAGTATTTGGTAATTTGCACTGATCACATGGACATGGTTTGTTCCATTCTCCCCTTTCCCCCCTCCCCTCACTTGTATCCCATTGGCTGTGGTCCCTGTCCTCTGCCCCCCATTCCCCCAGATTTAAAATCTCCTGGGACAAGACCCTCACCCTCTTCTTCTCCTTTGCTCTTTCCCGTCTTGAACCCCCTGGAGTAATTCCACAATAAAGCTGTGGGAGTTTTGGTCCCAAAGAGAAGAGTGCCTCTAGTCTTTTACTTTTGTCCTTGTAAAGGCTGCAAGGGGCCAGGGGTCCAGAGCTAGCCAGATTGGACCCTCAAAGGCCTCAGAGAGATTAGAGAGATTAGCCTTTACAACCAACCTGTCATTGGCCCAGTTTTGGCCAGCAGCATGTCCATCTTCAGAGCCATCAGCCATTGGCTCTGCCGGACATGGTGGAAGCTTCCAGTATTCCAGTAGCTTCTCACAGGACCCATCTTTGTATCCCTCTCCCTAACCGCCCCCCCCCCCCCCTTCCCCGCTACCAAAAACCAGGCTGTGCCAAACCAATAGACATACACATCAATTTAAATAAATGACAAAATTTCTGGGTTCACTAAAGCAATGACATGCACAAATGCACATGAATATACTCAATATCACTCAGAATTTCTTCTGTGTGTGATGCTTCTTAGAAATCAAAGCAATTGGATTATAAAAGGAAGAAGTCATACAAGTATATCATGCTGTCCAAATAAAGCCGATTTACTGATTCTTTTTTTAATGGCTTTCTGACAGGCCCATTCTCATCCTTAGACAATAACAATTACTTTCTCAAAAGGGCCAGTATGATTTTTTTTTGTTTATTTAAGGCTTTTTAATAAAAAGCCAATCATTATTCTTTACTCAAACATTTATTATACATTCATTTTTATTGCATTTGTGTTTCCAGATCTTTTGTGTATTTCAAAGATGAAAATTCTCTGCTTAATGTAGAAACATGTTTTCAAACTGAAAATGGATTCCTCATCTGGAGAAAAACAACACTGATTTTTGCAGGTTCTTGGACTCATCTACCAAAGTGCTATCAATAACAATAGGGATTGTAGAAAGGGTGCTCACAGTGAACCCTACCATGACTTTCAGTAAAAGGAGTTACTGCTTTCCTTGGATTAAGGTGGACTTCCCTACTGCACAAGCAGACCAGAAAAAAACTCATAGGGAACTGAGTTTCCTTAGTAAAACTGTCAACATTTGTACTCCAACAAGAAAATGTAGTTTTCTTTTACATTGAATATTTTTCCCACTAGTTTTACTTTAAGCTTGCACATGTTGTAATATCTGTAATTTGATGAACTACACAGCAAAAAAGTGAAAGTGAATGCAGCTTAAAAGACAAAAATGCATTGGAAAACGATCAGCAATTGTTTTCTAGGAGATCTAAACATGGAAGAAACACTACATACTCTACTCCTTTAAATTCTATAGTGAAAAACTGTAATGAAAGAACAACTTTCGGAAGAGAAACTTAAAAAACCTAACAAGTGAATACCGGGAAAGAATTAACATCATACACTCTGATAACTTGAATATCCCTACTCTCCTCAATAAGTTAAAAGAAAATTCATAGGCAACAAAGTGTTATAACAATTTTGTCTTGTCTTTTTACATTGTAAGAATGGATACAGAACATTTATTGTAAACTATTTTCAAGCAATAGTAGTGAGCAGAGTCTAGTTACAACCAGCAAAGGTATTTGATTCTTAAGTTGTTTGGCCAAATAGTTGTTATTGGTCATACTTACTTTTGAAAGGTGATGTTCAGATGAAAATCCCAAACCGTAGACTGTATTTGCTCTGCTGTCTGCCCATTGGCCAAACTTCTGGGATGTTTTTGTAAATGTCATGTTGGGGGTGATAGTGCTATTTATTATTGCCTGAAAAAAAGGAATGGTGGTAAAAAAAGGGGCTCTGTGGGTTTGATTTTTTAAAAAGTTTTCTCAATAATTAAAAATGACAGTATTATAGACAAGTATCTGTGTACACTGAGACAAATTTGCAAATAGAGAACAATTTCTAATTCAATTACAGCTAAAATTATAAAGCATATACTGGCATACATTCTGTAAAAGGAGCAAAAGGAGAGGGGCATCTGTTTGCAATTGCAAATAGTCATTGAATAGACAGCAAATCTAAAAAAAGACCTTTAAAGCATACATATAGGCTAATAAGATCAGAATAGAAGAACTAGTGAGGTTATCTTGTCTCACAAGTGTATTTCTTCATTTCCTAAAGCAATGCCTCTCAAGATCTATTGTAAGTTCCACAGTTGCATTACCCCTGTTGCATATGCAATACTCACTGGAAAACATGCAATAAAACAAGAAGCGCAATTTATTTTTAAGCTTTTGTATTGCAGAAACCTGCTTTATAAGGACACATATGGGTTACATTTAACCAAAAAATTACTGCCATTACAGTTATAACCAGCCAACATGAACAAGAAAGACTAGCCATAAAACCCAATATATGTATTGGAAGTGAAATGCGGGCATGCTTTCTCATCTGTCTGGTGCTACTAAGAGGTTCAGTCACATTTGTTAAATAATTCACAGCCCTTTTAATAAAACACTGATTAATAGGTGCTTTGTAAAACCCATGCGAAAGAGAACGTCCTTAAAACTTCCCAGAAAATAGCATACACTGTGAACACAGCAGTTCATGAAGAACATTTCTTACATGCTTTTGTGATTTAACCCCAGCCATCATACTAAGTACCACAGTTCCTTGTTCTTCATCTCCCCCCCCCCACCACCCTGGTGGGATGGAGAAGAAAATCAGAAAAAGGTAAAACCCATGAGTCAAAAGAGAAACAGTGTAAAAAATTGAAACAAAATATTTTAATTTTACTACGACTAATGATAATAGTTATAGATGAGTTATGAGATGGTTGGCTCTCACAGTTAAGGGGTGAATAATATATATACATCAAGAGAAGTTTTGTAGATGTGTAGTTGTGGCAGCAGTTCTCTGGCCACAGAGAGCAACACATAACATTCCCAGGCATCGTCCTGGGGAAGGCTGTGAGAAGATCAGAGAAAAGAATGATAAACAATTCTTATCTTAGCTTGCTGCACCTGTTGTTGTGAACATGTAGAATGTGTTATGGAGATTTGTTTACCAAAGGGTGGTATCTTAATTGGCCAATGGTGATGATGTTTAGATTGAAGGGCCAATTGGGTCCGCCTGTATCATGACTGTCTGTAAGGGTGATGGGTTTCTTAATAAGTATAGTATACTAAAGTGATTGAGAGGAAAGGTGCATTTGTCTTTACAAACAAGCTGTGGGTCCGCTGGTAGATAAAACTAGCACTGGGAAATAAAAGAAACAATGGGAAGGATTCCACTGATTGATGAATGGAAAAAGATATTTGCCTTTACAAATAAACTTTATGTTTGCTGATAAATGAAATTAGACATTGAAAGATGAAAGAAACAATGGGGGAAACGCCTAAATTCCATAAGAATTAAAAATTAAAAGGGAAGGTTATACATTAGAGGGAAATCTTCGGTATCAGGCGTTCCGGGAAGTCTGTACCTCTCAAGTACCTCAGCCAATGGGGAAAGAGAGAAGGGAAATGTGGCTGGGAAATTAGAATAAAAAGGAAGCTGCATCCTCCAAAAGTTTGAGAGATCCCAGGGGAATGCCCCATGGCCTCTCCTTTTATTCAAATAAAGTCAAAGGACTCCTCTGTATCATGTTTGGACCTAAACCTCTGGTGTTTGTAGATTAATTTTCCTAACACTATGGAGATAATGGTAAAATATTGTTATTTTGCATGGCCAGAGTATGAGTTGCCAAAGGGGCTTATATGGCCACCTTTTGGAACAGATAGAATTCATTTGTGTCAGATTTTGTGGAGGTATTTAGAGGAGAATTGGAAAGGATGGATTGAAAGGGAATGTGGATTTATATGGATTAGACAAACAACAGGACAAATCTGTTAAGAAAAATGGGAGAAGAGGAAAAAGGGGAGGAAGAGGAAAACAGTGAGGATTGGGATATTTTTCAGCACCTTCCCTTGTCTCGTCCTGCAGTGTTGCCAGCTGACCCAGAGCCAGCTGTAGGTCCCCTGTATCTTCAACTCCCAGAGCAAGGGGATCAGGGAAATGCTGTTCCTACAGCCCCACCTGAGAATAATGATGGTGTGGGGGGGAGGGGAGCAGTATATAGTTTCTCCTCCTATAATTAGAAAAGTAACTCAATTTAGGACATCAGAAGCCCCCTGGACCCAAGAGACAGTACACCAGATGCCACTCCGCCAAGTTCCTTTGGGGGGTCAAGGGGGAGGGTTTGGGTTTGTAATTGTACCACTTACTACCCAGGATAAGAGGGTTGAAAAAAGAATTGCCCCCATATTTGAATGATCCCATAAGGGTGGGGGAAAAGATAGAGGAATATTTGGGAAATGCAGATTATACATGGAAGAATTGGGGTTTTCTTTTGGGGATTTTGTTTGGGCCATCAGAGAAACAAATGATTTTGCAGAAAGCTTGGCAGCTGTGGGAGGATGAACATGGTCATGGTTTGATGCTGGCGCAATTCCAGTGCTGCCATGAAAATACATTCTCCCTGGTGTCTGCTGTGAGATGGGACCAGGAATAAGCAAAGCAGGCTCCCACTTAAAAATAAAGAAAAGAAAACTTTATTAACTAAACTACGACTATATGTGAAATGAAACACACAGGAAAAATGAAAACCTTCCAAAAACATTTCCTCCTCCCCCCACCAAATTTCCAATACATCCATCCCTCAGATCACCAACTCTCGATCCATCACCACCCTTTAGATAATCAATTCTCAGTTCATCAAGAGGAGAGGAGTCCTTCTTGTGCCATAGGCTTCCCCTGGAAACACAGTTGAGACCTCTTGTGTTTCCATGTCACTCGTGGCATGGCCTGGAGAACATTGGCCATCGTGACCTTTTCCTTCCATGCCCAGTGCTCTCACCACTGCACATGGACCAGAGCTGCCTCTAGGGTTTTCCTTTTAAGGATGCTTTGTCCCGTTCCAAAAAGAGCACAGTCTCTCACCTTTGGGACACCTGTCCCCCCCAAATTTCACCCCCTGAGGCCGAAGGGTCTCAACACTGAATCCTCTTGGCTCTGAGCCATTGCCTCCCCCTGGATGCAGTCTCTGTGTCACAAGGAACATGGTTCTGTCCATGGCTATACAAGAAAAGTCCAGCTAAGGCCACTCCATCATCTCTTCCCACTTAAGATTCTTCTCCACTCTTCTGACATTTTTCACTTGCACGGACTTTCATCACACTTGCCAGTTTCCTCTTCCATTTCATCTCTATCTCTCTTCTAGGAAGGTTAATGTTCTGCAAAGTTTTCATTGTCCAAAAAAGGGCTAAAATCTCGGGTTCTGCCCGCCCAGAACTCCCACAGTGGCCGCACACCTTCTCGCTGCACCCCCCCCCCCCTTCTCCTTCTCGGCAGTGCTGCCGGCACATGTTATCAAGTTTCAAGGTAGCACAGTCACAGGCACAGGCTGGCTCTCTCTCTCTCTCTCTCTCTCTCTCCTGGGGAGGGGGAGCTGCCCGATGCCTCTCAACCCTTCCCTCCTCAAGGGCCTCTTCACCTCCCATCTCTGTCCAAGGCCCCGGCCTACCTCACCCGGCCGCATGGCTTCCCCTCCCCCGCCCAGCAGCAGCAGCTGGACCGGGAGAGGTTCGAACTCTTTCCCCACTGGAACCCAAGAGAGCTTCCCCCTGAGAGTGCTCTGCTTTTAACCCCCTGAAGGTTGTGGACAAACATCCACAAGCAACAGGGGGTGCTGGACCTAATATACCTACAGTGGATGATGCCATCCCACAGGCTGACCCCCAGTGGGACCCAAATAACCAGGATAGTCTTGCTCGCCTCCATGTTTACTGTGCCTATTTGATTAGGGCAATTAAATCAGCCGGTCCCAGAACTAACAACATAGCTAAGGCTATGTCATTAAAACAGGAGAAACATGAAAGCCCTTCTCATTGGTTTGAGGCAAAGTGAAAATTTTCCAAGATAGAAATCTATTTTAATTTAAGTGAAATGTGCATTTTTGAGTTGAGTCTGTGGTTAGAAACCATAGTTATTTAGCCTGACTGCAAGGCTTAATCTCAGTGAAGTTACTTCAGTGAAAGACAGAGATAAAGGAGGGGAAACAGAAGATGATAGAGACAGAGACTGCTGTAAGGACAAGTCAACCTGACCTCAGAATTCTTTCTGATAAAAAGAACTAGGGGCAAATGTCACGTGAAATCCATAAAAATGAATATGTATGAACCTATTTTGAAACTGTATGCATATGTATTTGAAAGGAAGATAAAAAAGGACCTGAATTTCCCAGAAGTACGCATGCCTTTTTTGAAGAGAGCAATATCTGCATACATCCAGCACTGTAATAAACATACCAGCTTTACAACTTTCACAAAGTTGTGGAGTACCTTTTCTTTTCTCCGCAAAACAGGTTGGAAAGGATTAGGGATGCCCTGTGAAAGCATGGGGGGATGGATCCTGAGGGGCCAGCCTTTAATACATTGCTGAAGGTACAATTTGTTACTAAGGCCTGGCCTGATAAAAGGAAAGGAGTACAGAAAGATGAAGAGTGGCAAAAAAAGCCTCTGGAGGAATTGGTTAGAAAAACATAGCAGATATATGTAAGAAGAGATGAGGAAAAGGTTAAAGCTAAGGTAAAGATGATGGCAGAATATTTGCAGCCCTGGAGAAATTAACCACAGCATCTAATGGGTCCCCTGGGACAGAGGGGACGGGGTCGGCAGCAAGTAAGTGGCAGAGGCATTCCCTCCTCGGCCTGGGAAAGCCAACCCAAACAGCAGTTAAGGAGAAACCAGTGCGCCGTCTGCCAGTCAGAAGGGCATTGGAAAAGGGAGTGTCCTCAGAGACAGCTGGACCTTCAGGAGGAGGAAGTCCAAAGGATAATGGAAATGGATTATTAGGGGTGTCAGGGGCTCCTGTTATATCAAGGACCCACCACTCTGGAGCCCTTGATAATGTAATATATGTTATGAGATAATTAATGCTTTAAGAGAGTGTATTTTATAAGATTGTAAAATCCAAACGAGTCTCTGACCACAAGCAGTCCAGAGGCAGATATCTACTTCAGAATGTCGAAATTCCTGAAGGCGGCAGGAGAACAATACCCCTGGTTTACTTATGAATAGACATGGCCATCGTGATGATCGCTGCTCTCTGGAGTAATCGAAAGATGCCCAAGAATGATCATTGCCCATCTGATACCATTGATGGAGATAGCAGAAGTCGCCAGAAAGATACATCTGAATACGTGACTTCTGACATCAACACTGGCCACTGCTCAGGAAACAGCGATTGTCCAGCTCTGCACAGTGAAAGAAACTTTCATGCATATGCAGAGTAACAAAAGAAATCGGGACTCCTCTGCCTCAGGCATAAAAAACTGTATAAAATAGCCTTGCTGGAAGCTACACTCGTGAACAGAGGGAGATCTGATGTGATAGAGGTCAGATCTAGGTTCACCCAGTGCTGATCCCGGGCTCGACACTGTCTCTTTGGCTGTGGGTTTTTGAGGACCATATTTTGGTCGCAGAAAAATAAAATCTTTTCACATTTTGATAATTTGGCTTTTCGATTGATCATTTATAACAATAACTTTTAAGATGGGTCTGGATCAGAAGGAGGTGTGTTTTCTGGTAGACACAGGGGCATCTCTATCCACCTTGAATTTTATACCTAAGGGAAGGAAATTGTCAAAAAGATCATTGGTTACTCAAGGAGTGAGTGGGAAGGATGAACGAGTGCATTTTATTCAACCCCTATTAATAGATGTGGGAGACATGTTTGAAATGCATCAATTCCTGTTTGTTCCTAATTGTGATTGTAATTTACTGGGAAGGGATTTGATGGCTAAAGTGGGAATGCAAATTAGTATTGTAAAAAATGACACAGAGTCCAACACTGTGATATCTTTGTGTAAAATGTCTGAGAAAGCTTATGCTGAAATAAATCTGGAAGTGTGGGCAGCCCCAGGGAAATATGGAAAACTAGACATTGACCCTCTCCAAATTACTTTGAAACAACCAGCATAAGTGACGTCTGCTATAAATAAACAATCAAGAAGCCAAATTATAAAAAATGTGAAAAGATTTTATTTATCTTTTTCCGCGACCAAAATGCAGTCCTCAAAACCACCACAGCCAAAGAGACAGCGTTGAGCCCGGGTTCGGCGCTGGGTGAACCCTGGATCTGACCTCTATCGCATCAGACCCTTCCCAGTTCACGAGAGCCACTTCTTGCGGGATTGTTTTATACAGTTTATTATGCCCGAGGCAGAGGAATCCCAGTTTCTTTTCTAACTCTGCTTATTCATAGCTGATTCTTCCCCTGTGCAGAGCTGGACAATCGCTGTTTCCTGGTCGCTAGCCGGTGTTAATCGAGTCCTGGTGTTAATCGAGTCCCGAGAAGTCGCATATTCAGATGTATCTTTCTGGCGAGACTTCTATTACAGCGCCTGTGTGGGCGCTGCTGGTGAGAGAGAGACGGTTAATCTTGTTTCTTGAATCAGAAGGCTTGATTTATTATATATTATATAGAATACATTATAACTATGCTAAATAGACTATAGAGAGAGGTTTGCAGAGCAGCTAGGCTAGACTAAGAACTAGATAGAAAGAATCTAAAACAAAGTTGTGTTCAAGGACTCAGTCCCCCTAGCTTGCACTGGTGATTGGCCCTTAATTATAAACATAGAAAATGAGCCAATCAAGGTGTCCCTGTTGCATTCCACAGCATCTGATAATAATTGTTTACCTTGTCTTTTGAGGCCTCTGGCCTCCAGAAGACACAGAAATCCGAAAGAAAGGATTTCTGTGAAGAAATGTCTGCGACAGACTTCGGCTATCTTAATTGATGCTATCAACAGGGCGATGATTGCTCTTAGGTATCTTCCGATGACTCGGGGTAGTGGTGATCATCACACTGGGCACATCTATTCATAAGCTAACTGCTGATTGTTCTCCTGCCACCTCCAGGAATCTCGGAATTCAAGTAGACAGTCTGTCTTTGGGCTGCTTGTGGTCAGAGACTCGTTTGGATGTCACAATTTTATAAAATACATTCTCTCTATAGCATGAATTATTCACAACATATATTACAGCATCTAAAAAGCAATACCCTTTTTCAAGGGAGGGAAAGAAGAGGTTACAGCCTGTAATTGAGTCCCTGCTAAAGGCAGGTCTCTTGGAGCCATGTATGTCTCCCTATAAGACCCCTATCCTGCCGGTTAAGAAAGCAGATGGAACCTACAGAATGGTACAGGACTTAAGAATAATAGATGAAATTGTTAATCCAAGGCATCCCACAGTTCTGGATCCCTATATAATCCTGAATCAGATCCCTTCTTTACATCAGTATTATTCAGTACTGGATTTGAAGGATGCTTTCTGGGGATGTCCAATTACAGAAGATAGTAAACAGTATTTTGCCTTTGAGTGGGAAGAGGAGGAAGGAGGAAAAATGGTAAAGGAACAATTGAAATGGACAGTTCTTCCACAGGGATATACATAATCATGTATATCACACAGGGTGCTGACCCACCATTTTGGCTTGACTGGGCTGGCCACCCATGGCCAGCTTTCAGATCCCCTTGGCCTTCCGCAGACCCAACAATTGCTAAGGTTAAAGGTTTTTGCTTCTTCTCCCAAGGTTCAAAAAATTATTTTCCCACTTTTGGCCCCAACCTAACAGACAATATAAGGGTGAGTTTATAAAGAGAAACATTCTAATGGTGTAATCTAATCTAATCTCCTAGCCTAATTTTCACTTTTACGTTGTTTTCCACACCACCTGTTGCGAGAGAAGGCACAGAAACAGCTTAACATAAAGAAAACAAGGACAGCGAGGATTGGCCCCCAATGAGTGGAGATCCAAGAGGAGGGATGCCCACATAGACTATTTCAGCAGGCAGTCTGTGGGTTGGAACACAGGGCTTCCCCCAATGTCGACGCACTGGCTGCTGCTCCAGTCCACCCCTGCGGAGTGTCAGTCGCGGCTTCCCATCCTTCTCCTCCAGCTGAGATGCCCAAACTTCCGAGGCCTCAGAGACCTTGACACGAGTGTGATGGGTCCACCTGTGTTCAGCTGTCTTGACGGCTGTTTCTGTGGTCAGTAACACTTAGAAAGGTTCATGCCACTTCGCCACCAGAGGTGCTTCTTTCCACTCCTTAACTAGGACCCAGTCTCTTGGCTGGATGTTGTGAACAGCAAAGTCCAAAGGCAGGGTCTGTGTCAGCTGAGACTCCTGTCAAAAAGATTTCACAAGAGAGTATCCTGACTAGATATGGTTTCAAATATACATCACTTATCTCTACCCCCCACACTAGGCTGAGAATTAGAAGGGTAAGGAATTCCACACATCAATTCAAAGGGAGATAATTTAATATCTCCCCTGGATCTGGCCCTTATTCTTGCCAAAGCCAGTGGCAAGAGCCGTTCCCACGGCATCTTAGTTTCTACCACCAGATTCAGGAGGTGTTTCTTCATTTCTCCATTCATCCTCTCAACCCGGCCGGAACTCTGGGGGTGCCAGGGGTTATGGAGATTCCATTGTATCCCTAAAGCAGTCATAACTCCTTGAAGAATCTTTCCTGTAAAATGAGTTCACCTATCTGAGTCTATTGCTTCCACAATCCCATATCTTGGAATTATTTGTTCCAAAAATACTTTAATAACTGATCCTGTAGTTGTTGAAATGGCTGAAAATAGTTCTGGCCACCCTGTTAACTGACATACTCTTACCAGAAGATATTTGTATCTTGCCACTTGGGGCATTTCAGTAAAATCCACCTAGCATCTCTGGAAGTGACGTACAGCCCAAGGTCTCCCTCCCCTGGCAATTTTCTTTGTAATTCTGTTATTGGTTTTAGCACAAATAAAAAAACCCTCAATAGCTCCCTTAGCCAGAATAAAAAGATGCCCAGCAGCATACATTTTGAGGAAGGCTTCTGCCAGTCCTTGGGAGCCCCAATGACTCCCTTCATGAAGTTGTTTTAACAATTGTAAGGCCAGAGCTTTTGGTATCCACTGCTTACCATCCCTTGTAAACCAATTACCCCCTCTTTCCTCTGCCCCACTCTTTTTAATTACCTCAAGTTTCTCTGGTGGAAAAGACAGTTTCTCAGGCAGCAGTGCAGTTACTGGGAGCAAAGGGGGATCTTAGAAATTTTTGGCAACAATGCAGCTTTCTGAGCTTCTTCATCGGCCAGTCGATTTCCTATTACCTCCTCTGAGCACCCTGCCTGGTGCCCCTTGATGCGTATTATTGCTAACTTTTTCGGTAAGTTCACCACCTCGAATAGGTGAGAGATGACCTAATGTGAAAAATGCGTATTTTATAATTGGCTTTTTGCAAATATTAAAATTAATATTACATGTGTAATATTAGAAAATTATGCTGTATGGATTTTCTTAAGTAGTGTGTTAAATATAGCTATAGGTTATAACATAATGTTAAAATAGAAACTATGCTATGTAAGATATTTTTTTTAAAGAGAGAACTTGCACCAAAATAGCAGCCACAGGACACCTAAATCTTTAAGAGAAAAAGAATTTATTGCTCTCATCAGAAGAAACTACCTTCTTCCCGCCTCGCTAAGTCCTGAAGACGTCTTCAGGATTAATAAAGAAGTTGACACTGACTGGACAGAATCCTTTGTTTGAATGGAATTTATGCATCATGTATGAGGTGTATGAATATGCAACAGGCTATTGCTTTTAAGGGTTAATCCTCTGTTAACGTGTGCCCTTTTATAGGCTTATTTTGTCCAGAAAAAGGTACCTGGATGATCCATAACTCTTTGTTCTTATTGTTTCGTATTGTCCTAAATCCTAATTGTCCAAAATTTTATAACTCTAATTATATTCCTATTTTTATAACCATTTTATTACTATTAAACTTCTAAAATTTTAAAAACAAGTTATTGTGGTTTTTCACAGCTAACATCTTTCCCCTGCAGGTTAATAAACCTCTTTCTTCCCATAATTTCCCAAATGCATGTATCACCCTATATGCATACTTAGAATCAGTAAAAACATTCACTGTCTCATCCCGATATAATTCACAGGCTTTCACAAGTGCACATAGTTCCACTGTCTGAGCTGACCAGGTGGGCAGTAACCTCCCCCCTTCCTTTAATTGCTTTGCATGAACAATAGAGTATCCTGTAAATAGTTTCCCTTCTATCACCCTTGAAGACCCATCAATAAACACATATTCTCCTTCAGGCCAGGGAGTATCCTGCAAATCCTCCCTAGCTTCTGTCTGGAGATCCTCACCTGAATACAGTCATGGGTTTTTTTCCTGCCCCCTCTCTCCAGGGCTGTTAAGACAGGAGGCTGGGTTGAACCCTTTCCCACTTTTAAATTCTAAATCCTCCTGTTCCATTAAGCAAGAATCATACTGTAATACCTGTTATAAATTATCAAATCAACAGCCAAATTTATTTAAAAAATGTAGCAAAGATTTATTAGAACAAATAACAAAAATAGAAATTTTGGTAAAAAAAAAGAAAAACCACCACAGCCAAGACAGCGTCAGTCCCGGGAGCAGTGCTGGGTGACCTAGGGGTCCGGCTGACAGAGAGCCAGCGTTTCCCCAGAGGTACACCCCGAGTGCTTCCTGCGGCCAACTTATATACAGTTTATTCTGCCTGGGGCAGAGATGACCACATATTTCTTTGTGTTTCTTCGCATGTAAAGTAGAATCCACACAGATGTAGAAACAAACAAAGGCGAACTTGAAATAAAGAAGGGCCAGGAGACTTCTTCTCCTATTTAATGCCTTTATTAAAAGTGATCAGCTCAGGATTGGGTAGCTCGGCAAGGCTGCAGTCTCCCGTCGTCTCTCCCAGGGCGACTCAGAGGAGGAGGATATGCACAGCTCTGTCCACCAGGGGCAGAGCTGGGGGAATCCAGTCCTCGCTGGGAGCCTTAGGGGCGTGGTATTCCCGTCAGATCGTACCCCTCCCACTCAGTCGGCCTGGTCTCACCGCCGGGGTCAACTCCCATGGTCAGGGCAAGAGGGTCCGAAGGTGTTCCGCGTCTCTGCAGGCTCAGCACTCGGCTCCTCACGTCCAGACATCACTCCAGTCTCTCAACTCTTAGGTGGCTCGTTGTTTTTGGGGTTTCTCCGTGGCTTTGGAGTCGGGGGTTCCACAAAGCATTCTGGTCTTGGGAGTCACTTTGCATAACCCCCCCACCCTCTCAGGTGTCTTCACTATTCTGGGAAAGGTACAACTTAGCCTCCGGAAGGTCCCCACCCGTTACAGTCTCAGGAGAAGGGCCATTAACTCGCCCCAGCCAGGGCTTTTACTAATACAAAAACAACCATTAACGACAACGACCCGTGATTACAATAACAAAGGCAGCAGCCCAGCAGTAGTGGTAACTTTTTCTCACAGAAAAAAATATTAACCGAATTTTTGTTCATAACAGAACTCATAGATGCGGACGAATGTCTGAGTGTCCAGGCAGAAGCTGCATTCACATGTACTGGTTTTCTGAGTGCCGCAATGAAGTCATGTACCAGGTGTATGTCTCCTGCGCTCCTCCAGACATTCCATTCCGGGAAGATCCAGATGGTATCTCCCAAATGCAGGAACTGGAGGAAATCCCCCATAATAGCCGGGGACTATTCCATTCATACGGTAACAGATCTGATATCATCTCAACTCTGTCCGGAACTGGTTATAATAAGACTCTTCCCCCAGCCAGCCTGGTCAGAGACATAACTTTGAGTCCTTGCAATATTTTATACACACATATATCTATATCTATAGCATGAATTATTTCTACCATATACTACATAACTTGTTATGAACAAAAATTCAGTTAATTTTTTTCTGTGAGAAAAAGTTACCACTACTGCTGGGCTGCTGCCTTTGTTATTGTAATCACGGGTCGTTGTCGTTAATGGTTGTTTTTGTATTAGTAAAAGCCCTGGCTGGGGCGAGTTAATGGCCCTTCTCCTGAGACTGTAACGGGTGGGGACCTTCCCGAGGCTAAGTTGTACCTTTCTCATAGTGAAGACACCTGAGAAGGTAGGGGGGGGTTATGCAAAGTGACTCCAAGACCACAATGCAGCATGGGTCCCCCACTGCACGGAGAAACCCCAAAAACAACGAGCCACCTAAGAGTTGAGAGACTGGAGTGATGTCTGGACGTGAGGAGCCGAGTGCTGAGCCTGCAGAGACGCGGAACACCTTCGGACCCTCTCGCCCTGACCATGGGAATTGACCCCGGCGGTGAGACCAAGCTGACGGAATGGGAGGGGTACCATCTTATGGCATCAAGCCCTAAAGGCTCCCAAGAGGATCTGATCCCCAGCTCTGCCCCTGGTGGACAGAGCTGTGCATATCCTCCTCCTCTGAGTCGCCCTGGGAGAGACGACGGGAGACTGCAGCCTTGCCGAGCTACCCAATCCTGAGCTGATCACTTTTAATAAAGGCATTAAACAGGAGAAGAAGTCTCCTTGCCCTTGTTTATTTCATAACTGAGCACTGGTCATCCACTTAGAGGCTTTTTGATTTATCAAAGCTTTCATCTGATGTGAAACTTTAACAGTCACATACCCTTCCCTTATCAGCTTTCTGGCCTCAGCCACTATCAAGGCTGTGGCTGCACAGTTCTGCAGACACTGGGGCCAGCCTCCAGCCACCAGCTCTAACAGCATAGTAATAAGCAACAGGCCTTTATGTTCCCCCATGCTCTAACACCAAAATTCCTTTAGCATGACCTTGTTTAACAACATCCACATGTAGTCCAAATTCCTTTTCTGAGTCTGGAAGAGCTAAGACTGGGGCCTTAACCAATCTGTCTTTTAAGTTTTAAAGCTTTGCTCTCCTTCTGGTGTTCACACCACGACACCAGGACTATCCTTGGTTAAAAAGTCACACAAAGCTCTGCCCACCACAAAAAAAATCCTCAATCCATTCTCTGCAGCACCCCACCAACCCCTAAAACCACCACAATTCCTTTCCTTGTCTGGGGTAATGGCACTTGTAAAATCCCTTGTATTCAGACACTCTAAATCTTTTGGGTTTTTTGTTTTTTTGTTTTTTTGTTTAATCTCAGCTTTACAGTAGCCTCCTTCACCACCTTTTCTTGTTCCCCCGATAAAAGGAAATCATACATATAGTGCAACAACATAACTCCTGAGGGTGAAGTAAACTCTCTTCACATTTTCTGCAAAGCTTGCCCAAACAAAATCCCCAACAGAAAATCCCAGTCCTTCCATGTGTAATCCGTATTTCCCAAATATTCCTCTATCTTTTCCCCCATCCCTATGGGATCATCCAAATATGGGGGTAATTCTTTTTTTTTCAACCCTCTTATATCCATGATAGTAAGTGGTACTATTACAAACCCAAACCTTTCCTTTCAATTTTCTTTCTTAACACATAGATTTCTCCTGATGCTTGTCTAATCCATATCAATCCACATTCCCTTTCAATCCATCCTTTCTAATTCTCCTCTAAATACCTCCACAAAATTCAACACAAACAGATTCCATCTGTTCCATAAGGTGGCCACATAAGCCCCTTGGGCAACTTAAACTCTGGCCACACAAAATAACAATATTTTACCATGATCTCCATAGTTACCTCTCAGTCAATGTATAATCTGGTGAACAACCCGCCATAGAGTTTAAGTGATAAATGCCAAAATGATAAATGAAATAGCCTGGTGCATTGAGAGGCTGGCACCTTATGTGCAATGCAGAGTTTGTGAGAGGCTCTAGTATTGCTGTTCTGTGTCTTAAGTGTAAATTGAAGGTTCCTGATCAAGCCAATTCAGAACCTGAGATCTTAAAGTTTATGTGTGGAGGATCACATCTGATACCTGCCACCTGAAGGTCTGTGTGTGAGGAAAAACTGAGAAAAGACACTGTGAGGCTTGGGTGGAAACAAGATAGTATAAGGAGAAGGAGATAATGAGAACTAACCAGAGCAAAGAGGTTCCTGAACTAGCCCCTTTGGGAGGGGCTCACTGGGAGAAAGCTGCCAGTAGGGGCAGCTCAGAAAATAAAAGGATTTATAATACCTTATTGCAGTTAATGCTGTTTTAAAATGGGAAGGTAAATAGGATAAGGTCCGGTATGCTGATGTGTTTTTTTGCTTTGAGAAATCACCCAGAACGGCAGAGTAACTGTGGATTCAGAGCTCCCTCTGACCTACTGGTGTTAGCTCTTGAAAAAGAAAACAAAGCAAAGAGAAGGCAAATCAAACGTGTTGTTCAGCATGCAGCATAAGATAGCAATGTATGAAGTAAGACAAAGTTTATCATGCTGAAACGCAAAGCGATTACAACTCGCAAAATGAGTACATATGATTTGTTAAAGGCTCCTCCTAAGGTAAGGGAGGATAAGGAGGACCTCCCCAAATAAGAAGAGGACTCAGGCTCCAAAGGTATACCTATTTGCACCCATCCCCCTCCTGACAGTTCCATTACATCCAGAACTAGGAGGTAACAGACCCCTCTGTGAGAGGCAGTGAGACCAGAAGGAAAGAAAAATAAAATCAGGAGTCAAAGCAACAGGTGCAAGATCAGAAGCCAATACTGAGTCCTTTTCCCTGAAGGACCTTTGTGGCCTAAGGAAGGATTACACCCGACAACCTGATGAATCCATAATTAGTTGGTTAGTCCGTCTTTGGGATGCTGTGGGCAAAGCTACAATTCTGGATGGCACTGAAGTGGGGCATTTGGGATCCCTGTCACATGATCCTGTCATCGACCAAGGAATTATGAGGGGGGCTAACCCTCACAGCCTCTGGGCACGGGTCTTGGAAAGTGTAGCACAAAGATACCTGTGTGCAGATGATTGCTATATGCAGCAAACCCAGTGGAAGACCATAGAACAAGGGATCCAATGCCTGAGAGAAATGGCAGTGGCAGAGATTATGTTCTCAGATGACATAACAACTAGGAATCCAGACTTGGTACCATGCATGCCTGTGGTGTGGCAAAAAACTTGTACGACATGGGCCACACGAATATGCTTCTGCTTTAGCCATAATGAAGCGGGATGAGAAGGATGAGACTGTGCTTGATATGGCAAAGAAGCTCCAAGCATATGCAGATGCTGTGCATGGCCCAACACATGCCAGAATCACAGCGGTGGAAACACATCTGCAGAAATTAGAGGACAAGATAGAGGAGAATCATAAGAAGCTCAGAGAGGAGATTAAAGAAGACCTTCTCCAAATCTCTGCAGTACAGATCAGAGGTTCTGGTACCCAACACAGACATTTCCCAGATGGAGAGAGAAGGTACACCCCACGAGCTGAGTTGTGGTTCTTCCTGCGTGACTGCGGAGAAAACATGAGGAGATGGGATGGAAAATCTACTGCTGCTGTGGCCCAACGGGTGCGTGAATTGAAGGAAGGCAAGGTTCAGAGAGGAAGTTCCACCAAAAGGAAAGCAGCTCCAGTTGCCCGTAGCCGAACTGCCAGGTATGATGATGATGATGATGACATGTCCGATCCCCTTGAAGGAACCTCCAAGACACATGTCCAAGGAAAGAAGGATAACGAGGCTTAGAGGGGCCCTGCCTCTAGCCAGGTAGAGGCTAGGGAAAACTGTTTTCTGGACTGTGTAAATTCGTTGGCCTGGCACATCGGAATCCCAAGAATATAAAGCTATAAACGACACTGGTGTGCAGTGCACATTAATCCCATTGAGACGTGGGGGCAGAATCTGTTTCTATTGCTGGTGTGACGGGGGATCACAGGATTTCACGTTGGTGGAAGCTGATGTGAGCCTGACTGGAAATGAGTGGAAGAAACACCCTATTGTGACTGGCTCAGAGGCCCCATGTATTTTGGGTGTAGACTACCTCCAAAGTGGGTATTTCAAAGACCCAAAAGGACTCAGGTGGGCACTTGGGATAGTGGCTGTAGTGACAGAGGGCGTCCAGCAATTGAACACCTTGCCTGGACTGTCCGAGAATCCATCTACAGTAGGACTTGTGAAGGGAGAAGAGTAACAGGTACCAATTGCCACCTCCACAGTGCATCGTTGACAGTATAGAACTACTCGAGATGCTGTGATTCCCATCCATAAGATGATCCGAAAGCTGGAGAGCCAGGGGGTGGTCAGCAAGACCCACTCACCCTTCAACAGCCCCATTTGGCCTGTGCGTTAATCTGAAGGAGAATGGAGATTGACTGTGGACTACTGTGCATTGAATGAAGTGACTCCACTGCTGAGCGCTGCCATGCCAGAGATATTAGAGCTCTAGTATGAGCTTGAGTCCAAGGCAGCAAAGTGGTACGCCACTATAGGCATTGCCAATGCATTTTTCTCCATTCCTCTGGCAGCAGAATGCAGGCCTCAGTTTGCTTTCACATGGAGGGGAGTGCAGTATAACTGGAACCAACTGCCCCAGGGTTGGAAGCACAGTCTTGCCATCTGCCATGGACTGATCCAGACTGCACTAGAAAAGGGTGAGGCTCCAGAACATCTACAGTGTATTGATGACATCATTGTGTGGGGGAACACAGCCGCAGAAGTGTTTGAGAAAGGAGAGAAAATCATCCAAATCCTCCTGGGAGCTGGTTTCACCATCAAAAAGAGCAAAGTAAAGGGACCAGCTTGTGAGATTCAGTTCCTAGGAGTAAAGTGGCAAGATGGATGCCGTCAGATTCCTACAAATGTCATCAACAAGATCACAGCTATGTCTCCACCAACCAATAAGAAGGAGACACAAGCTTTCCTAGGTGCCATAGGCTTTTGGAGAATGCACATTCCTGAGTACAGCCAGATTGTGAGCCCTCTTTACCTGGTCACCCGCAAGAAGAGCAATTTCCAATGGGGCCCTGAGCAGCAACAAGCCTTTGTCCAGATCAAGCAGGAGATCGCTCATGAGGTAGCCATTGGCCCAGTCAGGACAGGACCAGATGTGAAGAACATGCTCTACTCTGCAGCCAGGAACCATGGTTTGTCCTGGAGCCTTTGGCAGAAGGTGCCTGGGGAGACTTGGAGTCAACCACTAGGATTTTGGAGTCGAAGCTACAGAGGGTCTGAAACCAACTACATCCCAACAGAGAAAGAAATCTTGGCTGCCTATGAAGGAGTATAAGCTGCCTCAGAGGTGATTTTTACGGAAGCTCAACTCCTCCTGGCACCTCGTCTACCAGTGCTGGGGTAGATGTTCATCGGCAAGGTTCCTCCCACTCACCATCCCACCAGAGCTACATGGAGCAAGTGGATTGCTCTTATCACACAGTGCGCCCATATAGGTAAACTGAATCGCCCTGGGATTTTGGAGGTAATTACAAATTGGCCCATAGGTGAGAATTTTGGTGTCACAGATGAAGAACAAGAACCAGTGGCACGGGCTGAAGAAGCTCCTCCATATAACCAACCGCCCCCAGAGGAAACACGCTGTGCTCTTTTCACTGACGGTTCCTGTCGCATCATAGGGATGAATCGGAAGTGGAAAGCAGCCGTATGGAGCCCCACACGACAGGTCGCAGAGGCCACTGAAGGAGAAGGGGGATCAAGCCAACTTGTGGAACTCAAAGCCGTTCAACTGGCCCTGGACATTGCCGAAAGAGAGAAGTGGCCAAAGCTCTATCTCTACACTGATTCATGGATGGTAGCCAATGCTCTGTGGGGATGGCTGGAGAAGTGGAAAGAGGCTAACTGGCAGCCTAGAGGAAAACCAATTTGGGCTGCTGAAGAGTGGAAAGACATCGCTACCAGGGTAGGGAGGCTACCTGTGAAGGTCCGCCATGTAGATACCCATGTCCCCAAGAGTAGAGCCAATGAGGAGCACCAAAACAATGAGCAGGTAGACCAGGCTTCAAAGATAGGAGTGTCCAAGATAGACCTAGATTGGGAACACAAGGGAGAGTTATTCCTAGCTTGATGAGCCCATGATGCCTCAGGCCATCAGGGTAGAGATGCCACCTATAAGTGAGTGTGACAGTGGTCACTAGGGTCTTCAGGTGAGGGGAGAGACGAGAATGTTGACTCCATGTTCAGAAGGCTTGATTTATTATTTTATTTTATATATATATATATATATATATATATATATAACATTATAACTATACTAAAAAGAAATAGAAGGAAAGGTTTTCTCTCAGAAGGCTAGCTAAGAATAGAATGGAATGAATAACAAAGGCAGCTGGCTCGGACAGAGAGAGAGAGCCAGCTCTGCCGTGACTGGTCACTAAATCCAAATATCCACAGGAGACCAATCACGGATCCACCTGTTGCATTCCACAGCAGCAGATAACCATTGTTTACATTTTGTTTCTGAGGCCTCAGCTTCTCAGAAGGGAAAGAAAATCCTAAGAAAGAATTTTTAGTGAAAAGATGTCTGCAACAAGTGGGCACGAGACTGAGGGGTGGATTTAACCATGGACAGTATTTCAAAGGTTATCAATGACTGTGAGAGTGTGCTGCCATCAAGCAGGCCAAGCGACTGAAGCTCCTATGGTATGGTGGGCAGTGGTCCAAGTACAGGTACGGGGAGGCCTGGCAGATTGACTACATCACACTGCCCCAGACGCGCCAAGGCAAGCGCTACGTGCTCACAATGGTAGAAGCCACCATGGGATGTTTGGAAACCTACCCTGTGTCTCATGCTACTGCCTGGAACACCATCCTGGGCCTTGAAAAGCAGGTCCTTTGGAGGCATGGTACCCCTGAGAGGATTGAGTCAGACAATGGGACTCATTTCAAGAACAGCCTTATCAACACCTGGGCTAGGGAACATGGCATTGAGTGGGTGTACCATATCCCCTACCATGCACGAGCTGCAGGAAATATAAAGAGGTACAATGGACTACTAAAAACCCAGTTGAAAGCCTTGGGTGGGGGACCTTTCAAAAATTGGGAGCAGCATTCAGCAAAGGCCACCTGGTTAGTTAACACCCGAGGTTCCACCAACCGAGCAGGTCCTGCCGAGTCTGAGTCCCTGAATAGAATAGATGGAGACAAAGTCCCAGGGGTACATGTCAGAGGTTTGTTAGGGAAGACCATGTGGATCAATTCTGCCTCGAGTACAGACAAACCCATTCGTGGGGTTGTCTTTGCTCAGGGACCAGGTTGCACATGGTGGATAATGCAGAGAGATGGAACAACGTGATGTGTACTTCAGGGAGCTCTGATTGTGGGGTGAGAATGATATGCAAATATCACAGTTTGTTGGATGTTACTGCCATTGTCTGTACATTAAACCATACAGACGTGAGATAGAAGGAAATGTGTAAGTGTCAAAGGTCTGAGCAAGTGAAAGATGGAGTTTTGAGTGAGTAAAATGAAAGTAGGGAATCCTGCAGCTCTGTAGTATGGGGCCTGGATTCAGTGGTCCAGTGTAGGGATGCGATGAGGGCATGATGGGTATTGCTTGTAATTTTTGGGAGGAACAGATGGAAGTTTTATGTGAATAAAATGCATGATGTGTGGTAGTATGCTAACGATATGGGGATAAGGGGTGGAATGTCCTAGGGTGACGTTATCATGCTTGTATCCCCATTTGTGTGTTCTGTTTATGCTGGAAATTATGTTCTGTGCCTTCAAGACTGGCTCTGAAGAGCGAATGTTTTGTTTTGGTTTTGTTATCAGCCTGCTCCCCCACAGCTGGCGGGACACAGAGACGGGACAGTTCATAGTGGTGCTTTTGCTTTGTGCTTGGCTTTTTGCTTTGCGCTTGCTCTTGCTTCTGCTTTGCTCCTGCTTTGCACTTGCTTTGCTCTTACTCATTGCTTCTGCTCGTTAGTTAGTTTAGCTAAGCAGTCCGAATTTTTCCCTGGACTGTTTTTCCTTTCCCTTTTTTGGAACTACTCGAACCTGCTTCAGACTGGGACCTGGGAAACACCAAGAGTTTGCACCCTGTGGCCTGCAGAAGCTATCCCCAGCGCCGGAGGGACTGATAACAGAGCGACCACTCCCAGGAGAGACTTTCTGAATTTGTCATCTTTTTCAGAGCGGTGAAAGAGTGTTGCCATCTGGTATTGTTCATTTTGTGTGCTGAGGAGTGCTTTGCCTGTTAAATAAACAGGTTCTTTCCACTTCTCTCCGAGGAATCCTTCCCAAACTGGTTGGGGGGAGGGGCCGTGTGGGTTTGCTTTCTGGAGGGGCCCCCTTTTGGAGGTTTTCTCCCAAATTTGCCCTAAACCAGGACAGGAGAGGATCCTCCTTATCCTTTTGGTGACTTCTTACTTGCTTTCAATCTTATCTTAATTAGCCAACCACAGGCCTTCTCAGCAAGACCCACCTTCCTAAGTAGCTAGAAGGAGAAAGAAAGAAAATAAGTGTGGCAGGAAAAAAAAGAGGAAGAAAGGTGTGAGAGACAACTGCACACTTAAAAAATTTTGAAAGGTTTATTAAACCTTAACAAAAATACAACAAATGGACTAAATAAGGAAAAATTGTAGCACTGGCAACTGCCTTCATGGCTGCCTACCACATGGCCAGTTAATCTTCAAGATGGTTGCTCAGTTTTTATACTCCTGGGGATTGCATCAGCCAACACTGGCCCCTCCCGAAGTTAGTCAGTCAACTCTTCTTTGCCATTTATTGGTGGAGACTGCTTTCTTGTAACTTGATTGGAGGTCAGGTGTTGTCATGATGCGCCCCCCTAGCAACAAGCTTTTATGTTCCCAAGGGGCACATGTGCACGCCTTCTTTCTACCTGTCCTAGACAACCCAGCCCATCTGATGGTAACAATAGAGAGGGGGGGGGAAAGGGAACTATGGGGAGAACAGAGGACATCTAAACTACAATAACATAACTTTACATCACTAAAGCTTCACTTAATATTCACACAATATTAATCTCTTAATTGCAAGAGACAATCATCTCATTATCTATCTATAACAAAGGAAAGGGTAAAAACCCTTTACTTTCTTCCCGAAAAGCAAAATGAAAAAACAGTTCGCTTGTGATTACTTCTGGGTTGGCTCTGCTGCTCTTTTTGCTGTCATGTTCCAGCCCTCTGGTGCCTCTCAGATTACTAGTGTGGAGCAACCGCTGAAAGCTACCTACACAGGTCTCCAAGACTCTTGCATAACAGAGATAGCTCTTGACTCCCGGCAGCGCAGAGTGCAAACCACGCTTCGTGCGCCCCAAATCATGGCACCCAACCCACCCAGCAGCAGCCCCTCACTGCCTGTGGTCCCTGTCATCCATGGCTCCGGCTGCCAGTGGCCCTGTGTCTCCAAACCCCCCGTCCCAGTCCACGAGCGTGGCCCTTGCAGCCAGCAGCCTGCACTGGTGGACTGGCGGCTCTGGGCTCCAGTGCTTCTTGCTGCCGCAGTCACCCTCAGTCAGGTCGGCACTGCTGAAAGTCACTGCGCTGGGTGCCCTTGGCCCGCTACTGCCCGTGCGGGCCCGCGCAGTCCCTGGCCTGGAGACCCCATGTAACCGGGCCCACCTTGCCTGGCACCTCTGCACCTGGAGAAAGCTGTCCCAGTCGCCATTGGCAGCCCTCTTGCTGCCTGCAGCCCTCCTCTGCCTCCAGCCACCACCACCCACATGGAGCCCTGGTCTCATGGATTTATGCTGGCAGGTTTTATAGGGGAGCTGCTGCAGTTCCACATCCCGGTCTGGGGACACTGGTACTGTTTGGCCAGTCCCTAACCTCCAGCAGGGCCGTGTGCAATCTCGGTCAGCGCACTGGGTCTCCGCTGCCTCCCCCCACCCTCATTGGCTTAGCGCATGCTGGAAGCCTGCTGCACCACTGCACGTTTCTCTGCCCTCTGGCTTCCTTTGTGCTGGTGGGTTGGGGAAACCACCGCAGCTCTGCTCGGGGAAACCTCACGCTACTGGGTACCCTTGACACCCCCGCTCCCAAAATTGTTCAGTCACTGCTACTAGTGTCAGCATCCCTTCCTGTCGCAGACATTTCTCCACAGAAATCCTTTCTTTCAGATTTCTGTGTCTTCGGGAGGCCAGAGGCCCCCGAAGAGAAGGTAAACAATTATTATCAGCTGCTGTGGAATGCAATAGGATTCACCTTGATTGGCTCATTTTCTATGTTTATAATTAAGGGCCAATCATCAGTGCAAGCTGGGGGACTGAGTCCCTGGACACAACTTTGTTGTGGATTTCTTTTCTATCTCTTCTTAGCTTAGCTAGCAGCTCTGCAAACCTCTCTCTATATTCTATTAGTATAGTAATAATGTATTATATCTTATATTAATAAATTCAGCCTTCTGATCAAGATACAAGATTCACCGTCTCTCTCTCACCAGCTGCGACCCACACAGGTCGCAGTAATACCTTCCCAAGGCTCGGCTGGCAAGTTCTGAAAGTTATTGCGCTGACTGTGCACCAGAAGCTTACCGCACTGAGCACTGTGCGCACTGTTGCTCCATGTGGAGTGGGTCTCCAGCCCCCTCACCCACGCCCCCACTTCCCCTGCACTGGCAGGCTGGGAAAGCTGCTGCAGCTCCTTTCCCTGACACGAGCACGGTCCCCACCAATGGGCAACCCCCGCTGCAAACCTGGGGACTGGGGACTCTCCACACAGCGCCCCCTGATGCTCCTGAGACCCTGCAAATCCTTTAATCCTATGCATACTGCCAGACACAGCATCCTTGCTTTCCATGGGGCCCCCGCTTTCCACGGGGCCACCACTTTCCTCCCCCACGTGTCCCGCCATTTTTTTTTTCCAACCGTCCACTATCCTGATGCTTCAACAGACCAGGACGGGCCCTGTGTATTACTTGTCTGAAGCTGACATTTATACACCTGGATTATGGAATTACAATCTGGCCAGAACAATTATGAGGATCCTCTAAGTTTCATACCTACCCCAAGCACACTCCTGGACCTACCCCACGCACACTTCAAGCATACTCTCTGCTCTTACATGCACTAATATTCACAATCCTCTAGATCTGCAGTTTTCAGGGGCTTTTTCTCTTCTTCCCCCTCCTCTTTTTCATTATCCAGTCTTTGTTGTCTTCGGGGTGTTGACCTGCAATCAGCGATGTCCCAGGCAATGGCGTTCGAGCTGCCAAATTTGGCAGGGACACGTCATTCATCCGAAATCTCCTAGGGCCATGGAGATGAGGTTTTATATCCGGAATGCGCCCCCAAATTATGAGAAACGACCCTCACTTTTATAATTTTAAAAGGTTTATTAAACTTTATCAAAAATACAACAAAGGGCTGAATAAGGAAAAATTACAGCGCTGGGAGCCCCCATGACTATCAGCCATGTGCTCATCTACAAAATGGATGCTCAGCCTTTTTTATCCTAGCCCGTCCCAAAGTTTTGTCAGTCAACTCCTTCTCTGATGTCCATTGGTGGAGATTACTTTCTTACATTTTGATCGGAGGTCAGGTGTTGTTTGTTATGCTGCGCCTCCTGGTAATAAGCTGGTCCTCTCCAACGGTCCTGACTACTGAGGCTATTCGAAGGGGGAGGGGAAAGAGGACTATGGGAGGACATATTACAGTAACACTGCTATACATTTTAACATCCACGTAATATCTATCCCTTAATTGTGTGTTGCCTTCTGGATCAAGGTAGGCAACCTGGTTCTGAGGATCAGCACGGCGACCCACTCTCTAGGGTCGCTCGGGCCAATGACACACGCAGACACCAATATGGTGGACGGTCAAAAGGCCCTTATTACTTCTTCTCGTGGGGTTTTATAGTCTAAGGGGTTCTCTACGTCAAAAGGGGGTCTGTCCTCCTTATCTATGGTTAGTAAGGAATGGAAAAGTACTGGGTAAGGAATGGAAAGTTACTAGCACTACTGTTAGTGGGGCCACACCCCTAGGGTAATCTCTTATCTTAGAGGAACAGGGGGTCCTGCCTTTCCGTGACATCACGTGATCTTCCGGAGCGCCTTTCCCTATCTACCACATCTCCCCCCCCTTTTTCACAAATGAATGAGGTAGTCATATACATAGGTACTAAAATGAGGTATAAGGTTGTAACTTGACAAGGGAAAGGGGTTTTGGAAAACCTGAGTAAGCTTTTGCCAGACAAGTTCGGAAAATCTTGTGACTGCCAGTGTTCCCTGGTTGAATTCACAGCAACTGTCGTCGGCCTAAGAACAGGATGTTGGTCCGTTCCAGGTGGCTCTGAACGAACGTGACCAGCTTGTTCAGCAGGCATGGTCCGAAGGTAACTGTTAGAAACAGCATCGCCAATGGACCTATCAGGGCAGAAATCAGAGTGGTTAGCCAAGGTGATTGATTGAACAAGGACTCGTACCAGCCCTGTTGGGCTTCCCTGTCTTTCTGTCTCTGAGCCAGTCGGTTCTGGAGTTCTGCCATGGAGTCTCTCACTACTCCCGTGTGGTCTGCATAGAAACAACACTCCTCTTTCAAGGCGGCACACAGGCTCCCTTGCTGCATGAACAGGAGGTCCAGGCCTCGCCTGTTCTGCAGGACCACTTCTGAGAGTGAGGAGAACGACTTCTCTAGAAAGGAGATGGATTTCTCGATCCTTTGCAGGTCCTCATCAATGGTCTGTTGCAGCTGGGACAGTCCTTGGTGCTGGGTCGCTAGGGCTGAGACACCCTTGGCTGTTCCGGCTGCTCCCAGGCTGAGCAGCATTGCAATAGTTATACCTGTCATTATTTCTCTTTTGTGGATCTGGCTGGGTCCCTCAAGAAGATGGTACATTTTTTCGTCTGAGTGGTACAGGACCCTAGGAACAATCAGAACTTGAACACAGAAGTCGTTAGAGTCACTGAATTTGAGAAGGAACACACAAGGACTCACTCGGGATCGCTGGCAAACCCACATCCCAAATGCGGATGGGACTACCCACTTATTGTTTTTCCTGTTAGGCTTGACAATTTTGGTGCAGACGTTGCCTTTCCACCTAGCTAGGGTTGCATTGTCAAAGCATCTGCCTCGTCCTGTGACTTGACTCAGGGTGATTCCTTTGAGAGGGGTATCCCATCTGCACGGGTGAGGGGCTTTAGCTCAGGAATAACTGAAGGGAATGGTTAGAGCGACTCCTTCGTAAAAGGGGGGTTTGACATCGTAACAGAGCAAGCAGGATTCGGTTAGGTTAGGATTGGATTTGTTCAGGGATAGAAAGGTAGCTTCTAACATACGAAGGATTTGGTCTGCGTCCGACTCGGTTAAGCGGCTCATCTGAAAGGTTTCCGCTTGACCGGTCGGGACATTGCTGACCCCTGTGGGTAAGGTTTTGGGGTAGGTTACGTTTCTCCCTTTCGGCACGCTTTTAATAGCTTTGTTGGGTCCGACCGCTCGGGGTGACGACGGTTGGAGCCTGATAATTTGCACATTCACCCTCTCTTTTGACCCTTGAAGGACCACTGTCCACGTTTTGCCTGTGGCCCAGCTAGGGTGATCTGGCTGCAAGACCGTCATGTTGTAATCAGTGCATGCCCGAAAACTAGGGATTTTATGTTGGTTTCGGTGGAAGTTTTTGTGAAAGAAGAAGGGTGTTTTGCAGCCGATGGGTGCCCAGGTGAACTGTAAGAATTTGTCTGGCTCTTGTGGATCCCACCCAGGCCCTGATGGTCTGGCATCTGTAACTATGGTTTCGCAGCCCCAGTGCCCACAATATCCTCACCCTGGGTGATTGCAGTAGCTTTTCCCAGGGTTTGAAGCTGGGCACCAGTAGGATAGGTACGAGTGTGTGACATGTGGGGAATAAGAGTTTACCCTTGGCTGTCCTGGAAACAGGTCGGTGATGCGGAGCACGAAGGATGGGGTGTTTGGTGTGGTGATTTCTCTGAGTACTTTGCCACTACTAAGGTGTCGCATGACCCACCGGAAGGACCGATGGGGGTAGTGGTCTGGGCTGGCTTGCCCTCTGGCGACAAGCCCCAACAGCAAAATCACACAGAAACACCCTTGGTGCTTGGGTCTCACCCGTGCGGGTCTCTTGGGTGCTGCCTGATGGCTTGGTGGTCTGTCGCTTTCGTCTGGAACCGGGATGTACGCGTCACGAGGACGTCCCACGAGCAGGTCCTGTAAACAAAGACTCGCAATTCTCGTCAGTCTCATTCTGCTCGCTATGAAGGTCCGGTTTAATCGACTTAAGTGGACACCACCTGATTTTGCCGTCGTTTTTGACAGCTGCGTACCCTCGCCCCGTGAGCATCAGCCTCCAACCCCGTTCCCACTTGCCTAGCTCGTTTCTAATTACTACCTGTGGGCCCTCTTCTAGCGTTCGAGTGGCCCAGTGTTTTTGGACGGGACTGTTTGTTTCATCTCCCCTAGGGAATTGATTCAGTGCCAGCAAAGCGGTTGCCAGCATACTTGCCTGATCTCCTGGGGGAATGGCATTGGCAAAGCCCTCTGCTTTTGCCAACACTTCTAGCTTGGTTTTCAGGGTCTGGTTTGCTCTCTCAACTATGGCCTGCCCGGTACTGTTATATGGGATGCCTTGCACTAACGTGATGCCCCATTTCGAGGCGAATTCCTGTACTTGTTTGGAGGTGAAATTGGAACCGTTGTCCGTTTTGATCTGCTTGGGGATACCAAGCCAAGCCATGGCTGTCAGCCAGTGCTGAATTGTGGTTTTGGAGTTAGTTTTGGGGTGCTGTGTGGCTATGATCGTTCTGCTATAAGTGTTCACTGTCACTGCAAGCCATGGTCGGGGCTTCAGCAGTTCGCACCAGGTGATTCCGACTGCCAGATTTCTGAGGGCTTGAGACCTCTCGGGTTGACCCCGTAGGTCCAAAGGGGTGACTTCTGGCAATGAGTGCAGGTGGCTACCACATGTTTTGCGTCCGCCGTCAAGATTTTGCATCTCTTCGCCAGTGCTTTGTCTCCGATGTGGAGCGACTCGTGCAGTTGACGAGCTCTTTGCAAGGTCCAAACGCCTTTTGCTGCGGCGTCCGCTTTGTCGTTGCCGATCTGGAAGTAACCTTTGACTGGGTCATGGCTGTTGATATGGATGACTGACACGGTGCCCTGTCGCAAGGAGAGTGCTTCTTCCAGCATTAGGGCTGCTGCTGATGTTGACACTCCTGGTCCTGCCATGGCTAGGCAGAGCCTTGCCACGAATATAGAGTCCGTTACGATGTTGAGGTGTTCGTCTTGGAAGAGTCCGCACGCCAAAACCACTGCTGCTGCCTCCAGTTGTTGCACTGACAGTGTGGGTTCACACGCTTTTGAAGCCCCAAAACAGATAGCCCTCAAGAAATAATGAGTTAATACATAGAATGTGAGGTATTTGAAAAAGGCATAGTATTAGGAAACACATAGAGCAATTAATCAGCTAAAACATGAAACACAATGACAGGACAGAGATAGGGATAGGAGAAGTGATGGGCTAAGCATGATCAGAGCCAACAATGTCAAACTGAACCTAAGAACTTTGCCAAGCCATAGAGACCAAGCCAAGTACACCGGGAATTGACCAAATTAGGAAAGAAGTTCAAAAGTTTAAAGAGGAAGACTCATCAGGAGACCCCAGCCCATGAAGAAGGCAACCAGAATGACCACCAAGAAGATCCTCAAAAGAAGTGTCCCCGCCCACGCTCCGCCTACGCCACGCCCCATATGAATATTCATGCAAAGATATGATTATGTATATGATCTGATGCAATCTTATATCCAAAACTGTATAAAAGCTTGCTTTTGTTACGGGAAACTCGGAAATCCACTTTGTGATTTCCCTGACGCGTCGCAATAAAATACCTCCTGCTTATTAGACTTAAGCTGAGTCTCTTAGGCAGTTATTCTTGCCTTTTGGGGCAGAATTCGACATCACTTTGACGCAGTGCCATTGCTCTCCTGCCTGCCACACTGCTGCTGCAGTTGAAGTCGTGGAGGATGTGTCTGTGAAGACCGTTGGTCCTGGCTGCGGTCTGTCCTTGACCTTCGGTGGCATGTCCATGTCGACTACGGTCAGCAGCTTAGTCCAGGGTGGCTTGGAGGAGAAGGAGATTTCTCCTCCGAAGCCGGAGAGAGCAAGGGCCAGGTACTCCAATATTGTGGCTGACTCCGTGGTCGGCTGCTTGCGAAACGGAAGGTGGATGCTTGTCGGCTCGGTCCCTAGGTGTTTCAAGGCGAGTCTCCTGCCTTTCATGATGAGGCTGGCGATGCATTCGATTCCTGGGGAGAATGCACAAGCGGGTCTTCCGAGGACTACCCATTGGATCGGTCGGGCCTTTTCAGCGAGTCCTTGGGCCAGTGCTCCCATTCCCCCCTTCGGTGTAAAGTGGACATACAGGTCCAGTGGCATGGCTGGGTTCCACCTGGCAAGGTTGCCAGTGGACATCTGGCTTTCGATGAAGTCGAGGGAGCTCGTTGCTTGCGGTTTCAGTTCCTTGGGTTCCCAGGGGTTCTTTCCTTTCAGGAGGTCGTACTGACGGTCCATGACCTCGGGGGGAATCAGGACAATGTTGCGATGCCACTGCAGCGATCCCACCAGGCGTTGCACGTCGTGAAGCATCTCGACGTCTCGGTTGACCTTCATCTTGGGGGGTGTCACGTAGGAGCTTGTAATTCCTACTCCCAGGAAGGTCACGCAGGGTCCTCTTGTGATCTTTGCGCTCGCGATCTTGAAGCCGTTGGCCTGAAGGGTCTCCGTGATTGTGGACACCAGGTCATCTACTTGGCTTGTCGATAGTGCTGCGACCAGGATTTCGTCCATGTACTGGATGATGGTTGCGGTGGGATAGGAGTGTCGGACCGGCATCAGTGCTTTGTCCACGGTGATTTGGCATATGGTCGGGCTGTCGACGAGGCCTTGTGGAAGTACTCTCCATTGGAAGTGAAGGTTGGGCTGCTCGCCGTTCCGAAACGCCACGGAAAAGGTGAATCGTTCTCTGTCCTCAGGGTGCAGAGGTATTGAAAAGAAACAGTCCTTGATATCCAGTACTGCGCACGGCTGCCCTGCGGGGATGGCTGAGTTCATGGGTAGCAGTGTCTGGACTGGACCCATGGGTCGGATCATCTTGTTCACTTCTCTCAGGTTGTGGACGAGGCGATAGCCTTCTCCGGACCTTTTGGGGATCACAAATACAGGGGTGTTCCATGGGCTGGTGGAGGGTTCTACCTGACCCTTTTGCAGTTCGCGGTCAACCAGTTCCAGCAAAGCTGCCATTCGAGGCTCTGTCAGGGGCCACTGCTCAACCCATACAGGATCTGATGATTTCCAAGTCAATTTGACTGGCAGCGGAGGGTGTACGGCAGTGGCCCTCATGATAAATTTGCAATCTGAAATCCGAGCATGGAAAGGACGTCCCTTCCTAACAGGGGTGGAGAATTTTTTCAAAATGTAGGGGTAGATTGCTACTGTCTGTTCTGGTCCCTTTTTCGTGTGAAGTGTTATAGCCACCAGCTGGATGCTTTTCCATGCCCGGGACTGTCCCCCCACTCCGTTCACTGGGGGGACTTCTTTGAGTTGCCAATGTCCGGGCCAATGTGCTTGGGGAAAAATCGTGCAGTCTGATCCCGTGTCCGCCCAAAACTGAAACCCTATGACTTGGGGATCCTGGCTGCCATAAAGGCGGCATGTCCCCCACACCATCAGGGGCTCCTTCCCTATTTTCATGACCAAGGCCACCCAGGGATCCCACTCTGGGGCGTCCCCTGCTGTTCCTGTGACACCGGCGCGGCTTGTGGCTGTGGGGGGTGCGAAGGTATTGAGGGTGGTGCACAACTCTGCAATTGTATTGCTGGGGGGGATGCAAAGTTGACCGCTCCCTGTGGGGGCATAGGGTATGAGGGTCCCCTGCCCCACTGGGGGTTGCTGTAGCTGGGCCGCTGCATATTCCAGGTGGGAGGGGGCTGGCTGCGTTTCCGCCCCCCGCCTCCTCCCTTCCGCCCTGACCACGCGGTCCGGAGCCATTTTCAAACGCATATGGTGGGGGGGCGTTTTTATCGATCCCTATGGGGTTCGACAATCCGGCTGTGTTCCGCGCCTCCTCCACGAGCCCCCGCCAGAACGCCCGCGTGTGTTCCCCCCCCTCCGATGGTGAGTCCGCTTGCTGAGGGGGATCTGGCGTTCGCGCCTCCGCGCTCCCGCCCGGGTCAAGCACCTCCACGGTTTGTGTCGCCGCACCCACCCCCAACTGCAGCACGGCTAATAAGCAAGTTTGCGCGGCTATCCAGGTTTCTTGCTCTTGTTGAGCTTTTTGCAGAGACTGGACAACTCTGCCCCACGATTTTAGGGCTTTCCCTGAGCCGGAGGACATAGTGTCCTCCGCCAGAGCTTTTGTACAATTATCCCACACGTCCGAATGTAGGACGTCCACAGGGCTTTCAATAGCCCCAAGCTTAATCAGTCTCGGCAATGCGAGAGTTAAATCTCTAAGTTTACATTCTATACCCCATGGTGCATGCATTTCTGTTACGACCTTCGCTATGGCTTCCATGGTCCACTCTGGTCCGGAGGCGTCCCTCCCGCAGTGGTCAGGCCTGCTGCCACAGCCGCTGTCCTCTTTCCAGGAGAATCCCCGTTCCCCGGGCCCAGATCGGCTCCCGGGTTTCGGGCACCAGATGTTGCCTTCTGGATCAAGGCAGGCGACCTGGTTCTGAGGATCAGCACGGCGACCCACTCTCTAGGGTCGCTCGGGCCAATGACACACGCAGACACCAATATGGTGGATGGTCAAAAGGCCTTTATTACTTCTTCTCGTGGGGTTTTGTAGTCTAAGGGGTTCTCTACGTCAAAAGGGGGTTTGTCCTCCTTATATATGGTTAGTAAGGAATGGCAAAGTACTGGGTAAGGAATGGAAAGTTACTAGCACTACTGTTAGTGGGGCCACACCCCTAGGGTAATCTCTTATCTTAGAGGAACAAGGGGTCCTGTGTTGCCTTCTAGATCAAGGCAGGCAACCTGGTTCTGAGGTACAGCTCGACAGCCCACTCTCCAGGGCCGTTCGGGCCAATGACACACGCAGACATCAATATGATGGACGGTCAAAAGGCGTTTATTACTTCTTCTCATGGGGTCTTATAGTCTAAGAGGTCTCTACGTCAAAAAGGGGTTTGTCTTTCTTATCTATAGTTAGTAGGGAATGGAAAAGTGCTGGGTAAGGAATGGAAAGTTGCTGACTTCAGTGGGGCCACATTCCTACTGTTAGTGGGGCCACATTCCTATTGTTAGTTTCTTATCTATGAGTAACTGAGGGTCTTATCTATGGGGAACAGAGGGTCCTGGCTTTCCGTGACATCGCGACAATCTTCCGCAGTGCCTCTCCCTGACTACCACATCTCCCCCCCCCTTTTCACAAATGAATGAGGTAGTCATATACATAGGTACTAAAATGAGGTATAAGGTTGTAACTTGACAAGGGAAAGGGATTTTGGGAAACCTGAGTAAGCTTTTGCCAGACAAGTTTAGAAAATCTTGTGACTGGCAGTGTTCCTTGGTTGAATTCCCTGGTTGAATTCATAGCAATTGTCGTCGCCCTATGAACAGGATGTTGGTCCGTTCCAGGCGGCTCTGAACGAACGAGACCAGCTTGTTCAGCAGGCATGGTCCGAAGGTGACTGTTAGAAACAGCATCGCCAATGGACCTATCAGGGCAGAAATCAGAGTGGTTAGCCAAGGTGATTGATTGAACCAGGACTCGTACCAGCCCTGTTGGGCTTCCCTGTCTTTCTGTCTCTGAGCCAGTCGGTTCCGGAGTTCTGCCATGGAGTCTCTCACGACTCCCGTGTGGTCTGCATAGAAACCCTTTCAAGGCGGCACACAGGCCCCCTTGCTGCATGAACAGGAGGTCCAGGCCTCGCCTGTTCTGCAAGACCACTTCTGAGAGTGAGGAGACTGACTTCTCTAGAAAGGAGATGGATTTCTCGATCCTCTGCAGGTCCTCGTCGATCGTTGCCTGTTATTATTTCTCTTTTGTGGATCCGTCTGGATCCCTCACGAAGATGGTACACCTCTTCGTCTGAGTGGTACAAGACCCTAGGAACAATCAGAACTTGAACACAGAAGTCGTTAGAGTCATTGAATTTGAGAAGGAACACACAGGGACTCACTCCGGTTCGCTGGCAAACCCACATCCCCGATGTGAATGGGATTACCCACTTACTGTTTTTCCTGTTAGGCTTGACTACTTTGGTGCAGATGTTGCCTTTCCGCCTAGCTAGGGTTGCATTGCCAAAGCATCTGCCTCGGCCTGTGACTTGACTCAGGGTGATTCCTTTGCGAGGGGTATCCCATCTGCACGGGTGTGGGGCGTCGGCTGAGGAGTAACTGAAGGGAGTGTTTAAAGCGACTCCGTCGTAAAAGGGGGGTTTGACATCGTAACAGAGCAAGCAGGATTCGGTTAGGTTAGGGTTGGATTCGTTCAGGGATACAAAGGTAGCTTCTAACATACGAAGGATTTGGTCTGAGTCTGACTCGGTTAAGCGGCTCATCTGAAAGGTTTCCGCTTGACCGGTCGGGACATTGCTGACCCCTGTGGGTAAGGTTTTGGGGTAGGTTACGTTTCTCCCTTTCGGCACGCTTTTAATCACTTTGTTGGGTCCGACCGCTCGGGGTGACGACGGTTGGAGCCTGATAATTTGCACATTCACCCTCTCTTTTGACCCTTGGAGGACCACTGTCCACGTTTTGCCTGTGGCCCAGCTAGGGTGATCTGGCTGCAAGACTGTCATGTTGTAATCAGTGCACGCCCAAAAACTAGGGACTTTATGTTGGTTTCAATGGAAGTTTCCGTGGGAGAAGAAGGGTATTTTGCAGCCGATGGGTGCCCAGGTGAACTGTAAGAATTTGTCTGGCTCTTGTAGGTCCCACCCAGGCCCCGACGGTCTGGCATCTGTAACTATGGTTTCGCAGCCCCAGTGCCCACAATATCCCCACCCTGGGTGATTGCAGTAGCTTTTCCCAGGGTTTGAAGCTGGGCACCAGTAGGATAGGTACGAGTGTGTGACGTGTGGGTGTGAAGGTCCGCCTGAAATAAACGGGTGACGAATGATTTTTGGGTGCAAAAATAACCAACACAAGGCACAGGGGTTTTGCAGTAACAAATCAACAAGGTGAAATTTATTGATTATAACCACAGCTAAATATGCGTTGGTTAAGGGATCCGGGGAAGAGAAGGGTAAGACAAGGAAAAAGGGAGGAAAGGAGGTCAGGGAATGGGGTATAGCTACCAAAACGTGATGTCTTCGGGGTCCCGCCGCCGAAACTCGCTGGTACACGTCTTGGGGAGATCTCAAAGGACAGTCGGGCCGAACCCCAATATATATACTGTTCTTGGTTGGGGGAAGATAACTGAAATTAGGTTTCCATGGAGGGGAGAAGTCCATTCTTTTCATGGCCGAATGCTCACATGTACGTTAAGTTTTCCCCCTCCCTGAGTTGGGAGGGGGTACAGTCCCAGTCTCTGGAAGGAGGTTGCCAGAGGGGTGCCATGGGGGTGCCATGGGGGTGACAATAGGGTGCCAGAGGGGTTCTTGGTTCCTTGATGAGGGGATTCTCATCTCAGTTGGTCTGTCACAGTGGTTGAAGACAGGCAAGAGGGGTCCTCTCATGGAGCGGGGGGGAGCCACCCCAGAGCTCAGTTTAGTCAGCTCAGGAGTTTGGAAGAAAGTCCAGTTCAATTGTCCAGAAAAGGGCAGCATGCCCCCTTCGAGTACAGCATGGCGTGTTCTGCAAACACCACCTGTGAACACACTAGATAAGCAGGAGACTTTCTTTCCCAACCGGCTCAGCAGTTTTAACTCTTCGGTTCTCTTTTCTCATGACAATTGTGAGGCAAAAAATGAAGGATTTTCGGATGGACTTCTACACGACCCCATGACTCACGATTGTCTTGAGGAATCTTCATCAGCAGAGCTCTAGAGTGTCTTCGAAACTCGTTGCACGTCGGTAGCATAACCCCGGAAAAGTAGGGATGACAGGGGAGAGGGGATAAAAGGGCAAGAGAAGGAAAAGAAAGAGGGGAAAAAGGGGAATCAACAAACATAAACATAATTAATATTGATCCATCATAACAATTTCACACGTGGTTATTTGTTATAACAATTTCAAAAAATTATGATTAATTTTAACAATTTCAAAAAATATTCATCAATTAAAGCAATATCATTTGTTTAACAATTTCAAAATGATTAAAACAAATCACAAATAATCAAAACAACAAATAGATCATAATATAATCATCGTCTTTTAAAATTATTTTCTAAGAATTAAAGTAACTTTCTGTAAGTCATACTTGATATTCAAGAAGTTGTTCTAAAGCACATATGCCTGATTCATAACCGTTTTGTATCAAGTGTTTTGGGGACATCTATTGTACTGAGTACATCAGCTAAGCGGTGTGCATTGACTACAGTTGACAGTTTCTTAAGCTTTTTCATCATTCTCCAATTCAAAATGAGTAGGGCTGCTGACAAGATAAAGCCAAGCATAACTAGGATCAAAAGAACAACAATTGGATAGTACACATTGTTCAGAACACCTGTGGCAGTAGGTGACCACCCAAAAAGAGTATCCCACCACCTATGCTCAGCATCCTGCTTTACCCTCTCCATAACCCGGTGTATTTGTTTCACATTGTGATGAACAGTCACCAGCGTCTTCTGTCCGCTCTCTTTGATTTTCTCGAGGATGTCAATCAGGCCTTGATGGAGCAATAGTTGTCTCACGAGGGTGAGGTTCATTCCGATAGGAGTGGGCATCAGCTTCTGGATCAGCGTGTAGTTGGATTGCAGTAGGTGGTGAGAAGTAACTGGAGCTTCATAAGAGAAATCGCATCCTACAATCTTAGTAAAGTTACAAGCACAAAAATTTGAATGATTTTTTGCATCTACCACAACATCTTCTACAAAGACAGAATCACATGTCGTTCTAAAGCATGCACAGCCATTGCCTATGTATATAAGAACTGTCTGGGTATCCTCATGTGGACGAATCTCGAAATGACAGATGTTCTGCTCTGTGTCCAAACAGATATCCTGAGCTACAATTGCATTGCTTTCACAGATAAACCCTTGCTGTTCTCGGACAATACAAGTTTCCAGGTTAACAGTTTGCCATTTGTCATCAACCTGACGGGCCCATCCCCTATGTTCAGTAGGATAGAGAACAGCTCCGTCATGGTTTAATCCTAATGCAATAACAGGGAAGACCAAATGTACAGAGGCATTGCGTATAGTTAGGACAAAAGCAGTGGCTGTGTTTGAAATGGGATCATAGGTAAAGTTCACCAGGTTCCACCAGGATTGGAATTGTCTTTCAAATTCAGTGGCACTGTCCCAGATTATTTTCCGAATTTCTGTGGGGAAGGTGCCTTCCTCGCCCTCTCTTATGATTGCAGCAGAGACAGATTGCATCCACAATTGTGCCTGGATACAGCTGAGGGCTAAGGAAACATTGTTCTGTGTAGCACTAAGTGCATCAATTACCAATTTGTGATCATCCACATTCACTTTTTCCCAATTTGGCAAAATGTTTGACAGCAGCCACTGGTGTGTCCCTAAGGCTGACAGAGATGACCTCAGTGGTTGCTGCAATCCAGCCAGATCTCTAGTTGTAGCAGCCAATTTGTTGATTAGTACTTCAGAATCAATGCTATTCAGAATTCCCAATCCTGTACCCACAACACCGGTCACATCCCTTGGTGTCCTCTTAAAGGAGCTTCGTTTCCGAAGCCAAGTGGTCCAGCCTTCAAAAGAGGTTTGCAGGAACGGAGAACAGGCTGGTTCAATATCTGAAACATTGTTCTGCATTAGCAATTTGACCTGTTTGAGAGACCATGCCGGATTGAACAATATTTGTTGTTGGCCAGTTTTCCTGATCACATAAGTTCCAATCTCGAAAATTATCGGGATGAGTATGACCGGTGGTATGGGTGAAGTGGTAACAGTGGCGACAGTGGGAGCAGTGGTTTCAACATTAATTACAAATTTAAAAGAAAGGCCTTGAGTATCCTTGGCCCAGAGACAAATTACCTCTGTAGTGCCGGTTAATGTGAAACTGTACCAGCAATCCCGTACGCTTGGGTGCGTGCAGATTTGCTGCCGTTCGTTTTCCCGATCTGTGGAAACACTGATTGACCTTGCTTTGCTGTAATTAGACCCATTCGGCACCGAACACTAATTTTTTCACCCACTATTCCTTGAACCTGCCAGGTTTTGCGTCTTTCCCATTCTTGTCTGGTGTACAACATATCCTCATGTGTAACTACTGTTAGCAAGTTCAGACCTGTGACATCTCCCATAGATCCGGTGGATTGCAGGAAAGCATGAGACCAGGGCCACTCGAAGGAGTTCCCTGCTACTCCTGCCATTCGGGATGTGAAGTTAGAAAAAAGGCTCACACTTAGGGTCTGAGAGAGTGTAATTACAGCACTCGGTGTGGGTTTTGGTACAGTATTTATCTTGAATGTGTAAACCAAGCCTCTTAGTCCTAATGGACTAGCTGTGTCATTCTCTCAGCGACATGTCAGTAAGTGGGTTCAGCTAAAGTAAAGCTGTACCAGTAATCAAGTGATTCATCATTACAATCTTTTGTAATTGCAACATTGGTGGTTTTGGTACTAGAAACATAACTACCAACATGTTCTTGGCGGCAACACCGAGTAAGGGGACTTTCTATTTTGGAACACCCCCATTTCTTTGTGGGACACAGTTTTGCTGAGGGGATGTTCAGATAATTCTTTCCATCTGCTTCCATAAAATTTCCAGCAATTATGATGGAGGTGGCCTTTTCATGGAGGGTTCCTTCCACTTTTCTGCATGTTACCACAATTGACTCACCAACCGTTCCCGTCAGGGTACGAGGGTTGCCAGGCTCGGGTAACGGCCCTTAGGATAGGTTCCAAGGGCACTGGTGTGCTGAACAATGGCTTCAGGCCACAGCTGCTCACCAGGGGGTTGTCCATGAAATTGCGGTAAAATGCAGAAAAGTATTAGCAAGGTTATAATGTTTTCAGGCGATTCTCATGTCCCTCGGGGTTCACCTGAAAAAGTAAACACAACAGACTCTGCCACAAAGAGGCAGAAAAGGTTAGAACAATGGAATTGTCAGAGAGGTTTTGAACAGCAGTGGTACTTCCCCTACAGCAGCATGGGGTCCACCAAAAACAGGTTGTCCAGGGTAATGCCCTGGGTTCTTGAAATCATCTGCTCCCTGTAGTGAAGGAATTGTGCTTGGAGCTGTCTGGCAAAAAGCAGTGATTTTGGAACACTCATTTAGCCCCCATCTATAGTAAGAGGTATGAGAAGTCCATTTAATCTTTTCACCTTCTGCCCTATCCTGCACACTTTTGACAGTAAAGTGAGAAACATTACCAGATTGAATTTCCTGTGGGTTTAGGAAAATCCCAAACCATCCGTGCATTGCTTTAACAGTATTATCTCCTGTAGCTCTTTTAAAAGCATCAGCCTGGAGCAACCCAAATATAAACATAGCACAGGACTTGGTGTTAATACAGACAAGAAAGTAATTCTGTCCCTCACTTTGGAAAATACTCCAAACAGTTAACAGTTCCCCAACCTGGGCATTGTCCTGTTCCTCTCTGTTAGCAGAGGTGGGGGAGAGAGGAGGGGTTGCTCTAGTCACAGAGGCAGGTTTATTTTGGCTGCTGCCCAAGCTCCCAGTTTCTTGGATTGCCCAGTTCTCCTACACCTCTCTGGGAGCCAAGCCAACCACAAACACCCCTTCCCAGGTAGTGTACCTTTTCTTTTCATGAATCAATTGCAGACAGCCGGATTTGTGAATGTTTTCCAGGAGTTGGTCGGGGGTACCGACCAAAGGGTCTCTCCTTTCCAAGGGGTTAAGCCCCTCTGCCCAATGAGCTGCGTGCTGAGTTAGGCACCATGGGATGCGTCTGTCTGCTGTTGTTAGGAACACCCCATGTCCCCAGCACCCACCGGCTCCTTGTTCTGACAAAAGAATCTGATCTCCCACAGTGAGAGACACTTGACAAATGTGTTCTGTTTCAGATTTTTGAGGGAGAAGCCCGTACTGCTTTGCAAGTTTTGTTAATTCAGTAGCAGTGTACGGGATTTCTTTAGTGGTTTTGTGCGGGCTAAAATCTTCATTATTGATATAGTTGCATTCTGTTTTAATTAGAGGTTTTATGTTGTTACAGCAGTGTTTCCTGCAATTTTTCATCAGGGTTAATTCTGTTTGAGAACAATTTTGACTAGTGTGAGGAGTTTCTTTCTCCTCTGTTTCTTTTGAGGAATCAGAGTTCTGTGAATTTTTAACATGTTCCTCTCTCAGGGCAGTCCGTAACAAGTTATTTACATTTCTTTCTTCATCCAATTGTTTTTGCAAAACTTCAACTAGGTTTTGGAGGGAGTCTATGATAGCATTTTCCTCACTTTTTCGCTTAAAGCGAGTTTCTATGGCTGCTGTGAGACAGGCACCCAAGACTGAGCAGAGGATGGTTTTATTTGTGCCCAGTTTAAATTTTGTTTCATGTTGCAAAGAAAATATTCTATCAAAACCATTTTCTAAGTTAAACCAATTGCAGTTTGCCCATTCTTCTTCCCCCGGAGAAGGTGTAGCATTGTATTTAGCAAGCAGAGCATAAAATTCAGCTTTACCTTTTGCACTGAAGTTTTTAGTCATTTTGTGAGGGGACCAAAGCTACACCAGGGAGTTAAGTTACACAAATCACACAGCCTTTCCACTGTCCCCTTGCTTCCCTGGGTAGTTGAAGAGACAGAATCAGTCTGGGAGGCTCTGTGAGGTTGCTTAGAGTTTGTCTCTTCCTTCCCAGACAGTACAGATACGCACTCACATGAACACACACACACAAATGTTTTCTTTGTGAGGGGACCTGAACCTAGAACAGGGAAAAAACCACTCAGCCTTCGCTGCGCCGCCCCTCCCTCCCTTTGTAGGTGAAGGGACAATACCTGTCTAAAAGGCACTGCTTAATTACTTCAAGTCTGTCCCTTCCCTTTTAGACAGTCCAGGTACACAAAATACATCAGTAAAAAACAGTAACAGGTTCAAATTCAGCTCAAAAACAACAGTAACAGGTTCAGATTCAATTCAAATACAACAACAACAACAACAGCAGTATCAATATCAGTATCAATATCAGTAACAGCATCAATATCAGGATCAGGAGAAGTATCAGTGTCAGTGTCCGTGCCGGTAAAATCAGTAACAGAAGTGACAGTAACAATTTCCCCTGCTTTTGCACCGAAAAATCTTTTGTGTCAATTCCGGAGCCTGCGTGCTCAATCGAGCGTGAGATTTGGCTTTGGCGTGTGTAGTCTGTGAGAGGTTACAAACTACACAAAACCTGCAAAATCTCACTGGCTGCTGGAATCCTGTCCGTGACGCCAATTATGTGAAGGTCCGCCCGAAATAAACGGGTGACGAATGATTTTCGGGTGCAAAAATAACCAACACAAGGCACAGGGGTTTTGCAGTAACAAATCAACAAGGTGAAATTTATTGATTATAACCACAGCTAAATATGCGTTGGTTAAGGGATCCGGGGAAGAGAAGGGTAAGACAAGGAAAAAGGGAGGAAAGGAGGTCAGGGAATGGGGTATAGCTACCAAAACGTGATGTCTTCGGGGTCCCGCCGCCGAAACTCGCTGGTACACGTCTTGGGGAGATCTCAAAGGACAGTCGGGCCGAACCCCAATATATATACTGTTCTTGGTTGGGGGAAGGGTGGCTGAAATTAGGTTTCCATGGAGGGGAGAAGTCCATTGTTTTCATGGCCGAATGCTCACATGTACGTTAAGTTTTCCCCCTCCCTGAGTTGGGAGGGGGTACAGTCCCAGTCTCTGGAAGGAGGTTGCCAGAGGGGTGCCACGGGGGTGCCATGGGGGTGACAATAGGGTGCCAGAGGGGTTCTTGGTTCCTTGATGAGGGGATTCTCATCTCAGTTGGTCTGTCACAGTGGTTGAAGACAGGCAAGAGGGGTCCTCTCATGGAGCGGGGGGGAGCCACCCCAGAGCTCAGTTTAGTCAGCTCAGGAGTTTGGAAGAAAGTCCAGTTCAATTGTCCAGAAAAGGGCAGCATGCCCCCTTCGAGTACAGCATGGCGTGTTCTGCAAACACCACCTGTGAACACACTAGATAAGCAGGAGACTTTCTTTCCCAACCGGCTCAGCAGTTTTAACTCTTCGGTACTCTTTTCACATGACAATTGTGAGGCAAAAAATGAAGGATTTTCGGATGGACTTCTGCAGTGGGGAATAGGGGTTTACCCTTGGCTGTCCTGGAAACAGGTCGGTGAGGCGGAGCACGAAGGATGGGGTGTTTGGTGTGGTGATTTCTCTGAATATTTTGCCACTACTAAGGTGTCGCATGACCCACCGGAAGGGCTGATGGGGGTAGTGGTCTGGGCTGGCTTGCCCTCTGGCGACAAGCCCCAACAGCAAAATCACACAGAAACACCCTTGGTGCTTGGGTCTCACCCGTGCGGGTCTCTTGGGTGCTGCCTGATGGCTTGGTGGTCTGTCGCTTTCGTCTGGAACCGGGATGTACGCGTCACGAGGACGTCCCACGAGCAGGTCCTGTAAACAAAGACTCGCAATTCTCGTCAGTCTCATTCTGCTCGCTATGAAGGTCCGGTTTAATCGACTTAAGTGGACACCACCTGATTTTGCCGTCGTTTTTGACAGCTGCGTACCCTCGCCCCGTGAGCATCAGCCTCCAGCCCCGTTCCCACTCGCCTACCTCGTTTCTGATTACCACCTGTGGGCCCTCTTCTAGCGCTTGGGTGGCCCAGTGTTTTTGGACGGGACTGTTTGTTTCATCTCCCCTAGGGAATTGATTCAGTGCCAGCAAAGCGGTTGCCAGCATACGTGCCTGATCTCCTGGGGGAATGGCATTGGCAAAGCCCTCTGCTTTTGCCAACACTTCTAGCTTGGTTTTCAGGGTCTGGTTTGCTCTCTCAACTATGGCCTGCCCGGTACTGTTATATGGGATGCCTTGCACTAACGTGATGCCCCATTTTGAGGCGAATTCCTGTACTTGTTTGGAGGTGAAATTGGAACCGTTGTCCGTTTTGATCTGCTTGGGGATACCAAGCCAAGCCATGGCTGTCAGCCAGTGCTGAATTGTGGTTTTGGAGTTAATTTTGGGGTGCTGTGTGGCTATGATCGTTCTGCTATAAGTGTTCACTGTCACTGCAAGCCATGCTCGGGGCTTCAGCAGTTGACATAAGGTGAAGTCCGACTGCCAGATTTCTGAGGGCTTGAGACCTCTCGGGTTGACTCCATAGGTCCAAAGGGGTGACTTCTGGCAGTGAGGGCAGGTGGCTACCACATGTTTTGCGTCCGCCGTCGAGATTCCGCATCTCTTCGCCAGTGCTTTGACTCCGATGTGGAGCGACTTGTGTAGTTGACGAGCTCTTTGCAAGGTCCAGACACCTTTTGCTGCAGCGTCCGCTTTGTCGTTGCCGATCTGGAAGTAACCTTTGACTACGTCATGGCTGTTGATGTGGATGACTGACACGGTGCCCTGTCGTGAGGAGAGTGCTTCTTCCAGCATTAGGGCTGCTCCTGATGTCGATACTCCTGGTCCTGCCATGGCTAGGCAGAGCCTTGCCACGAATATAGTCCGTTACGATGTTGAGGTGTTCATCTTGGATGAGTCCGCACGCCAAAACTACTGCTGCTGCCTCCAGTTGTTGCACTGACAGTGTGGGGTCACACGCTTTGACGCAGTGCCATTGCTCTCCTGTCTGCCACACTGCTGCTGCGGTTGAAGTCGTGGAGGAAGCGTCTGTGAAGACCGTTGGTCCTGGCTGCGGTCTGTCCTTGACCTTCGGTGGCATGTCCATGTCGACTACGGTCAGCAGCTTCGTCCAGGGTGGCTTGGAAGAGTAGGAGATTTCTCCCCCGAAGCCGGAAAGAGCAAGGGCCAGGTACTCCGATATTGTGGCTGACTCTGAGGTCGGCTGCTTGCGAAACGGAAGGTGGATGCTTGTCGGCTCTGTCCCTAGGTGTTTCAAGGTGAGTCTCCTGCCTTTCATGATGAGGCTGGTGATGCATTCGATTCCTGGGGAGAATGCACGAGCGGGTCTTCCGAGGACTACCCATTGGATCGGTCGGGCCTTTTCAGCGAGTCCTTGGGCCAGTGCTCCCACTCCCCCCTTCGGTGTAAAGTGGACGTACAGGTCCAGTGGCATGGCTGGGTTCCACCTGGCAAGCGTGCCAGTGGACATCTGGTTTTCGATGAAGTCGAGGGAGCTCCTTGCTTGCGGCGTCAGCTCCTTGGGATCCCAGGGGTGCTTTCCTTTCAGGAGGTCCTACAGAGGGTCCATGACCTCGGGGGGAATCAGGACGATGTTGCGATGCCACTGCAGGGATCCCACCAGGCGTTGCACGTCGTGGAGCGTCTCGACTTCTCGGTTGATCTTCATCTTGGGGGGTGTCACGTAGGAGCTTGTGATTCCTACTCCCAGGAAGGTCACGCAGGGTCCTCTCTTGATCTTTGCGCTCGCGATCTCGAAGCCATTGGCCTGAAGGGTCTCTGTGATTGTGGTCACCAGGTCATCTACTTGGCTTGTCGATAGTGCTGCGACCAGGATTTCGTCCATGTACTGGATGATGGTTGCGGTGGGATAGGAGTGTCGGACTGGCATCAGTGCTTTGTCCACGGTGATCTGGCATATGGTCGGGCTGTCGACCAGGCCTTGTGGAAGCACTCTCTATTGGAAGCGAAGGTTGGGGCGCTCACCGTTCCGAAACGCCACGGAAAAGGCGAATCATTCTCTGTCCTCAGGGTGCCGAGGTATTGAAAAGAAACAGTCTTTGATGTCCAATATTGCGCACGGCTGCCCTGTGGGGATGGCTGAGTTCGCGGGTAGCAGTGTCTGGACTGGACCCATGGCTCGGATCGTCTTGTTCACTTCTCTCAGGTCGTGGACGAGACGATAGCCTTGTCCGGACCTTTTGGGGATCTCAAATACAGGGGTGTTCTATGGGCTGGTGGAGGGTTCTATGTGACCCTTTTGCAGTTCGCGGTTGACCAGTTCCAGCAAGGCTGCCGCTCGAGGCTCTGTCAGGGGCCACTGCTCCACCCATACAGGGACTGATGATTTCCAAGTCAATTTGATTGGCAGCGGAGTGTGTACGGCAGTGGCCCTCAGGATAAATTTGTAATCCGAAATCCGAGCATGGAAAGGACGTCCCGTTTCCCCGGGGCCGGGATGCTTGGAGTGAGGGTGCTGCCAGGGAAAGCTGTGCCGGCTGGGGACACTCGCTGAGTTGCTGCCCTTCCCCGGAAGCCTGGGCTAACGCGGTCGTCCTGCCATTCCTGCTTAAATACAATCAGCCCCGCCCCATGAAAAAGCATGCGGCTTATTTGAGTAATATCAAAAGTGAGCAGATCGTTATTGCTAGAAAGGTCGTCCTCGATAGTGGGTACTACAGCTGAGTTGATCCCTATTTCTGAAATCGCTTTGGCTTCTTTTGGGTTAACTGGGGTATATGCCCTTTGTTGGTTCCCCCGCGCTCCGGCAACCCCCCCCGGGAAAGCGTGCATGGAGGCTGCCGGTGCCCGGTCCCCACAGGCTGCTTTTATTTTTCCCCAATCGGTGAGTTTGTGTTGCGATTGTATCCCGATATTGTTTAAAGCTTTATTCGGTTTCGCTCGAAACCGCACTAATTCTGCTCTCTCGGTTTCCGAGTCCCAGCCGGGCTCGGTTGGCTCTTCCGAGCTGTCTGAGCCGCTGTTACTTGACTCTGAGCCAGAAGCTGACTGCCGGTACACTTCCGGCGCTCTGCGCCGTTTTGTTCGGCTTTGACCCCGCTCCTCCCTTCGGGGGTGGTGCTGCTCCCTCCCCCTGGGCTCCCCCCGCCTCCTGCCGGGGGAGGTCCTTACCCTGTAAGGACCTAATTTGAATAGAGTGCTCTGATTGGTTTTGCACTCTACTGCGGGGGCCGCCCTGTCTCCCCGCTCGCCCGCGCATGCGTTGTTAAGCAGGCTCCTCCCTTCCGCCCTCGCCATGTGGTTCGGCGCCATTTTTAAACGCACATGGCGGGGGCGAGTTTTTACCGATCCCGGCGGGGTCCGACAATCCGGCCTCGTTCCGCGCCTCCTCCGTGAGTCCCTGCCAGAAGCATCGCGCACGTTGCTCTGCTTCTTGCACTGGACCGGCGGCCGGCGGGGAAGAGATGGATAGAGAAACTGCGGATTTTTCGGACGGTTCCGCGGGGGGGCTAGGACCCGGTGGGCTCCGCGGGAAGGTCGGGGGGTCCCCTGGGGGTTCCGGGGGGTCTCCTGGGGGTTCCGGGGGGTCTGGGCTCAGGCTCGGGAAGGGATGGAACGCGCCCGGCCCCCGCATATTCCCGCCTTCAATCCGATCGCTCTCAGAGGTGGTCCGCGTCGCGGCCCCCACCCCCGGCTTTGGTGTAGCTAATAAACGTATACGCGTGGCTTCCCGCGTCTCCTGTTCTTCTAACGTCTTGCGTAGGGCCTCTTCTACTTTCCCCCACGCTTTAAAGGTTTTTACCACTGCCTGCGGACTTAGAGTCCTCTGCTGAGGCGGCAGTGCACTTCTCCTGCGCTTCCAAATATAATATATTTACCGGACGTTCGATCGTCCCCAGCTCTAGGAGCCTTGCAATAGCAAGATTAGAGTTCCTGAGCTCACCTTTAATTCCCCATCGCTCATGAGCCTGACTTACGACCTTCGCTGTGGATTCCATTGTCCACGCTGGTCCGGGAGCGTCCTCCCCGCTGAGGTCAGACCTGCTGCCGCAGCCGCTGTCCTCTTTCCAGGAGAATCCCCGTTCGCCGGGCGCAAGCCGCTTTCCCGGGTTTCGGGCACCAAAATGTTGCCTTCTAGATCAAGGCAGGCGACCTGGTTCTGAGGTACAGCTCGACAGCCCACTCTCCAGGGCCGTTCGGGCCAATGACACACGCAGACATCAATATGATGGACGGTCAAAAGGCGTTTATTACTTCTTCTCATGGGGTCTTATAGTCTAAGGGGTCTCTACGTCAAAAAGGGGTTTGTCTTTCTTATCTATAGTTAGTAGGGAATGGAAAAGTGCTGGGTAAGGAATGGAAAGTTGCTGACTTCAGTGGGGCAACATTCCTATTGTTAGTGGGGCCACATTCCTATTGTTAGTTTCTTATCTATGAGTAACTGAGGGTCTTATCTATGGGGAACAGAGGGTCCTGGCTTTCCGTGACATCGCGACAATCTTCCGCAGCGCCTCTCCCTGACTACCACAGTCCTGCCTTTCCATGACATCGCGAGATCTTCCAGAGCGCCTTTCCCTATCTACCACAATTGTGAGAGTCAACTATTACATTACTCATCTATAACACCATTGTACTCACTGGTGAGATTTTCAGTGGTCCTTCCATGCAAACTCTTCATGGACCCCCTTGGTCCACCACATGTCTGTCCCATGGACAGTCTTGGGAACCCAATCAATTTCCTGGTGCCATCCAGTGCCAAACGGAGCTGATCACCTAAACTGGGTGAGGCAAGCCTTCAGCTCCACTTGCTGTGGGCTGTTCTTGGATGGTGGAAGGCTCCCAAATGAGTCCCCACTTTTCCGGAAAAATCATGCTAATGAAAAGCCAGTGTTCATAAAGGAGACAGAGGAGTCCTGCAACTTTGTTCAGATAAAGGGAGAGAGAGTCCACTGGGGCATACCCCCGTGGAGTTTGTCTCTCGATGGTTTTGGAGGACACAGCCTCTCTTTATCCTAAACTGCCAGCTGCATGGTGCCCTCTTCCTTTCCCCATTGGCTGAGGTACTAGGAAGGTACAGCCTTCCCAAACTGCATATCACATGTTCCCCCCTTGAACATGTCATTTTCAGCCAAAGTTCAGAAGCTCAAGTTATCTGGGTTCTGCAGTAGACTTTGTGCGGACCTATTTGTCTATTACCCTGAAGTTCAGGAATCAAACTGTCTGTACTCTGTAACAAGGCTGTGCAGCTTGCGGTTGGTAGAGACATTAAGACCCATTTTGTAATATATGGTGGGGATAATTCATGCTATTAATGTATGGTATAAAATATTGTGAAATCTTAACCATGTCTTTTGACCACCCTGGCCGGGAGCAGCTGTCTTGTTTAGATTCAACTAGTTCCCGGACACAAGTTAATATAACGATCGACACCTTAACGTAAGAATAGAAGCTTCCAGGATGATGATTGTCGGTTTCCCGAGTTGTCGGGAGCCACCCGAGAGCAATTATCGCCTTGCCAATTGCATCTATCAAAACAGTCAGCGATGCCACCCTGACACATCTGAATACACGGCTCCTTCGAAGCCGATTGACATCGAGTGCACACCTGGACTGGGCTTTTGTCCACCTCTGCACATGGAAAACAACAGTGATGCATGTGAAGAGATACAAAGGAAATTTGGTCATCTTTGCCTTGGGCAGAATAAACTGTATAAAACCTCGCCGCACGAAGCAGCGAGCATGAACAGGGGGGACTCTGACACTTGGGAGGTCAGATCCGCGTTCACCTGGTGCCGATCCCGGGCTCGACGCTGTCTCTTTGGCTGTGGTGGTTTTGAAGACTGAACTTCAGTCTCGCAGACAAATTAATAAATCTTTGCTAAATTTTTGATAATTTTGGCTCACGATTTGATCATTTATAACACATCTCAAAGACATTAACACATTTACCCTCACCCATTGAATTGTTTGTAAAGACATTAGTACGTCTTTTCCTATCAATATTACGGAAGATGTAGGATGCAGATCATGAAGCCTGTACCTTTCAAATACCTCCGCGAATGGCAAAAGAGAGAAAGTGATGTGGTTGGGAAAACTAGGATAAAAAGGAGGCTGCATCCTCCAACAACGTGAGAGATCCCATGGGGAAATGCCCCATGGCCTCTCCCTTTGTTCATGAATGAAGTTACAGGACTCTGTCTCCTTCCTGGACATAAAGCTCTGGTGACATGATTTTTTCTGTTCAACTTGGGGCCTCTGCCTGGGATTCCTTCCACTGTCCATGGATAGCAAATGGCAAGTGGAGCTGAAGGTTCATCTCACCCAGTTTCGTTGAGCAGCTCCCTTTGGTAGTAGCTGGCACTGGATGACTGATTGGATACCCGAGACTTTCCAGAGACAGATAAGTTATGGACCAGGGGGTCTGTGAAGGTGGTCCTCTGGGAGACACCACTGAAAATTTCACTGGTGAGTACAATGGGATCTACGGGAAGTGTACATGAGAGGACACACATGGAGAGTAGCACAGGAAAAGCCAGGAGGGGGTCCTGGCAAAAGGGATGGTGATCCTGAAATATCTCTGAAGAGTTCCTTGGGAGAATGTTGAGGTATTTTGCGCATTCTCCCAGAGGTAATTAGGGACATGGATGCCCAGAGGAGGCAGTAAGGGAAAGTCGAGGAGTCTCAACAATCCATGCTGACAGAGGGCAGTAAAGGAACCTTCTGGAAGGGTCTCATAGGCATGACGATTCCAGAATACCCCCACATAGTCCACACCCATGGAGGAAAGCAGTGGAAGTTAAGAAGGAGTCTTGACCATAGGGATGAGGATTTTAATGTCCCTGTGTTATAAATAACAAATATAGTTATTGGCTTTCACATTTATGTATTAGCTTTTGTTTTGCAAGTTCTTATTGATCACAAAAAACTGATCTAGTACAATTTGTAATTCCTTTTAACTGCTTTTTAGTATAGTATAATCTGTCAGTTTATGTATGCACTGTATTGCTTATATAAATAGTAAATAGTAATTTGATAAATATATCTTAGGCCATAGCATAAAAATAAAATAGAGACTATGTGATGTTAAAATGCTTTTGTGTAACTAACTCAGCAAATGGGGTAAGATAATTATTTGGTTCCTCTCATTTGTAGACTATTGGAGTGATTAGATAACAGTGACAAGACCCAGAACCCAATTTACTGACTCCTTGTTATCAGGGAGTGTAAAAACAACAGGATAGAACCACAAGAAGAAATAAAATATATTGGTTTAATCTACAAGATGGCATGAAGACAAGTCAAAGGTTAAAATCAAGCAAAAGAACATCTAAACTCAAAGGAATGTATGAATATGTATAAACTCTTACGAATATGCATGTACCCCCTGTAATGTAACAGCATATAAAGAATTTGGTTTTAAGTTAATGGTAGTGCTTTTGGCAAATAGCCAAGCACCCCAGCACTGGATTTTATCCCTTTTATCCCTTAGTAAACTTTTACAAATTCTGAAGAGTGAACTTTGTTTTTCACACCCTTTTGGGGATAGGTGATGTCGGTATGCTGGGAAAGGCACCAGAGAGTAGGTATGGCAGGATCTATCACCCCTGAGACAGCAGTAGTTTATCTGCTTCCCTGCATTAGGCTAAGTCAGGCTGGAATGTTTTGTCTTGTGATGAATTATCTCAGCTGAAAACATCCTTAGCCAGCAATAAACATCCTGCCTTGAATGCATGGAAAAGAATAAGCGAAAATTTGTGACTGACAGACACAGCACTTTTACAAACTATAGAAGACCACTATAATTTCCATAAAATCAGAAATCTCTTAGATACTCTCTGAGTATGTGAGGAGTTCTCCTCTAAGTGGAGACATCCACCTCGAGTTACTCTTCTAGAAGTTGAGAGAAAGGAGATCTTTGCACACCACCATCATTCATTGGTGACATTGGCTCCTAATCTATACTATTTCTTCACTAGCTGTAACATAGGTACCTTTATTATCGTGCACTGTCTTATGAACCTAATAGTAGTGTTTATTTTGTTTATCCTGTGTGGTGAGAAGCCTGTTAAGGTCTTACATCTGTTTTTCCTTGTGTCTATTCAATAAATAATTCATGTTGGAATGGACCTGATCAGTCATTATTAAAGAACTTGCATCTGAGAGTGGATTTTGACGTGCCGGCCACCTCAATGAAGCTACTGCCTACTTCCAGAAACCTGGACAAAGGCAGGGACTTGTCTAAGCTCTCCCCACTCATTCGTAACAGTAGGTCCCTTGTATCCTCAGCTTTCAGGACAGAGAAAACAAGGAGGTATGGCTCTTACAGACGCCTCCTCTTCCCTCCCCAGGACATTGGGAGGCCAGAGTGGAGAATTTGGGTTTGTCTACTTCCTACTCAGAATTTAAGGGGGTTTCTCAATGGTGGGGAGCAGTGAGGCCAAGTGTAGAAGTGCAGGACCAGGAGCAGGGGCTGGGAACCTGTGGGGAGGTGCGCACCCAAGGTTATGGGGCAGCCACAGGTGCAGTGCTGGGTGGTGCCTGACCCTGCCATCCCCACGGGCAGGGGTACGCAGTCGCCCCCTAGCCCCCATGAGGCTGCGGGACGCCCTGCCCACCTGTCTGTCCCTGTGGCTCTGCCGGCTGTGCCTGGTGCCCTGGTGCTTTACAGAGCTTCTGGTGCTGGGAGAGCAGTCTGGGGACCTGGACGGGTGTGCTGGGGGGTGTGTCTGGACAGTGTAGCAAGACAGGGACTGGCTTTGGTATATGGTGTAAGGTACAATTTGCCGAGAAAGTCTGGCCTGATATAAGAAGGGATTTTGTTTGGGTCACTGGAGAAACAAATGATTTTGCAGAAAGCTGGGCAGCTGTGGGAGAATGAGAACCCAGAGGCAGGCAGGAGCACAGACTGGACAAATGGCAGAATAAGCCTCTGGAGGAGTTGGTTAGAAAGGCACAGCGGGTATATGGAAGGGATGGGGAAATGGTAAAGGTGAAGGCAAGAGTAATGTCACAGTTTTTATAAACCCCAAAGGGAAAAGTGCAGGGACCCCCAAGACCAAAGGGATGGGGATGGCCACCAGGATTTAACAGGAATATGTCTTCCTCAGTGGGATGGGGTCAGCCAAGACAGCGATTCAGAAGAAATCAGTGTGCCATTTGTAAGAAAGGACACTGGAAGAGGGAATGTCCACAGAGACAAGTGTACCCTTGTGAGGAGGAAGTCCACTGGTTAATGGGAATGGATTGTTAGGGGTGTCAGGGGTCCCGTTATACCAGCGACATACCACACTTGAGCCCTTGATACCATTCATGGTGCATCCAGAATAGGAGGTGTGTTTCCTGATAGACACGGGGACCTCTCAATCCACTTTGAATTTTATACCTAAGGGGGGAAATTGTCGAGAAGTTCTTTGATTATTCTGGGGGTAAATGGGAAAGATGAGCAGGTGCATTCTATTCAACTGCTATTAGTAGATGTGGGACATAAGTTTGAAATGTATAAATTACTGTTTGTTCCTAATTGTGATTATAATTACCTGGGAAGGGATTTGATGGCTTAATTGGGAATGCAAATTAATATTGTGAAAAGTGATAAGGAAGCTGATGCCTGAAAAAGTCTGGAAATAAAACTTCATAGACTGGTGTGTCCCATCAAAATTTTTACAATCATGTCCAGGACTTATCAAAGGCACAATTGTACTGGATGGCATGCCGCAGGCTAATTACTTACAACTTGAACGTTACAAACAAACCAACTTAAAAACTATCAGAGGTAGCATTTCTTTTTTTTAGCAATATCCTTAAAGCGTCCAATTCTTGAGGCCCAGGTGAAGTCACAGGTGAGTTGTCATTCCAAAGGTCTAATATTTCCATCCAGCTGATGCAGAGTGTTGTTACCCATCGAATACCGGTATCTGTGGCAATACATGCATACCGGCGTCCCCAAATGACAAGGTCCCATACCAATGTCTTTGGTTTAGGTAACTGGATGTCACTAGAGGACTGTAATGACAAAAAAATGATTTAAGATGACAGGCTTTTGGGAGTCTGGCAATACTGTTAGATGGTTTAAAGTGTACAAGGCTTTGGCCACCCTACTCTATGGGGTCTCACCACACATTCCCCCTCTCTGTTTTTCAAAGGCATGCTTTTACCTGTGTCAGCATGTCTGGTTGTGGTGAGTTGGTGATAGCAGCCTACAATTTTGTAAATAGGTTGTGCTGCTGAGATTGACTCAGAGTAAAATTTTTGGTAATCAGTTTTACTGATAAAAATTCAGTGGATTATGGTATCTTGGACAATTCTTTAAGACGCCTTAAGCTTATACTTAGGATGAATGCTGCCTGTCAGGCTGGGGTACAATAATTTTTTTAAGGATCACTGTGAATATGAAAAAAATTATTATAAACATCAGTGAATGATGGATCAGACAGAGTTATTTAAAGGGTTTCAATGTTCGTGCAGGCCTTGACCTGGTAAGCACTAGTCAATTAAAATGCATATTTGTGGGCATTCTGAATTTAATTTGTTGCGTTTGCATCTCTGCTTTTAGACACAGAAACAGGAAATGCAGAAAGAGCACAGCACTGAGCAACCAGGCTGATAATTTTTTCAGTCTTTGATTCCCATTCCACTGTATAGTACCATTTTGATGTGTTTACATCAAGGCAAATTAGCTCTGTTTGCTGTGATAGCTGAATAGGTTATCAGTAGTCACCTCTGTTTTCAGCCTTAACAACTATAACATGAACATAATTTAACCTGTTAAATTCAGAAGGGTGTTTAGCATAACATGTAGCTTTTCTCATTATGAACAGTAAAACAGCACTTCCATGAAAACAATAAGCACCCTTGAACAAAAATACAAGTGCATAAATGCTTACTGTCTCCCAGGGTCTGCTATAGCTGAGGAGCCCCTTTTCTTAGCAAGGACTTGGAAAGTTTTTCCCAGGCAAGTCTTCCTCAACAGCTCTCCAGGCTGTTTTTTCTCTCACACACGGCTCTGGCCGTTTTTCTTTTGCAGCTCTGGCTATAACAGCTCCCCAGCTGATGGTAGGTCTTTGTCTATCTCCTTCACACAGCTTTGCAAGCTGTTTTTTCTCATAGCTCTGGCTGTTTTCTTTGCAGCTCTGGCTGTAACAGCTCTCTGGCCATCCCTCTCTGGTGCTCCATCTCCTTTGTTTTCTTGTGGCTTAGTTATCGCCCTCACGTCGGAGGTCACCATATGTCGTGGTTGGGGGAGACAGACAGTGCGACATCAGTTTCATGGAGCAGAGAGAGCTTCAATGGCGTGCCTAGCTCTTATATAGGCTACTCCAAAGACTCTGTGTTCAAACCTGATTGGCTATGATTGGTTATCACCCAGCTCACTTGGCCAATTGCTACCTGCTTATGTTTTCGTCAGGGATTGGCTAGCATCCACTCTCTGTAGCCAAGTCCCTCCTCCTCTCAGGCTCACAGTCCAGCTGTTTTGCCGTCATATAGACCCTTCACCATCTTCATTGCCCTCCTTTGAACACTAATAACTTTATATCTTTCTTGTATTGTGGTGACAAAAACTGAACACAGTACCTAAGGTGAAGCCATACCAACACAGAGTGGTGCAATCACTTCCCTCGACCAGCTGGCAATGCTGTGTTTGATGCACTCCAGGACCTGGTTGACCCTTTTGGCTGCCAGGGCATACTGCTGACTCATATTCAACTTGTCATCAACCCAAACCCACAGATCTCATTCCACAGGGCTGCTTCAGCCTCTTGTCCCACAATTAATACATATAATCAGAATTACCTCATCCCAGATACAGAAAACAGCACTTGCTCTTGATACATTTCATATGGTTGGTGGTGTCCCAGATCTATAGTCTATCCAGATTTCTCTGTAGGGCCTCTCTATCCTCAAGGAAGTCCACAACTCCTCCTAATTTTGTACCATCAGAAAATGTACTTAATATACATTTGACTTCTGCATCCAAGTAGTTTGTGAAGACATTAGAGCTTTGCCCCTAAAGCGGAGCTCTGCAGAACCCCACTAATGACTGAACACCAGCCTGATATCACCTCATTCACTATAACTGTTTGTGCACAACCCATGAGCCAGTTGCTCATCAGTTGCATGATGTGCTTATCCAGCTGGGGTCTGGACATTTTGTCCAGAAGAATCCTGGTAGAGACAGTATCAAAAGCTTTACTGAAATCCAAAAAGATTACATCAACTGGCTTCCTTTGATCAACTAGGTGGTGTAAGAGCCTAATAATAAGAGAAGGGTTTCAAAACATGCTTCGTCATTGTCTGCTTATCATAATCAGTCTTGAACACCTGAAAACTATGTGTAATGGACTGTGAGTAGCCCGCCTTGAGGCCCATAAAAAGGAAGGCGAAACTGGTGCAAAACGTGGATGGGAAAGTGAAGGGCAGAATCCCTCACCTTTGCCTTTCCCCCTGCCACTACCATCACCTGCTGCAACACACCCTGAGGCCTCCGGGAGCCAATGCCACCTGCCTGAGGAAAACCCCTGATCCTGCACCCCTGGACTGAAGTCACGAGCCAGTTATGAAACCCCTACCCTGGCCCTGCACCCTGTGGTGAGAACACCGTGAATGGACCAAAGTTTGGCTGCAGTGATCAAGCACTGTGTCTGCATCTCGGAGGATGGGCCACCACATTCCAGCCAAGCTGCTCCAGAGATCGGAGAAGGCAGATAAAAAAAAGGCAAAAAATGCTCTGCTCCTCCCACCCCATCTCAGCAGCACCAAAGGTAGCACAGTGTGGTGGTGACCTATCCTATGCTTTTTAAAGTAACCTTGGCTTTTTCTAACTTTTCTCTATTTTCTCTTTCTTTCTCTTTGCCTCTCTTACTATTAAATAAAATATATCATTTTTTTTGCATCAACATTTAATCTCATTTGGTTTTAATCTCACTTTTGGGAATATTTTGAACCTTCAAAGTTCTTTCCGCTTTATACATAGTGACTTAGCTTTCTTTTCTCCTCTGGGTTTAAACCGGATCATAACAGGTGGGTCATCTTGTCATAAAAGGAAATGAAGTTTGACAAGCAGGACTTTTCCCCTTGTGAACCTGTGCTGTTTTGACCAATGACTGAATTGTCTTTCAGGTGTTTTTCAATACCTCCCAGAATAATCTTCTCCATAATTTTACCAGTCACTGAAGTGAGACTGGCAGGCCTGTAGTTACCAGGGTCATCCCTTTTCCCCTTTCTGAAAAGTGGGACAACATTTGCCGTCTTCCAGTCGACTAGGACCTCTCCTGAGACAGAGTGGAAATTTTCCAGAGTAGAAATCCACTTTGATTTTAGTGAAATGTACATCTTTGAATTAAGTCTGTAGCTTGCAAACATAGGTGTTTAGTCTGACTGCCTGTTCTTGCAAAAAGCCTATGCTCGAAGAAACTGCTTCAGCTGAAGGACAGAGATAAGGTAGGGCCCCTTGAACAGACAGAGAGGCTGCTATGGAGAGCAGGGCAAAATGACCCAGGAATTTTTTCTGATAAAGAAAAATTAGCGGCAAATGTCACGTGAAATCAGTAGAATGAATATGTATGAACCTATTGTGAAATTGCATGCATATGTATTTGAGAGGGAGATAAAAAAGGATCTGGAGTTCCCAGAGGTACACATGTCATTTAAGGGGAATGGTTCCTACATTCGTCCAGCGCTGTAATAAACATACTGGCTTTACAACTTTCACAAAAGTTGTGGAGTTTGTTTGCTTCTGCAAATCACTCCAAATTCCCAAGATCATTGAAAAATCATTGAGAGAGGTCTCACCATGATATCAGCAAGCTCTGACTACCCTGGGGTAAATCCCATCAGGCCCCATAGACTTATCGGGATCCAGTTAGAGCAGCAAATCCTGCACAAGTTCAGAGTTCGCTGGAAGTTCATCATTCTCACAGCCATAGTCCTCCAGCTCAGGACTCTGGGGTTGCCAGAGCCCATCATTGGTGCTGAAGACCAAGGTGAAAAAAGGATTAAATATGTCTGCTTTGTCTATGTCCCTGTTTGTGAGATTACCATCCTCATCAAGTAATGGGTGAGTGTTATTTCTGGTCTGCCTTTTGCTATTAGCACATTTTAAAAAGCTCTATTTATTGTCCCCCACAGTACTGATCAGCTTCAACTGTAAACTTCGGCCACATGAATTTACTCCCTGCAGCAGTGAGCAGCATCTCTGTATTCATCCCACATCACCTGACCTTGCTTACACTGGGCATGCACCTTCCTCTTTTTGCCTTATCTCCAGATCATCATCATCCCTGCTCAGCAAAACCAGCCTTTTGCCTCACCTGCTTGATTTCCGACCTCCAGGAATTGCCTGCTCCTGTGCTCTTAGAAGGTGCTGCTTAAAAAGTGACCAGCACTGATGGACCCCAGAACCTTCAAAAGCATTTTCCCAAGGGACCTTACTCACTAGTTCCCTGAGCAGGCTGCAGTCTGCTCTCCTAATGTCCAAGGCTGAAGTTTTGCTGTCACTTTCCCTTCTGTCAGAGATTTCAAAGTCGACTGCTTGTGGTCACTCTGGCCAAGACAGCCACCAATTGCCACTTCACCCATGAGTCCCTCTCTCTTTCCAAGCTACAAATCAAGGACAGTACCTTTCCTAGTCAGCCTTCACCAAAAAGTTATCATCCAGCTGTGTTAGCAATCTTCTGGATCTGTTTGTACCAGCTGTATGGTATTCCCAGTTAACATCTGTCAAGTTGAAGTCCCCCATAAGGACAAGGGTGGTTGAGTTAGAGGTATCCCTTAGTTCCCTAAGGAATAATTTGTTGGTGTCATCATCCTGGATGGGTAGCTGTAGTGGGTTGACTTTGGCTGCATGCCAGGTGCCCACCAAACCACTGTATAACTCCCCCTTCTGTCACCATGATATTTTATGAAAAATCCCTTTGCCAGGATTTCTTCTCCTGGGAAGCTGAGAGGCCTCAAAAAAGAATGAAAACAATAATTATCTGATTGCTTCGGAATGTGGTCTGGAGATCGTTTACCAACAGGTGCATCTTTGATTGGTTCCATGTGAATTGTTTTTCTTAATGACCAATCACAGCCAGCTGTGTCAGACTCTGAGGAGTCAGTCACGAGCTTTCATTATCATTCTTGTTTAGCCTTCCGATGTTTCCTTTCTCTTTCTTTAGTATAGTTTTAGTATATCATATCATATCATACCATATATCATATATCATATCATATCATATCATAATAAATCTGCCTTCTGAGAACACAGAGTCAAATTCTCATCTCTCACCTTATCCTGGGGACCCTCACAAACACCTACACCCTTCCCAGCTGGACAGGGGAGAGAAAATAAAATGGAAAACAACTCATAAGGCAGTTTACTCAAGCAAAAGTGAAAGGTTGCGTGCATACAAGCAAAGAGGGGAAAAAAAGTTGAATTCTCTACTTCCCATCAGCAAGTGATATTCAGACACTTCCCAGAAAGCAGGGCTTCAGGATGCATGGCAGTTGTTCCAGAAGGCAATCATTGTAAATAGCAAATGCCCCCCCCCACTCCCCTTTTTCTTAGCTTTTATATCTGAACTGATGTCATATGGTATGGAATATTCCTTTGGTTAATTTGGGTCAGCTGGCCTGGTTGTGTCCCCTCCCAGGATCTTGTCCATCCCCAGCCTACTGCTGGGGGGGAATGTTGAGAGACAGTACTGATGCTGTGCCAGCACTGCTCAGCAGTAGCCAAAACACTGTTGTGTTCCCAACACCTTTCTATCTACCAATGCAAAGCACAGCACTGTGAGGGCTGCTGTGGGAAAATTAATTCTAGCTCATCCAGACCCAATACAGTGTCTTATAGTGGACTCCCATGATGGCATTGACTCTATTTCACACAGAATCACAGAACCACTAGGTTGGAAGAGACCTTCCAAATCATTGAGTCTAACCCAGCCCTGACATCTCAACTAGACCATGGCACCAAATGCCACATCCAGTCTTTTTTTAAACACATCCAGAGATGGTGACTCCACCACCTCCCCAGGCAAACCATTCCAGTACTTTATCACCTTTTCTGAAAAAAACTTTTTCCTAATATCCAACCTATATTCCCCCTGGCTCAGCTTAAGACTGTGTCCTCTTGTTCTATTAGTTGCTGCCTTGAGAAAGAAACCAACCCCCATCTGACTACAACCACCCTTCATGAAGTTATAGAGAGTAATAAGGTCACCTCTGAGTCTCCTCCAGGCTAAACAACCTCAGCTCCCTCAGTCATTCCTCATAGGGCTTGTGTTCCAAGCCCCTCACCAGCCTTATCGCCCTCCTCTGGACGTGCTCAAGCATCTCAGCATCCTTCCTAAACTGAGACTCCCAGAACTGAACGCAATACTCAAGGTGCGGCCTCACCAGTGCTGAGTACAGGGGAAGAATGACCTCCCTGCTCCTGCTGGCAATACTATTCCTGATACAGGCCAGGATGCCGTTAGCCTTCTTGGCCACCAGGGCACACTGCTGGCTCATGTTCAGTCTGTTGTCGACCAGTACCCTCAGGTCCTTTTCCACTTGGGCACGGTCCAGCCACACCGTCCCAAGCCTATAACATTGCAGGGGGTTATTGTGGCCAAAATGCAGGACTCGGCACTTGGACTTACTAAACTTCATCTATTGGATTCTGCCCATCTATCCAACCATTCCAGGTCTCTTTGCAGAGCCCTTCTACCTTTCAATAGATCGACACACGCTCCCAGCTTAGTGTCATGTCCTGGTTTGGAAAGACAGGTGTCTGCTAAGGAAGGCAGGACCCTCCCCTGAAATGGAAAAATGTAAACCTCCTCCCTCCGAATTGTTATAAATTTGAAATTAAGGGGGGCTCTCAGGCAAAAATATGGGAGAAGGAGTAACAGTTCTTTATTAAGGAAAAATAAAATAAAATAAACAATGCAGTAAACTAAAACAACACTGACAGGGTCAGAACACAACCTGACAACCTGCTGGTCAGGGTGTTGGTAGCAGTCCAATTAGAATTGTGGCTGCAATCCTCCTGGAGTGTCAGGTGTGGTTCTGTTGGAGCAGGGATCCTGTAGAAAAGGGTGTAGTCTTCCTCTGAAGATACTGTGGAAGAGGCAGATGTTCCTCTGGGAAATCCAGTGGAGAAAGCCGTGCTGGTATTCCAGAATCTCCAGATTATACCTGGGTGGGAATGCTTGGCTCTTCCCTCTAGGCGGAGAATTTCATAATGGGATGTTATAGTTCTTATCAGTCATGCAGTGACATTCAATAGCCTATTATCAGCATATGTCTCCCTGGAGGGAGGAGTGGTTGTGGAAGATAAGGAAAACTACCCACTTAACAGAAGACAACTGCCATACAGATGGCAAATAGAATACAATTTGCTTGGCAATCCAGGGCATGTCATCTGCAAATTTACTAATGAAAGAGTCAATACCCTCATCCACATCATCAGTAAAAATATTAAACAAAACTGGCCCCAGCACAGACCCCTGAGGGACACCACTATTGACTGGCCACGAGCTGGATGTAGCACCATTCACCACCACTCTCTGGGCTCGGCCATCCAGGCAGTTCTCAACCCAGTAAAGAGTGGTCTTGTCCAAGCCATGGGCTGCCAGCTTCTTCCAGAATATGCTGTGGGAGACAGTGTCAAAGGCCTTGCTGAAGACCAAATAGACAACATCCACAGCCTTTCCTACATCTACCAAGCGGGTCACTTGGTAATAAAAGGAGACCAGGTTGGTCAAACACGACCTACCCCTCCTAAACCCATGCTGGCTGGGTCTAATACCCTGGCCATCCTGTAAGTGCTGTGAAACGATCCAATATCATCTGCTCCATTACCTTATTTGGTACTGAGGTCAGACTAACTGGCCTATAATTGCCAGGATCCTCCTTCCTACCCTTTTTGTGAATGGGCACCACATTGGCCAACTTCCAGTCATATAGAACCTCACCCGTGAACCAGGACTGTTGGTAAATGACAGAGAATGGCTTCACAAGCTCATCTGCCAGCTCTCTCATCACCCTGGGATGGATCCCATCTGGTCCCATAGATTTATGAACATCCAAGTGGCTTAGCAGTCCTCTGACTGCCTGTTCCTGAACAACAGGGGGACCATTTTGTTCCCTGACACCATCTACCAACTCAAGAGGACAGTTGTCCTGAGGACAAGCCATCTTACCACTAAAGACTGAGCCAAAGAAGGTGTTAAGCACCTCCACCGTCTCCTCATCTGCAGTTACTAAGTGTCCTCCCGCATCCAATAGAAAACAAATATTGGTCTTACCCTTCCTTTTACCATTAATATATTTGTAGAAACATTTGTTATTATCCTTTACAAAAGTTGGTAAACTAAGTTTCAACTGAGCTTTGGCTGTAGCTGGCACAGGGATTGCTAGGGCCCCATGGAGGGCAGAAGCCTAAAGATAGGAAATGCCAAGTCACGGTGAATAGCAAGAAGCCCCTCTCTTCTGCCTTTTGGACCCCAGCTTATCTCTCTGTAACCCCATAGGTCACTTCCCCTTAACCCCTGCTATTGGACAATTTCTGATCCCCCTATACCCTATTTAATGGGCTGTTTTAGCCCAGTTCGGCAGAAGAGCTGTCACTGGAACCCTTTGCAGACCACTCAATAAAGACATCACTGTGGAATGCCAGAATAGCCTTCTCCTCTCTCATCTTGCATCTGTCAGCCTGCCTGAGGCACCTTAGCAAGCAAAGAGCTGGAATCACAAAGAGCTGATAATCACTAAGGAGCTGATATCCCTTATGCTTGCTAAGGTTTCCAGTGGCTGTGAGCTGCTTGGGTTCTTGGGCAGTCTGCCCCCATAAAGGACTGAGCTATCGGGACCATGCAGCCTGCTCAGGGGCTAATCTGCTCCCAGCAGGAGGCCAAATTATTTGGCCTCCTTAATTTTTTTTTTCCTACATGCCCTAGCAACCCCTTTAAATACTTCCTGAGAAACCTGAGCCCCCTTCCAAAGATTATACATTCTCTTTTTATTCCTAAGTTCCTTTGAAACCTCATTGCCCATCCTGGCTGGATGTTTGCCCCATTGACATATCTTTTGGCGCACAGGGACAGTCTGTTCCTGTGCCCTCAAGATCTCTGTTTGGAAGCATGCCCACCCTTCCTGGACTCCTTTAAGTACTGCTTCCCAAGGAACTCTGAATAAGTCTCATAAATAGGCCAAAGTCTGCCCTTTGGAAGTCCAATGTAAAATTCTTATTGATGTTCCTCTTGATTTCACCAAATATTGAGAACTCTATAATTTCATGATCACTATGCCCCAAGCAGCCTCCAACCACCACATCTCCCACCAGCCCATCTCTATTTGCAAACAACAGGTCTAACATTGTGCCTCCCCAGTGGGCTCACCCACCAGCTGTGACAAAAAGTAAGTACAGTTTTGTAAGTTTAGCAAAATAGCATAATTGACAAGAATCCCCAATTAGAAACACAGATGATAAGGTAATTCCCCCTCTTGGGTTGACCCTCTTCTGAAGCCCCCCATCTTGGATAGTTGTTTATGGGAAGTTGGCTTGACCTAGATAAGGACAGAGTCTTAAGCTGCACCAAGGGAAATATAGGTTGGATATGAGGAAAAAGTTTTTCACCGAAAGAGTGGTAAAGTACTGCAATAGTCAGCCTCGGGAGGTGGTAGAGTCACCACCCCTGGATGTATTTTAAAAAAGATTGGATGTGGCACTCGGTGCCATGGTTTAGTTGAGGTATTAGGGCTGGGTTGGACTCTGTGATCTTCAAGGTATCTTCCAAACTAGTGATTCAGTGACCTTGGTTCTCAGAAGAACCAAGATTAGGGTTGTGTGGTGGTGTTCGCAGGGGTCCCAGGATGAGGGAAGAGATGAAAATCTTGACTCCATGTTTCAGAAGGCTGATTTATTATTTTATGATATATATTATATTAAAAGAAAATGACATATAAAAACTATACTAAAAGAACAGAAGAAAGGATTTCATCAGAAGGCTAGCAAAGAAAGGAATGGAATGATAATAAAATCTCATGACTGACCAGAGTCCCAACACAGCTGGACCTGTGATTGGCCATCCAGCAGAAACAACTCACATGGACCAATCAAAGATGCACCTGTTGCATTCCACAGCATCAGATTATTATTGTTTTTCTTTTCCTCTGAGGCTTCTCAGATTCTCAGGAGAAAAAATCCCATCAAAAGGATTTTTCCTAAAATATGTCCGTGACATTTCATCCTTTTTATTTTAAATTAATTAAAAAGAAATGTGTTTGTAAATTCTTTTGCTGGGCCCATGCAAAAGAGAGAACAAACACTTCTCAAGAGGTTTGCCTGTTGCCAATCAAAACCCTCAATCAAGTGCTGATGTGGAATGGTCAAGGAGATTCTTCACTTGTAGAAAATCAAATTCTATCATATCACTGAAACAATCTTACAATATAAGAAAATGCAAAAAACCCATGCAAAGAATGTTCATTGCTTCAAGTCTAAACAGCTGAGTTTCAGGACAAAGTCCATGGACTGGAGATGCTCCTCTTTGACATCTCTGGAAGTCCCTTTTGGTCCTGAAACAGGCTTGCAGAATCCTGAAACAAAGAACTGCTAAAGAAAATCCATCGATAATTATTAAAAATCCATTGATAGTTATCAAAAAATTTTGAGAAAATTTCTGGAATTCCCTGACCACAGCCCTTAATTGAACCACTTGATCTGCGGCTAATTTGTGGCTTTTCAATGCTTTTGAGCTGCTAGCTCTTTCAACTTTTTAAATTTTTTTTTCCTTTTTGCTTTTGTTTTCAGAAGATGAGCAGCAGAGAGCCTCTAGGACCCTGCCAGGGCCCTGGCCCTCACGGATGGATCAGGAATCCCACACCCAGCCTGCAGAGTGGGCTCTGTGTTCACACAACCCAGCACGACCCTGCTGCCAATATCTAGGCAGCACAAGTGACTGAACGTCTCCTCCCCCCTGAACCACCGGTGCATGCTGGCAGTTGGGGAAGAGAAGCTTTGCGAGAATCTTCATCTCAGATCTGGGGGATTTTTGTCAACACAGCAAGTGAGCGATGCTTGCTTTCCACTGTTTCTCTTGCCCCTGCAATGCAAATGCCAGTGCTCCCGCTTTCTGCCCCTTGGCACCATCCCAACCCCCTCCAGGCTCGGGGCTGGAAGCAGAACTTCCGCCACGCCCCCCCCCCCCCGAGGCCGCTGGGGCACACGGGGGGGGAGTCAGGCATTCCAACCCCAACGAAAAGCCCCCGACCAAACACGAATTGGCCTGCGAAAAACACTGTGTCCCTCAAAAACGCTAATTTTGAAAGTGTTCACTCTTGCAGCACCAGCTGTAAGCAGTCGAGCTGGGCCGCTTCCACCGTGGGACAGACTGATTGCAGGGTCTGATGCAGACGCAGACGCAGACGCAGATGCAGACGCAGACGCAGACGCGGAGGACAGGGTCCCTGAAGGCAGCAGAACCACTGAGGGGGCCATTGCAGGCGGCAGGGCAGGCAGGACCACATCTCCCACTGGGCTGTGTAATATATGTTGGGAAATAATTAATGCTATAAAAGAATGTATTTTATAAAAATTGTGAAATCCAAACCAGTCTCTGACCACAAGCAGCCCAAGAGGCAGATGTCTATTTGAATTCCAAGATTCCTGGAGGTGGCAGGAGAACAATCGGCAGTTAACTTATGAATAGACGTACCCAGCGCGATGATCACCTCTATCCCAAGTCATCGGAAGACGCCTAAGAGCAATCATCGCCCTCTTGATAACATCAATCAAGATAGCCGAGTCGCCAGAAAGATACTTCCCCAGACTCGATCAACACCGACTATCAACCAGGAAACAGCGATTGTCCAGCTCTGCACAGTGAAAGAACCAGCTATGAATATGCAGAGTTACAAAAGAAATTGGGACTTCTCTGCCTCGGGCATAATAAACAGTATAAAACAACCCCGCAAGAAATGGCTCTCGTGAACGGGGGAGGGCCCGATGCGATAGAGGTCGGATCCAGGTTCACCCAGCGCCAAACCCGGGCTCAAAGCTGTCTCTGGCTGTGGTGGCTTTGAGGACCGTATTTTGGTAGTGGAAAAGGATAAATAAAATCTTTTCGCATTTTTGATAATTTGGCTTCTCAATTGATCATTTATAACAGCTGATGAAGTCCCATCCCTCTTGTTTGTCTCTCTTCAGTCCACCATTGTTTATGCTTTTGGGCCTGACATTTGGATCATTTGTTCTTGGTCCCCAGCTAGAGAAGGAATTGTTTTGTCTTCCAACTCTGTGAAGAGAGCTTACTATTCCCAAATATGAACTACACACCAATGCAGTACAGAATCTGAAAAATATAAAAGCTAAAACCTGAGTCATCAATGGCACCGCCATCGACCACTGTGCCATGGCGGAGTGGGCCCAGGCACGCATCCCCACCTGTGGAGCTGAGGTCCCTCAGGTTCCGAGCGGTAAAGGGGCTGAACCTTCTTTCCTTCTCAGCCTGTGGCTGGAGGCTGCACCTGCTGCCACTCCCCGCAGGGCCACTCTACATGGACACAAGGGGAAACGGGTAGCCTGTGCCAGGGGAACCACCCATCCACTGCTCCCGTGGCGACGAGCCCTCAGGAGCCACCGCAGGACCTGCACTGCCAGCCATGGCGGGCTCCGCAGCTTTCAGCTTCTCCTTGGGAGGCAGCAAGGTGCACACGAAGTGGCGGCCCGGCGGGCCCTCCTGCTTCCCAGCTGGCGAACTCCACCCGCCTGCAGCTATAGCAAGCAGGAACCTGTTGGCCACAAGCAGCATCCTGGCAGCCACGAGCCTGGCCAGCGAGCGAAGTGCCCGCTTGGTAGGAAGTAAGAGCCTGAGACGAGAGATGCAGGACTCCAGGTGGGTCTTCGAAATACAGTTTATTGTATCCAAGATGTTACAACAGTCCAGGATCGTGGGTGACAGAGCCACACCTACAGCTGTCAGCTCCAGCTGTAGACAAGCCTGAAGACCCTTTAATTTTGGTTACAATGCTTTATATATTTTTCTTTGCAGTGCATCTTAATCAACCAATCAATGCCTTTACTATTACCTACAGCCTATCATAACTACTATTATTACCATATTATGGTCAATACTATCCAATCACATGGGTTAGTATGTTACAGTTAAGGCTTAAAGTCGTTTTTCAGTTTTCTTGCAGTGGAAAATTCTTAAACCTTTTTTCCATTTGCCACATTGACATGTTGTGTTTGCCTGTGGTATCTTTCTGCTTGGTAAAAACATTTTTTGTTTGTGGTCAGCTTATCCTTTGCTCTAAGTCATAAAATCTCTTTCCAACTCGACATAACCTTTGCTTTCTTAGTTGTCCAGTAAGACTGGCTCAGCAATCCTCAATTTACACATCTATTATTCTTCTATATCAAAACATGCTTCCATCTCTATTTCATTCTCAGGTCCTACATTCAGAGATCTTTCTGCCAAGCATACATATCTGTTAAACTTTCTTGTCAAACTTTCATCCTTCCCTGTGGGAACTCAGCACATCACTCCAGGTGTCCAGAGTTACCAAGACAACCCTTGGGGGGGGGGGGGCTCGGAAATCCTGGAATGTTGCCAGGAGTGCTTGGTGGTTGGATTTTGACCCTGCACAGGATGTGCCACCTGTTTGAGGACAAGAGAATCACTTGGGGATGAATGGTGTAAAAATTAAGTATTCACAGGGTGGAAATACAGATTTTAGGATTTTGGTACAGGGGGGTTATGGAGACAAGATGGAGGAATCAGGGTGTGTCTTGTCCTTCTTCTTTCTTCTTCTTGTCATCCATTTTCTGTGGTGATGTTGGCACTTTGGGATTGGTTCTTGGTGAAGGTGCACTGTGCTAATATGGGTGAAAGGTATTGGGAAATAAAGGTAAATATGATGTACATAGTTTTTAGTATAAAAATAGATGACCGTCCAGTGGGAGGTCAGAGTGCCCTTGGCTGCCTTGCTGGTCAGATCTCTGTCAGGCTGGAAGAAAATTTTGTTGATAAGAAATAATAAACAATATCGAAGACTGAAAATCTGAAGAGTCCAGACTCGTCCTTTGAAGCGCGGGCTGTCCCAAGGCCATCCTATGTGTGACCGGGCAGAGACAAACAGCCGGACTGGTCACTTCCCAACAGTGGGACAGCTGGAGCCGAGGGTGCACAGGGGCCCCGGGCCATGACTATCTCTGCAAGCTGGGCACTGGCTCGTCGCATCAACAACTGCCAGGTTGCCTTTCTTCATCGTGGCTTCTCTGCATTTTCGCCAACACTGGATTAAAATGTCACCATTTTGGGCTGTTTCAGTGGGCTGCCCTCGCGGCACACGGGGTCCCCCATTTTGAGATGAAATCAAGCCCACCACTTGCTTGTAGCGTGGGAATTTCGCACTGAAAGGACCAACCGCAGAGGGATTATCATGGGGGTAATGCAATTCTGCAGGGCATGGGTTAATTTTGGGGTCGGAGTCAGGTTTTGGTGGCGCTGAGGGCTCAGAAGAATTAAGTTCTGAAGCTGCAAAATGGCCGACTTTCACTCAGTTTCTGATGGCCACCATTATTGTCCCCTACATGACCAGAAGCTCACAAGCTTCAGCATCACCATCCCTGGTGATATCAAAAAGTCTCTCCCCCACCATTTGCCAGGCTTTTACTTGAAGAGGGCCATTAAAAGGAAAGTCTTTAACATGATTGGACACCCAGTCCAGCAGGGTGCTCTGTTTCTCATCAGCAGCATTAATAATCTGCTGATGTAGGAGCTGTCATTCCTGGATCTAGCTCTTCCTTTGTTTCAGGGATTTTCCACCTCCCATATTTGCTCCCACTGGTTTACCTACCTTCTAGATGGGGTGCGTGTTTGAATTCCTTGAGTTCTTTCCCGAACTCTTCCTATCCTTCCCTAGATCCTTTTCCTGGCCATTTCCTTGACTCAGTGGGAGTTGCTACTGGAGTGGTGCCTATCCTTCACCACCTTATCGGTCCCTGTTCAGGCACCATTTTCTAGCAATTGGGAACAAAGAAACACAGACCCCCTTGTGCGTGCAAAGGAAATCAGTTTATTGTAGAAAACACCTCCCTTATATACCTTTAGTTTCCACCGGGCATAACCAAAACTTAACAGAAAAAGGGCACCTATTGGCTGGCTCAGCTGTAGCCTGCTGTCCATGTGTTCTATCACCCAATCAGCTTCCTACTCATGTGCTGTCATCCCCCCAACTGACCTCCTGCATCTGTGCCCTCCTACAGGGTTCTCTGGTAAACATATGTGGTAGCAGCTCTCTGGCCACAGAGAGAAACACAACTTTCCCAGGCATCGTCCTGGCAAAGGCTGTGAGAAGATCAGAGAAAAGAATGAGAAACAATTCTTTGCTTGCTGCACCTGTTGTTGTGAACATGTGGAATGTATTACGGTGATTTGTTTACCAAAGGGTGGTTTCTTGATTAGACAATGGTGATGGCGTTTGGATTGGAGGACCAATTAGGTCTACCTGTATCGTAACTGTCTATAAAAGCAATGGGTTTCTTGACAATGATATATACAATATAATAAAGAGATTGATCAGCCTTCTGAGAATCTTGGAGTCAATTATAATTATTACCTGGCCAGGGACGCCCTGAGACAACAAACATAGTCATTAACACTTTTAACAATATAATCCCATATCCCACAGTCTGGAGGTTTGTGTTGATGGCAAGTTGAATATGAGTCAACAGTGTGTCCTGGCAGTCATGTGGGCCAACCAGGTCCTGGGGTGCATCAGGCACAGCATCATGAGCCAGTCAAGGGAGGTGATTGTCTCACTCTGCACTGCACTTCACTGGTATGGTCTCACCTCAAATACTGTGTGTAATTTTGGGTGCCTCAATATAAAAAAGACATCAAACTATTTAGAGTGTCCAGAGGAGGGCAGACAAGATAATGAAAGGTCTTGAGAGCAAGACTTATGAAGAGTAGCTGAAGTCACTTGGTTTGTTCAGCTTAGAGAAGGCTACAACTTCTTCAAGCGGGGCAGGAGAGGAGGAGGTGCTGATCTCCTCTCTCTGGTGACCAGTGATATAGGACATGTGAAAATGGTATGGAGCTGCATCAAGGGAAGTTTAGATTGGACATTAGGAAAAGGCTCTTCACTGAGAGAGTGGTCAGTCACTGGAAAAGGTTCCCCAGGGAAATGGTCATAGCATCAATCCTGTCAGAGTTCAAGTAGCATCTGGAATATGCTCTTAGTCATATGGTTTAGTGTTAGGTAGTCCTACAAGGAGGAGGGAGTTGGACTTCAGGGATCCTTATGAGTCCCTTTCAACTCAAGATATTCAATGATTCTTCAAAGACAGAGAATGTAACAGACTAACTCTTATTGTCATGGCCAGCAATACTTTGCTCAATTACAATTACATTGAACATGATTTGAAAGAATGGGATCAACAAGTGGGACTACTGTTACTAATTCAAATAGGATAACATGCGTGAAAAATTCCTTGTTTTTCTGTCCTCCTGTAACACAAAGGAATAATGCTTGATTTCTATCAAGATGCAATTAAGAACAAACAGCATTTCTGCAAGGAAAGCCTAGCTGACAATTTCCTGGTTAATGTTGTAGCAAACAATGTTTGGAATGTGTCAGTAAATCATATAAAGTAATACATTGTATTGGCCAAGCAGCAACTAGAACATCAAGCATATTATTGTCAACCTATGTACAGTTGTAAGATAGTCTACAAAGAGCTTTATCTGAGAAACTTTCTGTGGGTACGTGAAAATCTCAATGAATTTGCATCACTGTCAGCAAAAACAGCTAATCTCAGAGATTTGTATCTGTCAAAGTATTTACCTACACGTCAAACTGCTTTTCCCCACTTGTCATATAATTTTTCTCAATCACCACTGTAAGGCCCCAAAGCTCACTCGCCAAGTCTCTCAAAAAGGCTTAAGATTCTTTTATGTACCATGAGTCAGATGGACAGGAGAAAATACTTTGGCAAAAGCTTAAAACAACATTCAGTCAACATAAAACATTTCACAAAACATTAATTTAGCAAACTATAAGCCCGTTCAACTTAGCAAACTCCAAACTATCTGACTTTAAATTACTCAAACTTTGAGAAGAAGGAATTAGAAGAAGAAGAAAGAAACAGATAAAAGATATAGAAAAGAACAAATATAGCTACTGGTCCTGGGTTCCAGTGGTATTCCAGTTGATATAAAATCCAAGGGGAGGTAGGGTCAAGACATGTGCTTGCCTCATGTTTTGGTTTAAGTACCCTTTGGCTTTCCTGGGCGCTTCCCCCAGGTAGGGCTTAATGTCTGGTAGCCACTTAGGAGTTGGGTTAAGGTCTCCAGGGGCGGGGTGTGGAGCATTGCCTCTGGTGTGCCAATGATTGGTGGTGTAGTGGGTTGACCCTGGCTAGATGCCAGGCACCCACCAAAGGTGCTATCTTGCTTCCTTCCACAGCTGGACAGGGGAGAGAAAATAAAACGAAGATGTCATGAGTTGAGATAAGGACCGGGACAGATCACTCATCAAATAGCATCATGTGCAAAACAGGCTTGAATTAGAAATATCAACTGAATTTATTGTTAACAAAATCAGAGCAGAAAAATGAGAAATTAAAAAAACCCTTAGAAACACCTTTCTCCCACCCCTCCTTCCTTCCTTCCCATCTCTACCTCCTACCACAGTGGTGCAGAGACAGGGAATTGGGGCTATGGTCTGTTCATCACACTTTTTTTTCTCCTGCTGCTCAGGGAGAGGAGTTGTTCCCCTGCTCCACTGTAGGACTCCTCCCGTGGGAGATAATTCTCCATGAACTTCTCCAATGTGAGTCCATCTCACAAGCAACAAGTCTCTGTGAACTGCTGCAACAGGAGTCCATCCCATGGGCAACAGTCCTACCCAAACTGCTGCCATATGTGTCACTTCCATGAAGTGTAGTTCTTCAAGAACAGGCTGCTCCAGCATGGCGTCCTGTCTTCAAGGGACTCCCATAGGGTCATAGCCTCCTCTCAGGCATCCACCTGCACCAGTGTGGGGCTCCTCCACAGGCTGCAGGTGGATCTTTGCATTCCCATGGACCTCCATGGGCTGCATGGGGACAACCTACTTCACTATGGGCTGTCCAGGTTTAGAGCAAATTTGGGGAAGAATCCCCCAAAGGAGCTCCGGTGGGAAAAGCAGATCCAATCGGCCCCTCCCCCCAACTGGTCTGGGAGGAAAAAATACCTCCTTGGAGAAAAGTGGAAAAAAACCTGTTTATTAAACAACAAAACCAAAACAATATCAAACAATGAGACCCCCTGCCATTCTAAAAGAGATGACAAACTGAGAAAACCCCATCCCTGGGTTGCAGCTCACTCAGTCTCTGATCAGTCCCTCCAGTGCTGGAATTGTCGCAGGCCAGGCCCAGCCCGGTGGGCCAGAGATGTGAGCTGCCGGTGCTCCCCTGGGTGTTCAGTCCAGAGCAGGTTTCAAGAGGTCCAAAGAAAAGAAAAAAAAACACAGTCCAGGGAACTTCTTTGCCTCAGCTAGCCAACACTAACTAAAAAGCCAAAGAAGAGCTCTGTCCCGCTGTCTGTCCGTAGACAACAACAGTCCAGGAGGAGCGATGTGGGGGAGTGAGAGCAGTGTCTGAAGAAAAAAAAAAAACTGCACTTCTCTCCCCCCTTCACTCTCTGCAATAAGTCTTAAAGGTGCAAAACTTACTATTCAGCATAAACAGAACAAGACGATTTGGGATAAAAGCATCCTACAGCCAACCCAGGACAGGGTTACTTCACTATGGGCTGCAGAGGAATCTCAGCTCCAGCACCCGGACCACCTCCTCCCCATCCTTCTCCACTGACCTTAGTGTCTACACAGTTGTTCCCCTCATATATTCTCACCCCATTCTTCTCTGGCTGCAATCTTAACTCCATAATAACATTTTTTCTTTATTCTTAAATATGTTATCAGAGAAGCATTACCACCATTTCTAATTGGCCCAGCCTTGACCAAATCCAGGGATTGGTTCTGCTGGATGTGGAGGAAGCTTCCACCCCTGCACCCCCCCCCCCCCCCCCCCCCCCCACGACCAAAGCTTGGCCATGCAAACTCAATACAGGCGGCCACTTTAGGGGCTGGGCTAGAGGCTCTCTCGGAATGGGGTCTAAGGAGCAATGCATCGCCTTGAAAGGGCAAATCCCAACCTGCCCCTTTGTGCATACATGCACCTGAAATGTTTCAAGCCAGGAATCTCTTCCAGCCTCTCGCAACCAGTTATTCTTTGTGTGGTGCCATAGCACCTGTTACTTATCTCACCATAATTCTGTATTAAACAAAGAAAAAAGACTGATAAACATGTTGTTTAAGGAAGAACTGCACAAGTGGTGGTAGGATGGCCATATGACTGATATTCCTTTCAGTTGATGTCTCGGTTTTGGAGACAAAATTCAGGAGGAAACACCCTGGAATGAGCATTTCCTCTAGAGGGAAAGGGCTTAAATAACTCCCTTTCCTTCTTCCAGTGAGGGAAATGGATGCCAGGCAATGAAAGTGAAAAAAAGTAAAATCGCTTATTAACAGAAAAAAAAGTGGGGTGTGGGGTGTGCCTGCAAGGCACAGAAAAGGACTGAATAAATGCTAGATATTACCTCTCAGAAACTTACCCTCCACCCACACCCACAGCAGAACAAAAAACCCTCAAAAATGCCCAACGAAGAAAAAAAATACACTGGCTGATCACGTGGTCCAGAAAAAAAAACGGCGACTGGTCCCTTTTGTCTCCGTGAAGGGGAAAAGGAGTTCACATAGCAGCTGGAAGCAAAGCAGATGGGAAACCTGTTGATCCTCCGGCATTGGTTTTCTTCCTCATAGCAAGCAAAACTGGTGGATTTTGATGTCCCTTCTTTTTCTGGCTTGGTCTTTCCTGGGGTTTGGACCAACTGGGGTGTCCTGGGGTGAGTTTATGATGCTTGTATCCCCATTCATCTGTTTAGCCAAGAAATTAGTTTTGCACCTTTAAGACTGGTTCTGAGAGTGAAGGGGTGAGATGTGGTAATCACAAATCCTCTGAACAGAGACATAGCTGTCCCAGGATTTTTCTGAGAAGCTATGAGAAAGCTCAGAGAAAAGAATGAGAAACAATTCTTATCTCCACTTGCTGCACCTGTTGTTGTGCACATGTGGAATGCATTATGGAGATTTGTTTACCAAGGGATGATTACTTAATTGGACACTGGATGGTGTTTGGATGGATTGACCAATTAAGTCAAAGCTGTATGGGACTGTCTGTAAGGGTTATGAGCTTCTTAATGTAGTATAGTATAGTATGATAGAGATATAGAATAAAGCAACTGATCAGCCTTCTGAAATCATGGAGTCAATGCTAATTATTCCCCGTTCAGGGGACCGTTCGTACGATAGAGGGGGAGAGAAGAAACATGGATTTTGTTATCAGAAACTGCACTTGCTCCCCCACATCCTTCTCCTGGACTGTGTTGTCTGCAGACAGATGGCAGGAGAGAGCTTTCCTTTGGTTTTTAATTAGTTTTTAGCTATCTGAGGCAGAGAAGTTCCCTGGACTGTGGTTTTTTTTCTTTTTCTTGGAACTGTTTAAACCTGCTCTGGACTGAAAACCCAGAAGAGCACCTGAAGCTCATACCTGTGGTCCACCAGGCCGGGCCAGGGCCACTGCATTTCCAGTGCCAGAGGGACTGATAAGAGACTGAGTGAACCAAGCTACAGCCCATGAAGGGGACTTTTTGAGTTTATCATCTCTTTGGAGCACAAGAGGTTTTATTGTTTAATATTTATATTTTTTTTGTGCTGGTGAATGCTTTGCCTGTTAAATAATCAGGGTTTTTCCACTTTTCTCCAAGGAAACCTTTTCCTGAACTATTTGGGGGAGGGGCTACTTGAATATGCTTTCTAGAGGAACCCTTTTGCAGGTTTTCTCCCAAAATTTCCCTAAACCAAGACACGGGGCCACCCTGCAGGCTCCCCTGGCTGGAGAGAAAAAAAACCCAACATAAAACTGCCCAAAAGGATTTGCCAGTGAAAAGCCTCCAGACCAGGGGAAAGGAAAAAAAACCCAAAAACCCCAGAGGTGTCTTGCCTAAATTGGCAAAAATTAATCCAGCAAAAGGCAATGAAGTAACAATCGGAGAGAGAGAGCTTGAACAGAGCCCCCACTCGGGGTTTCCAGGCTCCAGCTCTGCCCCCTGATTCATCTTAAAGATATCACAAACATTTTCTGGGCATAAAACAGATGATTAGGGAGTAAAGTATCATCATAAAATCAGTCCAAGACATTCCACCCTTTATTCCATATCATCAACTTAATGCCCAAATTAATAGATTTCAAATCTAAGCACACACATCTATACATAGATACATATAATTATATACAAATAGTGGCATTGACATTCAACAAAAAGTGGTATATAGGCATTCCAACATTACAAGCAGTTCTCGCCCAAATTCAAATCTCCCTGAGGTACACAGTGTGTTCCCCAATCCTTCTGCATTACCCACTATATGCAACCTGGTCCCTGAGCAAAGACAACCCCACAAATGGGTTTGTCTTAAGGCAGAATTGATCCAAACAGTTTTCCCCAAAAATCCCCTGACATGCACTACTAGAACCATGTCTCCACCTGCTGTTTGCAAGGGCTCAGATAGGGCAGGGCCTGCTGGGTTGGTAGAGCCTTGGGTGTTAACAAACCATGTGGCCTTTGCTAAATGCATTTCCCAGTTTTTGAAAGTCCTCCTGCCCAGTGCCTTCAAGGTGGTTTTAAGCAGGCTGTTGTGCTGTTTAACTTTCCCAGCCACTGGTGCATGGTAAGGAATACAGTACACCCACTCAATACCATGTTCCCTAGCCCAGGTTATTATTAGGCTGTTCTTGAAATTAGTCCCATTGTCTGACTCAGTTCTCTTGGCGGTATCATGACTATTGGAAAAAAGGGCTCCCAATATTACCAGTTGGATTGTGCCTGGGCCAGTCTGACCCTCGCTGCTGGGCCAAAGGCAGCAACTGCGGTGTATTACCCCAGAGATACCTTAGCTTGCTGGTGGTTGCAGCTGGGCACTGAACAAGTCCAGGCTTGTTGGAACCCCGTTACCTCAAGAGGAATAGCTTCAGGCGATGGTGAAGAGAAAAAGGAGAGGATTCTGCTGGAAGGTTTAATGTCCAGAGGTTTATTCCATGGTTACAGAGGTCTGAACGTGAGCAACTGCACCAACAGAACCCCGACCGCATGGTCTGATGACCTTTTTAAGCTCAGGGACAGGGGGAGGGGAGGTACAGGTGAGCCACCAACCAGGTGAGAGGGGCAGGGTCTCAGGGGAAGATGACACCCAGACAGGCCAATGACCCCTGGGCCTGAGTGGCATCCTTTGAACTTGACCAACCACACGACGCCTTGCTGGAATGTTAAGTCTGAGTGACAGGACTCACTCAGCATGGGGGTAAGGGGGAAGGGATAGACATATAGGGACACCTGGGAAAGTGACCTGGAAGGCCAAAATGGGACATTACAGCACACCACAACACATGACTACAAAGGACTTGCTTTTCAAGGCCTAGGATGGTTTTCTGGGCAGTAGCATGAGGCACAGGGTAGGTCTCCAGCCATCCAGTTGTGGCTTCAACCATCGTCAGCACATAACACTTGCCTTGGAAGTTTTGAGGCAGTGTGATGTAGTCAGTCTGCCAGTTCTCCCAGTGACGGTGTTCATAGGGGTTCTTGGATGAGGGAAGAGACGAGAATGTTGACTCCATGTTTCAGAAGGCTTGATTTATTATTTTATGATATATATTACATTAAAACTATACTAAAAGAATAGAAGAAAAGGTTTCACCAGAAGGCTAGCTAAGCTAAGAATAGAAAGGAATGATAATAAAGGTTTGTGGGTCGGACAGAGAGCCCAAGCCAGCTGGGCTGTGATTGGCCATTAATTACAAACAACTCTATGAGACCAATCACAGATCCACCTGTTGCATTCCACAGCAGCAGATAATCATTGTTTACATTTTGTTCCTGAGGCCTCTCAGCTTCTCAGGAGGAAAAATCCTAAGGAAAGGATTTTTCATAAAAAGATGTCTGTGACATTCTTCCCATACTTATATTTGGACCACTGCCCACCATACCATAGAGGCTTCACCTGCTTGGTTCTTGATTGCAGCACACGTCTCACAATCATGGATAACCTGGGAAATGCTGTCTGTGGTTAGATCCACCCCTTGGTCTCATGCCCACTTATAGGTGGCATCTCTGACCTGATGGCCTGAAGCATCATGGGCCCATCGAGCTAGAAACAACTCTCCTTTATGTTGCCAATCCAAGTCTATCTGTGACATCACTATCTTTGCAGCCTGATCTACCTGCATGTTATTTCGGTGCCCCTCGTTACCTTGACTCTTGGGAACATGGGCATCTACATGGCAGACTTGCACAGGTAGCTTCTTTACCCGGGCAGCAATGTCTTTTCACTCTTCAGCAGCCCAGATTGGTTTTCCCTTATGCTGCCAGTTGGCCATTTTCCACCTTTCCAGCCATCCCCACAGAGCATTGGCTACTATCCATGAATCAGTGTAAAGGTATAGCTTTGGCCACTTCTCTCTCTCAGCAATGTCCAGGGCCAACTGGATGGCTTTGAGTTCAGCAAGTTGGCTCGATCCACTTTGTCCTTCAGTAGCTTCTGCAATCTGTCATGTGAGGCTCCATATGGCTTGCTTCCACTTCCAGTTCATCCCTACGATATGACAGGAACCTGCATTCTGTCTTTGTGAACAAACATCTCTCTCACACTCATCAAAAGCTGCTCCCAGAGAGAAAGGGGCCCTGGCTCCCTCACAAATACCTGATCCACACCTGTGTCCTGGGTCAAGGATCCCAAACACTTTGCCTCTCCACTATCCAGTTGCACACATGTACCCATAAGGTCCCAAACCCAAAGTAGCCAGGTTGCATAAGTCTTGTGTCCCTGTTGCACAATATCTTTTCATAGATTACGGAGACTGTCATGTGACAGGGACTTGGTGATGATTTCAGACTGGCTCCTCTGCTGGTTATGAGGACCCTGGTTCCCCATCATCATTAACTGGGTGCATCGATTTGGTCTTATCCTTCCTCCTCTGCAGAGGGGTGACTGCTGCTGGCTGTGACTGCCCTTGCAGTTGAGCTGGAACCTGGACAGTTGTAATGCCTGTGGGTTCCACTGCTGCACCACGAGACTCTCCATCTTTGAGGCAGGGAGACGGTTTCCCACCAGCTGGGAAAGTGCATTCCCTCAGCATGTAGCGTATCTGTCCTCCATTACCCCCGCCCAGTCTGGGTGGTTAATTTCTGAGGTGAGCTGTTGGGCAGTGTCAGGTTCTGGGGCAACATCCCTAGTGTCTGGAGCTGCGTCAGGCTCTGTAGCAGCATCCCTAGTCTCTGGGGTAGGTGTCTGGGTGGTTATCCCAGGCCATCTCACCTTATCTCTGAATGCTAAATAGAATAGGCTTATCAGCAACACTTGGTTGGTATCTAGAGGAAATTTAAACCCTTCAAAAGCTTGTGGGGTAGGCCCAAAGAACTGGTTGAAGGGTTGGGAGAAAACCTCTCTGGGTGCTATTTCCTCACAGAAGGCACCATTATTAACATAACCCCAAAAGCATACACTTAGTGTGTGGTAGCCATGTATCCATGTGCCTGCCTTCCAGAGGAAGTTGAAAATCCATTAATTCCTCACCTTATTGGCCCATAGTGCAAATTGGATAAGAGCCACAGTAGCCTTAGTCATAGGACCCATGTTTAGATAAGGAGCTGCAAATAGGAAAATATAGCCACAAGCGCATGCCACCCGAACATGGGTAAGCTAGACCACATGGTGCTGACTGATGAGGTTTCTATATTCAGCACTCAAAAATTAGATTACCCAGGAATTGTTATTCCTTTTTCACCCTTTCCTCTCGATGCCCTCAGGCCTCACAATGGATACTAAAATCTGTCTTGGTTTGAAAGACAGGTGTCTGCTAAGGAAGGCCAAAGCCTCCCTTGGAATGGAGAATATGACCCCCTTCCCTCTGAATTATTGTAATTTTAAAATTAAGGGACTTTCAGGCAAATATATGAGAATAGGAATAACAGTTATTTACTAGTATGTTTAACAAGACAAACAAACATCAGTGGCAGCGACAATAAGTAGAACCAGAAATGCAGTAACAGCCTTCTTGGCTGCAGGCATTTTCTCCTTTGGTGTGGTTATAGTCACTGCCAGCAGGAGCACTGGCAGGCACCCACAGGGCAGGGCAGGTGTGAGGATTCCCCCACAGCTGCAGGGGGTGCTCCAGTGCGAGTTCAAGAATCTAGTGGCAATGGCGGGCACAGCCAGAGGGACGGGATGGAGAGGGGGTTTCCTTTCTGATCCCCCAGGGGCAGCCGATCCTGGTGGCCCCTCTGAAAGCAAAAGGAGCTGTAGCAGGTGTGAAAAATGTTTTTGTGATTCGTGTCAATTGGCAATGGAATCAGCAAATGCTTGTATCTGCTGTGTTGAAAGTGGACGTGTTTCCTGGGATAACTACAAAGAACAGTTTTGAAACTTTCTGACCGAATAGCCAAATAAAGCATCGAAAAAGAAAATAAAAGTATAGTAAAGAGATGAGGTGGCAAAAAAGACTGATGCTTATGTGAAACGCATATTTTATGATTGGCTTTTCACAAATACTAAAATGAATACTACATGTGTCATGTTAGAAAGTTATGCTGTATTAATTTTCTTAAGTAGTGTGTTAAATATAGTTTTAGGTTAAAACATAATGTTAAAATAGAAACTATGCTATGTAATATACTATGTTTTTAAAGAGAGGAATGAGGTACTTGCACCAAAATAGCAGCCACAGGACACCTAGATCTTTCAGAGAAAAATAATTTAGTGTTCCCTTATCAGAAGAAACTAACTTCTTCCTGCCTTGCTCATCCCTGAAGATGCCGTCAGGATTAAGAGGAAGAAGTTGACACTGACCAGACAAAATCCTTTTTTGAATGGAATTTATGCATCATGTATAAGATGTATGAATATGCAACAGGCTATTGCTTTTAAGGGTTAATCCTCTGTTAACGTGTGTCCTTTTTTGGGCTTATTTTGCCCAGAAAGAGGTACCGGGACAGTCCGTAACTCTTTGTTTTCTATTGTCTTGTATTGTCCTAATCCAAATTGTCCATATTTTTGTTACTCTAATATTATTACTATTTTTATAACCATTTTATTACTATTGAACTTTTAAAATTTAAAAACAAGTGATTTGCATTTTTCACAATTAGAATAAAATAGAGGAAACTGTGGTATAGCTAAGGGATATTGCAACAAAGCGACTAAATGCTTATGTATAATAAAAAAGCCTAATGCACTTGTATGAGACTAAAATTATTTAGCAGACACTGGTGAAGGGCCTTCCTGCAGACGACCACAAGAAGGACAGGAAGCCAACAACCACCTGGAAAATTTATGAAATTGCTGATTCCAGCTTATTGATATCTGCTGATTCAGACTAACACAAGCACACTGGAAAATGCTTTGTAGACTTAAAAACAGTATATATACTTTGGCGAACTTGTAAGTGGTGTGTGCCATTAGTGGAGCAGTGACTCCTCAGCCACCCAGTGCTGCTTGCTTACTTTTTTAAAATAAAAAATATAAAAATGAAATTCAGTTTGGCTATCAAAATTTTGTATCAGCAGGAACCCTATGGATAAGCAAGCTGGAATGGCAAGACTTCCCGGCAGACAGAGAGTGAAAAGCTACAGTGTAGCACAAACCCGGATCAATGGCAGAGGTACGGTGGGGGTTGAGCAGTAGCAGTCCGGCTCCAGAACGCAGCGAAAGGCTCCCTGGGCTTTTCTCACCGGCACTGGCTGGTCCTTCAGATCCAGGCTCTGTGGAGGGTGGGGCAGCCCCCTGGCGGGAAACGAGGGCAGTCCTGGATCCTGGCAGGGCACACACTGGCACTGGGCTTCCCGACAGCAGAGCAGCAAAAGAAGCCCAGCTGGCAAGCTCAGTCACAGTGCTGAAGAAAACAAACAAACAAACAAAAAAAACCCAAACCCAAAAAGTAGCAGGCAAAACCCACAGAAACAGAAGGATCCCTGGTCAGAAGGACCAGCTGCATGTGTGCAGTCGATAAAAACCCAAGGTTCTTATTTTAGTTTTCTTACCTCCCTCGGCCCACCACTGTTATAGTTCATCCAAAGTAGATACCTGCCTACAAAATGACTGAAAGTATGGGGTTACGAAAATTCTGGTGTCAAAAAACCCATGGATGCCCTCAAAGAGATGAATGGGTTTGTTTCTCCATGGGTCAGACTCAAGAATAGAAAAAGGAACGAGGTTTGATATGAGATTTGGTACAAGAATGAATAATAGGCAGGCAAGGAAAGCAGATAAAACAATCACAGAATCACAGAAATTCAAGGCTGGAAGAGACCTATAAGATCATCAAGTCCAACCCATGTTCTAACTATTCAACTAGATCATGGCAGCAAGTGCCACATCCAGTCTTTTTTTGAACTCTTCGAGGGATGATGACTCCACCACCTCACTGGGTAGATGATTCCAGTATCTGACCACTCTTTCTGTAAAATACTTCCTTCTTAATTCTAACTTGCATCTCCCTTGATGCAGCTTGAGACTGTGTCCTCTTGTTCTATCTGTTGTCGCCCGGAGAAAGAGACCGACCCCCAACTCACCACAGCCACCCTTCAGGAAGTTGTAGAGAGTGATGAGGTCGCCCCTTAGTCTTCTTTTTTCCAGGCTAAACAACCCCAGCTCCCTCAGTCGTTCTTCATATGGCTTGTGCTCCAAGCCCCTTACTAGCCTCGTTGCCCTCCTCTGGACACGCTCAAGCAACTCAATGTCCCTCCTAAAGTGAGGGGCCCAGAACTGGATACAATACTCCAAGTGAGGCCTCACCAGTGCCGAGTACAGGGGAAGAATGACCTCTCTGCTCCTGCTGGCCACACCATTCCTGATACTGGCCAGGATGCCATTGGCCCTCTTGGCCACCTGGGCACACTGCTGGCTCATATTCAATCGACTGTCAACCAGCACCCCCAGGTCCCTTTCCACCTGAGCACTGTCCAGCCACACCGTCCCCAGCTTATATCGGTGCAGGGGGTTATTGTGGCTGAAGTGCAGTACTCGGCACTTGGACTTATTGGAGTTCATCCCGTTTGATTCTGCCCATGCATCCAACCATTCCAAATCTCTCTGCAGAGCCCTAAATCCCTCTAGCAGATCTACACACGTTCCCAATTTAGTGTCATCAGCAAATTTACTAATAAAAGACTCTAAGCCCTCATCCATGTCGTCAATAAAAATATTGAACAGAACTGGCACCAACACAGACCCCTGAGGGACACCACTGGTGACTGGTCGCCAGCTGGATGCAACACCATTCACCACCACTCTCTGGGCCCGGCCATCCAGCCAGTTCTGAACCCAGCAAAGGGTATTCCTGTCCAGACCACGGCCTGCGAGTTTGTCTAGGAGTAAGCTATGGGAGACAGTGTCAAAGGCCTTGCTGAAATCCAAGTAAACAACATCTACAGCCTTCCCTGCGTCCACTAGCCGGGTTACCTGGTCATAAAAGGTGACCAGGTTAGTCAGACATGATCTACCCCTCCTAAATCCATGCTGGCTGGGTCTGATACCCTGGCCATCCTGCAAATTTTGCATGATGGCGCATAATATAAGCTGTTCCATTATTTTGCCAGGTATAGAGGTCAGGCTGACTGGTCTATAATTGCCAGGATCTTCCTTTGCACCTTTTTTGTGAATGGGTATCACATTGGCCAGCTTCCAGTCATCCGGAACCTCACCAGTAAGCCATGACTGTTGGTAAATGATAGAGAATGGCTTTGCAAACTCATTTGCCAGCTCTCTCATTACCCTGGGGTGGATCCCGTCTGGTCCCATAGATTTATGAATATCCAAGCATTTCAATAGTTCTATGACAGCCTCCTCTTGGATAATGTGGGGACCATTCTGCTCCCAGAAACCATCAACCAGCCCAGACGGGCGGAAGTCTTGAGGGCAACCAATCCAACCCAGAGAAAACTCAAGGCGGAGATTTCAATGCAAAGCTCAAACGACAAGTAGAAACTGAGATAGAAATTCCAAGGTTAGGGAAGAATTTGTTTGTAGATCTAGGAGAAAGGATCAGCAAAGAACTGAATGCTACCAACTGCTGGGTATGTGGGAGGACTTTAATGTCTGAAGAGTGGTCATGGAAAAGTAGTAGCCTAGGCCCAGTTGAACTCCTTAAATGGAATAGAACCAACATGAAAGGAGAAAATTAATCAGAGGGGTGGATATTAAGTTCAGAAATAATAGGAGAGGAGTGCCTCTGGCATTTGGGAAAAGAATTCTTGGATAATATAGGACAAACTTGTTGTAAAAGATATAAAGTTTATAATGGAACTTTCACATGGTGGATCCCTGAAAAACCTGCACAATACTGGACCCAGGAGAGTAAAAAGAATTGTAAATATGAAAAAGGAAGTAAACTTTTCCAATGTAATGACACTGGGAAGAATCCCTATTATGGGATCCCTGAAATATCTAAATTTTGGGAAAACGTGAATAACCAAGGAAAAGAATACTGGAGAGCACCAGATGGCTTATTCTGCATATGCAGGAAAAGGGCTTATCCAAAATTTCCTCCCCTATGGAAAGGAAGTTGCACTCTAGGAATTATACAACCAGGATTTTTCCTGTTACCAAACAAGACAGATGATTTGGGAATACCAGTATACGATGCCTTAGAAAGAAATAAGAGAACTAATTGGAGAAATTGGGGAGTACCAAAAGTGGGGCAATGAAGAGTGACCTCCTGAACAAATAATACAGACATAAAGTCTAGCTACCTGGACACAAGATGAAAGTTGGGGATATCAAACCCCAATTTATATGTTAAATCACATCATAAGACTCCAAGCAGTTGTAGAAATCATAAATAATGAAATGGCTGGGGCCATGGAATTAATAGCCAGCCAGCAAAGGCAAACCAGAGCTGCAGTGTATCAAAATCAGTTGGCACTAGATTATTTATTAGTGGAAGAAGAAGTTTGCAGAAAGTTTAACACATTTGATTTCTGTTTACAAATTGATGATAATGGGGATGCAGTTTTGGATATAGCCAGAAACATTCAGAAAATAGCCTATGTACCAGGCCAAAAATGGGAATGTATAATAAATAAAGGATGGTTAGAAGATTTTTTTTAGTATCCTGGTGGAAGAGGGCAGTATTTGTAGTGCTATGTGAAATAACACGTCTAATTCTTCTTCCATGTTTGATCCCATGCCTTATCCAATTAATTACTTATGTGGTCCAAAATATGCAAATAATGACAGTGCCCACCAATTCAGAGTCAGGAACCATAAGAAGAAAGCAGAAAATTATGGTATTGAGAAAAATGAAAGATGATAAAAACAAGGCATTTAGGATCTATGAAAGGTATCAGTATGCCAAGAGTGCAGAAGATAAAAAGTTGTAGTTCAAGCCAAATAAAGTAATAAAGAGGACTTGTTAAAAATGACCACATAATATTGGCTTTCACATTTATCTATTAGCTTTTGCATGTTGTTATTGATCATAAGTATTTAGATATGGTACAATTTATAACTCCTTTTAGCTGCTTGTTAGTATAACATAATCTATCAGTTTAAGTATGCACTGTATAGCTCATAGAAATAGTAGTTGTTGCTTGGAGTCATGGGTTGGAGACAGACACATGACACAACACTGTGAGTCTATAGGAAATGTGCCCCCTGTTGACGGAGTGGCAAAACTATCCTTTGTCCCCTTAAAAAGGAAATAAGCCCAGAAGTTTCTCTCCTCAATTAGGTGAAAAGACATCTCATAGGACCTGGGAGACTTCACCTCAAACTTAAGGATAGCTAATTGGACAGGAGCCAAAAAGTCCCGCCTGAGCAATTTACTAGAAAAAGAAGAGAACAAAGAAACTAATCACTTTTGTGAGGTGTTTTACCAGGGGCAGGAGGGCCTCTTGCCCTGGATCGGTTTTTCTCTGTAAAGAGTTTGTTATTTTGCCTTTTAATAAAACCTTTTTGTTTCTAACACTACCTCAGAAGCCATCCTGCTGATTTTATGCCTTCTAAGATAGCTGAGCTATTTTGGGTGTGAAATAGATCTCCAAGAGTTTATGAGACCTGGCTCGAGGAGACTCATATTTCACTTGGTGCCTGGACTGGGTTTCTCGTATTGAGAGAAACAGCCTGGGAATATTTTGATTGCCCTCAATCAAAATTAGGACTTTTTTTTTCCTTGGTCTTGCGTTTTTGGGGAACAGGCCTGCGGCTGGGTTTTTGGGCACCTACAAAGAAAACCCAGATAAAGGAGGATCTGAGATCAAAAGAGGTGTAATATATGTTATGAAATATTTCATGCTTATAGAGACAATGTATTTTATAAGATCGTGAAATCCAAACGAGCCTCTGACCGCAAGCAGCCCAGAGGCAGACGTCTACTTCGGAATCTCGAAATACCTGAAGGTGGCAGGAGAACAATACCCAGTTTACTTATGAATAGACGTGGCCAGTGCAATGATTGTCGCTTTCCCAAGTCTCCAGACAGATACATCTGAATATGCGACTTCCCCTGGCACGATCAACACTGGCTACTGCTCAGGAAACAGTGATTGTCCAGCTCTGCACAGTGAAAGAAACTGTCATGCATATGCAGAGTTACAAAAGAAATTGGGACTCCTCTGCCTCAGGCATAAAAAACTGTATAAAATAGCCCTGCAAGAAGCAACGCACGTGAACAGAAGGAGATCTGGTGTGATAGAGGTCAGATCTAGGTTCATCCAGTGCCGACCCTGGGCTCCATGCTGTCTCTTTGGCTGTGGGTTTTTGAGGACCGTATTTTGGTCGCGGAAAAAAATAAAATCTTTTTCACATTTTGAAAAATTTGGCTTCTCGATTAATCATTTATAACAGAGGAGATCCCAGATCAAAGCCTCACAGCCAGTGAAAGGAGGCTGGAACTGGGGACAGGACTGGAGAACGCACTGCGAAGGTCCTAAAGGAAGCTGCGATTTGGCTGAGCCAAAACTGATACACCGCTGCATTTCCAGACCTGGGGAGAAGGGACCAAGGAGGATAGCTTCTCTGAAAACCACCCTTTGGTGAGTAAGAAAAAATGGGTAACAAGCTACCTGTAGCAGAGCAGGATCTTTATTTTTATTTGAACTATAATCTAGAAATTCAAGATATAAAGTTTGAGAAGAAATAGCTTCAAAAACTCATCAAATGCGTTTTCACAGAATTCCCAACCCTAGATATGTCTGAGACACTTACACTAGAGTTCTGGGACACTGTGGGGTTGAAGTTATATAGTATGGAAAAAAATAAGAAGTCCGGCTTAAAGTTGCGTCCAATATTCAGGACGGTGTTACAATTTGTAACCTTGGAAAGTGAAAAGCAAGTGAGAAACAGCCACAAAACACCACAGAGCAGAGAGAGAGCAGATCGCAGGCTGCAACAAAGAGAGGGAAGGCAGAGAATCTAGGGGGTCCTGACCCTTACCCCAAACCGATCCAAGAAGGACAGATCCCAGGAGGGCAGATGAGAGGTGGCCAGGCCAGCTGCTGCCTGCCCCGCCCCGCCCCGCCTCTACCACCCTCAGAGGGGTTACAGACTCATTTTGGCCAGACTTGTCTACAAACTACCTCTTCTAAACCACCTACCCCAACGATTTCCCCTCGGTTTCCTCTCAAAAGTAGCCTCCGACGCACAAAATAGGTGAATTTTGGCAGTAAAATTGAAAAAAGCCAAGCCGAGACTATGCTCTATGAGAACATAAGAACACGTGGCCAACGCCATGATTCTGAGAGGGAGAGCTCTGCCCTTCATGAGCATGTTCCATCATCCTCGGGCTTCCAGCATTCCCTTTCCAGTTTGTCATTAAGCTCCTGCCCATCACACAGGGGACACACCTCTTCTGGGGGCCGAGCTCGATTGGTCTCTGTGCCGCTGCTCCCTGCCCACTCCCCGGGACGACACGCCCCCACCCTGCTGAGCGTCGGAACTGGATGTGATGTCCTGGAAGTGACCCTGTTAGCGTTCAAAAACACATAATCACAGGGGATTATATGCAGTGCTTTTTATTAAGAGCTCTGGGAATCGGGGTATATTCAACCCAAATCTGATTCCGACCATACATCTGAAATGATCATGTTTTATACTCTATCGTTACATAACTTTCATGTTAATTATTAAACTTATGTTGTTCTATTGTATACATAAATTTAGCCCCTCTCTGAATTTCCAACATAGTTTCTCACTATTCTTCTTATGGTTATATAATAATTACATTTAATTCCTAAACAATCATCACATCTAACAATTATATAATTTATCATACTGCTTACACAGGTGCAGTTGATCAGGGAAAGCACAAAGCCTAACATTTTAGATTCCATCTTTAACTTTTTCCAGGGTTCCACTATCAACCCCATCCAAAATGGCAGCGCCCATATCGGGAGGAAAGTCGGACCAAAACAAGTTATTCCTACACACCCCAGTGTAGCCCCCAAAAATCTGAGGAAGAGTTTCATACACCAGGAGGCACAGATACCTGGCAGAGGATAAGAAAGGATGCAGTTGTGAAAAATGCGTATTCTATGATCGGCTTTTCTCAAATATTAAAATGAATATTATATGTGTTGTGTTAGAAAGTAATGCTGTATTAATTCTCTTAAGTATTGTGTTAAATATAGTTTTAAGTTATAAAAAAATGTTAAAAAAGAAATGATGCTATGTAAGATACTTTTTTAAAAGAAAGGACTTGCAGCAAGATAGCAGCCACAGGACACCTAAATCTTTCAGAGAAAAAGAATTTATTGCCCTCTTATCGGAAGAAACGAACTTCTTCCCACCTCGAAGGCGCTGTTAGGATTCGGAGGAAGAAGTTGACACTGACCAGACAGAATCCTGTATTTGAATGGAATTTATGCATCATGTATGAAGTGTATGATTATGCAACGGGCTGTTGTTTTTAATGGTTAATCCTTTGTTAATGGGTGTCCTTTTTCAGGCTTGTGCTGCCCTGGAAAAGGTACGTGGACATCCGTAGCTCTTTGTATTTGTTGTCTCATATTGTCTTAATTCAAATTGTCCAAATTATTATTACTCTAATTTTATTACCATTGTCATAACCATTTTATGACTATTAAACTTTTAAAATTTTAAAAACAAGTGATTGACATTTTTAACAATTTTGGTAGCAGAGGATGGTTACTAACACCTCGCTGATGGTGCTTTAGGAGAGTCAGAGTGGGGAAGGTGCCCTATTTGGCAGCCTCACTCTCTTTCCCCTGAAGTGACCGACAGACACAGGTTACGATGGGTGGATAAAAGGAGGTAATAAAACAAAGAGAAGGGAAAAAGGCTCCCTACAACCATGGTAATTGTCCCCCTAAGACTAGTAGTGTGCACGAAGAACACGGGAAGGAAAAAGGATTGGTAAGCATTTCTCGGGGGGGCAGGTACAGGGGGATGAATGTGCGTGAATGAGAGGTGGGCTGGTTGTCCCAGACCTGCCAAGTGAGTGCGGAAGCCTCCCATGCTGCGTTTCTGACTTTCCGCGAGGGAAGTGGCCAGTAAAGAGACGAAGTGAGTGATAAGAGGAGTGAAAGAATCCCCCGGGGTAACTGGGACTGGGTCTCAGGGAGGGGTTGGACCCCTCGGCGGTAGGGAGCAAGGTTTCCTAGCCCAATCCACTAGGAAACAGGACAGGAGGGGCCCCTAAAAACCTGCTGGGTTGAGGGATTTATATTCCAAGAGCATCCAAGAGCGGGGTTGAGCAGAGTTCTGCTGGAGTGAGGATATGCCCAAGAACACCCAGGGTGGGACAACACAGCTAGATTGAAGGATAAAAACTGCCCAAGAACATCCAGGGTTGGACAACACAGCCAAAAAAAAAAAAAAATTAAATGCTCAAGAGCATCTGTAGTTGTACCACACCGCTGGGTTGAGGGACAGAAAAATGCCCAAGAGCATCTGGGGTTGGACAACACAGCTGGGTTGAGGGATATCCAAGAGCACTGGGACTGGCCAGTAACACCTAAACTTGTAATAGGTGATGTGAAAGTAAAAGGTACCTTATTGTTGTCTTGTTGTGTGTGTGAGAGTGAGTCACACGCAAAGTCAGCCTCAACTTCCCAGGCGGGTGGAAAGGGGGAGGCAGTGGAAAGAGGAGTGTGTGTCCCGCACACCAGGCTAGTGTTCCCGGGTAGGTGGGGGCTTCTGGGCCGAAGGCTGTGTGTGTGACCTGCACACCAGGCTATTGTTCCCCGGGCGTGTGAGGGGGCCGTAGCTGAAGAGTGTGAAAGACACGCAGACAGCCTCACAGGTGAATGGGCACCTGAGGTGACCAGAGTCAGGGCCATTCTAGGGGACCCGGTGACACTGAGACCTGGAGGTCAACCCCAAGGCAAAGAGGGGGCCACAGGGACCTGTGATTTTCTAGCAATAAGGATCCACTTTGTGTCTTGAAGGTGTGAAATGTTGCAGTGTGTTGTAATATCCTGTTTTAAACTTCCAGGTCCCTTCCCCAGGTGTGCCAATACGTCTCTTCCCCTTCCCCCCTCGCCCCCTGCTGGGCTGTCAATCAGTTTTAACATTCCAGCAAGGTGTTGTGTGGTTTGTCACTTTCAAAGGATGCCCCTCAGGCCTGGGGGTCATTGGCCTGTTTAGGTGTCCCTCGTCCCTTGAGACCCTGCCCCTCCCACCTGGTTGGTGGCTCACCTGTCCCTCCCTTCCCCTGTCCCAGAGCTTAAAAGGTCAATCAGGCCATGCGGTCGGTATTCTGTTGGAGCTGTTACCTGTGATTCAGACCTCTGTGACCACGGAATAAAACTCTGGATATTAACCCTCCGACAGAATCCGTCTCCTTCCTCCTCACCATAGCCTGAAGCCTTCCCTCCTGAGGTAAAACTGAGTTTCTACAAGCCTGGACTTGTTTCAGTGCCTGCTGCAACCTCCAACAAGCTAAAGGTGTCTCTGGGGTGAAACACCACAGTTGCTGCCTTTGGCCCAGCAGCAAGGGTCAGACTAGCCCAGGCACAATCCACCTGGTAATATTGGGATTCATATTCCAATAGTGAAAGGATGACAACAAGTAGACAGAGAGACGTGGGAAAAGGGAATGTAGGCCCAAAAGAATAAGGAAGAGTTGATGGTATAGTTTAACCAATAGATCACTTGGCTTGCAGAATATTCATGAGCTTATTACTTGTGTATATAAAAGTTTGAATCTCTTGCTAAATAAAAAGAACTTGCTGATGACTCATACTGAGCCCCGAGTTTTCCCTGCACCAGACAAATGGCTGGAAAACCGCAACAATAAAATAATAAATCAAGCCTTCTGAACATGGATTCAACATTCTCGTCTCTCTCTCATCCTGAAACCCTTGTGACCACTGTCACAGCTGGGGACACCCCAAAACCCAGCGGAGGCTGCATTAAGTGAATGAGATCACAACAGCTCAGGAAAACACCCTAAAGCAGTAGAAAAAAGCTGTAGAAATTCAGACACAAACCCTAGCAGAGGGTCTAACAGCATTTAAAGGGACAATTGAAAACCCACAGATTTCAAGGGATATGTGCTATTCCTGTGGTCAAAGAGGGCATTTTAAGAGAGAATGCCCTAAACTTCAAAGCAGGCCACCTCCAATAAACAGTGGATGCAGAGGTCTCTGTCAAAATACTAAGAGTTTTCACCCAGCACAGAGTTATCCATGCCATCTTCCAGGAAACTTGCAGCCGAGCACAGCTCAGTGGCATGCAATGACACAAGAACCACTGTACCAAAGGCCAGAGACCACCACAGGCCACCAAGTTCAGAACTGCAGCAAATCGTTGCAGGACTACCAAGCACAATGTCCCCAGGTACCAGACTGGAGCTGTCTATAGCCCAGTCAGTAATGCTAACAAATGCCATTGCTCACACAGTATCCACAGGACAGCTGGGACCTGAACCACAACCCCATTGGTTCTTAATAGCGGGAGTGAACAGATCTCATGCAGAAGGTTTCTATATCATTCCAACTGTGTTATCTGTCACTTGTTCACAGGAAATTACAGTGTTAGCTTTATGTCCAGACCCTCCATGCTTTTTACCCAAATGACTAACCATAGCACAAGCTTTTCTTCTACCAGAGTCACAGAGCAATACATCTGTCATTGGTTGGACCAGGCACATCAACCGCAGGCGGCCTCAACTCACCTGTGTCCTGAAGCACCTCAGGAAAGCCATCACCCTCATTGGCCTGATAGATACTGGAGGTGACATCACTCTGATATTGAAATCAAAATGGCCACAGGACTGGACCATTGTGCCTATGCTGGATCAACTGGCAGGTATTGGTGGTCACTGTGAAAGTTTTCGTAGCTTGCACTCAGTCACATTTGAGGGACCCGAAGGTCATGCTGCCACCACAAGACCATTCATAGTAGGAGCTGATATATGTAGTATTTGCTGGATGCCCAGGACGAAGGAGGAATTGAGAATCTGACTCCATGTTCTTAGAAGGCTATAATATAATATAATATAATATAATATAATATAATATAATATAATATAATATAATGTAATGTAATGTTATGTTATATTATATTATATTATGCTATACTAAAACTATACTAAAGAATAGAGAAAGGAAACTTACAGAAGGTTACAAAGAATGATAAGAAAAACTTGTGACTGCTTCCAGAGTCACAGCACAGCTGGATGGTGATTGGTCGTTAAGTAAAAACAATTAACATGTTGAATAAACAATCTCCAACTACATTCCAAAGCAGCAAAACACAGGATAAGCAATGAGACAATATTTTTTTTCATTTTTCTCTGAGGCTTTTCAGCTTCCCAGGAGAAGAAATCCTGGCAAAGGGATTTTTCAGAAAATATGACAGTGACAGATATAGTTCTTTGGGGACGAGACATTCTCTCTCAATGGGGTCTGAGACTAGAAACCAATTTTTAACAAAGGCTGTTGATGGACATATCACACTAAAATTCACATGGACATTCAATACACCCATCTGGGTCAGCCAGTTGCCCTTACCAGCAGAGAAACTTGCTGCATTAGAGCAGCTGCTACAGGAACAGTTAAACAAAGGTCACCTAACTCCAACTATCAGCCCCTGGAACACTCCAGTTTTTGTAATCAAAAAGCCACACAGTGGGAAATGGAGATTATTGCAGGATCTCAAAAAAGTTAACAAAGTGATTCAAGAAATGGTTTCATTACAACCAGGTTTACCTTCTCCTGTTATGATTCCAAAGGATTGGTAGTTAACTGTTATTGATTTAAAAGATTGGGTTTTCAATATTCCTTTGCATCCAGATGCTGCACCAAGATTTGCCTTTTCCATCCCATCTGTGAAGGTCCGCCCGAAATAAACGGGTGACGAATGACTTTTGGGTGCAAAAATAACCAACACAAGGCACAGGCGTTTTGCAGTAACAAATCAACAAGGTGCAATTTATTGATTATAACCACAGCTAAATATGCGTTGGTTAAGGGATCCGGGGAAGAGAAGGGTAAGACAAGGAAAAAGGGAGGAAAGAGGTCAGGGAATGGGGTATAGCTACCAAAACGTGATGTCTTCGGGGTCCCGCCGCCGAAACTCGCTGGTACACGTCTTGGGGAGATCTCAAAGGGCAGTCGGACCGAACCCCAATATATATACTGTTCTTGGTTGGGGGAAGGGTGGCTGAAATTAGGTTTCCATGGAGGGGAGAAGTCCATTGTTTTCATGGCCGAATGCTCACAGGTACGTTAAGTTTTCCCCCTCCCTGAATTGGGAGGGGGTACAGTCCCAGTCTCTGGAAGGAGGTTGCCATGGGGGTGCCATGGGGGTGACAATAGGGTGCCAGAGGGGTTCTGGGTTCCTTGACGAGGGGATTCGCATCTCGGTTGGTCCATCACGGTGGTTGAAGACAGGCAAGAGGGGTCTTCTCATGGTGCGGGGGGGGAGCCACCCCAGAGCTCAGTCTAGCCAGCTCAGGAGTTTGGAAGAAAGTCCAGTTCAATTGTCCAGAAAAGGGCAGCATGCCCCCTTCGAGTACAGCATGGCGTGTTCTGCAAACATCACTTGTGAACACACTAGATAAGCAGGAGACTTTCTTTCCCAACCGGCTCAGCAGTTTTAACTCTTCGGTAGTCTTTTCTCATGACAATCGTGAGGCAAAAAATGAAGGATTTTCGGATGGACTTCTACACGACCCCGTGACTCACGATTGTCTTGAGGAATCTTCATCAGCAGAGCTCTAGAGTGTCTTCGAAACTCGTTGCACGTCGGTAGCATAACCCCGGAAAAGTAGGCATGACAGGAGAGAGGGGATAAAAGGGGAAGAGAAGGAAAAGAAAGAGGGAAAAGGGGAATCAATAAACATAAACATAATTAATATTGATCATCATAACAATTTCACACGTGGTTATTTGTTATAACGATTTCAAAAAATTATGATTAATTTTAGCAATTTCAAAAAATATTCATCAATTAAAGCAATATCATTTGTTTAACAATTTCAAAATGATTAAAACAAATCACAAATAATCAAAACAACGAACAAATCATAATATAATCATCGTCTTTTAAAATTATTTTCTAAAAATTAAAGTAACTTTCTGTGAATCATACTTGATATTTAAGAAGTTGTTCTAAGGCACATATGCTTGATTCATAACCGTTTTGTATCAAGTGTTTTGGGGACATCTATTGTACTGAGTACATCAGCTAAGCGGTGTGCATTGACTACAGTTGACAGTTTCTTAAACTTTTTCATCATTCTCCAATTCAAAATGAATAGGGCTGCTGACAAGATAAAGCCAAGCATAACTAGGATCAAAAGAACAACAATTGGATGGCACACACTGTTCAGAACACCTGTGGCAGTAGGTGACCACCCAAAAAGAGTATCCCACCACCTATGCTCAGCATCCTGCTTTACCCTCTCCATAACCCGGTGTATTTGTTCCACGTTGTGATGAACAGTCACCAGGGTCTTCTGTCCGCTCTCCTTGATTTTCTTGAGGATGTCAATCAGGTCTTGATGGAGCAATAGTTGTCTCACGAGGGTGAGGTTCATTCCAATAGGAGTGGGCATCAGCTTCTGGATCAGTGTGTAGTTGGATTGCAGTAGGTGGTGAGAAGTGACTGGAGCTTCATAAGAGAAATCGCATCCTACAATCTTAGTAAAGTTACAAGCACAAAAATTTGAATGATTTTTTGCATCTACCACAACATCTTCTACAAAGACAGAATCACATGTCGTTCTAAAGCATGCACAGCCATTGCCTATGTATATAAGAACTGTCTGGGTATCCTCATGTGGACGAATCTTGAAATGACAGATGTTCTGCTCTGTGTCCAAACAGATATCCTGAGCTACAATTGCATTGCTTTCACAGATAAACCCTTGCTGTTCTCGGACAATACAAGTTTCCAGGTTAACAGTTTGCCATTTGTCATCAACCTGACGGGCCCATCCCCTATGTTCAGTAGGATAGGGAACAGCTCCGTCATGGTTTAATCCTAATGCAATAACAGGGAAGACCAAATGTACAGAGGCATTGCGTATGGTTAGGACAAAAGCAGTGGCTGTGTTTGAGATGGGATCATAGGTAAAGTTCACCAGGTTCCACCAGGATTGGAATTCTCTTTCAAATTCAGTGGCACTGTCCCAGATTATTTTCCGAATTTCTGTGGGGAAGGTGCCTTCCTCGCCCTCTCTTATGATTGCAGCAGAGACAGATTGCATCCACAATTGTGCCTGGATACAGCTGAGGGCTAAGGAAACATTGTTCTGTGTAGCACTAAGTGCATCAATTACCAATTTGTGATCATCCACATTCACTTTTTCCCAATTTGGCAAAATGTTTGACAGCAGCCACTGGTGTGTCCCTAAGGCTGACAGAGATGACCTCAGTGGTTGCTGCAGTCCAGCCAGATCTCTAGTTGTAGCAGCCAATTTGTTCATTAGTACTTCAGAGTCAATGCTATTCAGAATTCCCAATCCTGTACCCACAACACCGGTCACATCCCTTGGTGTCCTCTTAAAGGAGCTTCGTTTCCGAAGCCAAGTGGTCCAGCCTTCAAAAGAGGTTTGCAGGAACGGAGAACAGGCTGGTTCAATATCTGAAACATTGTTCTGCATTAGCAATTTGACCTGTTTGAGAGACCATGCCAGATTGAACAATATTTGTTGTTGGCCAGTTTTCCTGATCACATAAGGTCCAATCTCGAAAATTATCGGGATGAGTGTGACCGGTGGTATGGGTGAAGTGGTAACAGTGGCAACAGTGATAGCAGTGGTTTCAACATTAATTACAAATTTAAAAGAAAGGCCTTGAGTATCTTTGGCCCAGAGACAAATTACCTCTGTAGTGCCGGTTAATGTGAAACTGTACCAGCAATCCCGTACGCTTGGGTGCGTGCAGATTTGCTGCTGTTCGTTTTCCCGATCTGTGGAAAAACTGATTGACCTCGCTTTGCTGTAATTAGACCCATTAACCATTCGGCACCCAACACTAATTTTTTCACCCACTACTCCATGAACCTGCCAGGTTTTGCGTCTTTCCCATTCTTGTCTGGTGTACAACATATCCTCATGTGTAACTACTGTTAGCAAGTTCAGACCCGTGACATCTCCCATAGATCCGGTGGATTGCAGGAAGGCATGAGACCAGGGCCACTCGAAGGAGTTCCCTGCTGCTCCTGCCATTCAGGATGTGAAGTTAGAAAAAAGGCTCACACTTCGGGTCTGAGAGAGTGTAATTACAGCACTCGGTGTGGGTTGTGGTACAGTGTTTATCTTAAATGTGTAAACCAAGCCTCTCAGTCCTAATGGACTAGCTGTGTCATTCTCCCAGCGACATGTCACGTAAGTGGGTTTAGCCAAAGTAAAACTGTACCAGCAATCAAGTGATTCATCATTACAATCTTTTGTAATTGCAACATTGGTGGTTTTGGCACTAGAAACATAACTACCAACATGTTCCTGGCGGCAACACAGAGTAAGGGGACTTTCTATTTTGGAACACCCCCATTTCTTTGTGGGACACAGTCTTGCTGAGGGGATGTTCAGATAATTCTTTCCGCCTGCTTCCATAAAATTTCCAGCAATTATGATGGAGGTGGCCTTTTTCATGGAGGGTTCCTTCCACTTTTCTGCATGTTACCACAATTGACTCACCAACCGTTCCTGTAAGGGTTCTCATCAACTCATTCTGGTCCCACCTCCACTCATTCGGGCGGTACACCTTGGAGTTATGCTGCACTAGGGTTTCCAAGCTCGGGTAACGGCCTTTAGGATAGGTTCCAAGGGCACTGGTGTGTTGAACAATGGCTTCAAGCCACAGCTGCTCACCAGGTGGTTGTCCATGAAATTGCGGTAAAATGCAGAAAAGTATTAGCAAGGTTTTCATGTTTACAGACGACTCTCATGTCCCTTGGGGTTCACCTGTAAAAGCAAGAACAACAAAAAATCCTGCCACTGAGAGGCAGAAAGGAGTTTAAAATGAGGGGATTATCCAGCGTGTGTGTATGCGGTGCTCTTTTCCAAGAGCGTCAGAGGCTACCCATGCATATTTATTCAGAGGGGTTTTCAGCACAAGTGGTACTTCGCCCACCGAGGGGAGGTCCACTAAGACAGGTTGTCCAGGGTAATGTGATGGATTGTTTGCATCGTCGGGACCTTCCAGTGAAGGGATGATGCTTGGAGGTGTGGGGTAAAAAGCAGTGACTTTGGGGCAGCCATTCACTCCCCACCTGCTATTTACCCCTTTAACAGCCTCCCACAGTCGACAGTCCCAGCTTGCTTTGTGGGGCTTAAGGAACCGCTTTAAAAGGCCATTTGTCCTTTCTATGATCCCGTTAGCATGAGGGTAGTAAGGAGTGTGAAAAGTCCACTTTATGCCTTTGGCTTTGGCCCAATCCTGAACCACCTTGGCAGTAAAGTGAGACCCGTTGTCAGACTGAATTTCTTGCGGCTTTGGAAAAGTTCCAAACCACCCCTGCAAAGCTTTAACTGTATTTTCACCTGTGGCCCTTTTAAAAGCATCAGCTTGTACTAATCCAGATACAATTTCCACTCCTACTAACACAAAATATTTACCTCCTTATTTCTTAAAAGGACCAATATAATCTATCTGCCACATGTCCCACAAGCCTTTACCTTTCCTCAAATGCAGAGGGTCATCCTCTAAAGGATGCCTTTCCAGTCGCTTGCGGCACTGTTCGCAGGCCGATATGCATGTTTTACACATTTCCCTGGTGACTGGCCAGCCGCGGGCGTGTGCTTCCTGGTACAGATCTTTGGCACCTGTGTGCTGCCTTTTTACATGTAACCATTCTAACAGTTGATTCCAATCCTCTGAGATAGTTTCTTTTTTCAGGGGGCTAAGCCTTGCTAGTTCATCAACTTTGCTGTTCCATTCACCTGCTTGATTCCCATCAGTTTGATGAGAAGCTACCCAACCAACCAGAAAGTTTCCTTTACTGGCGATTTCTAGGATTTCTTTCCACTTATCTTTCTGCCACACTGGGATTCTGTTAACTTCCCAGCCATTCTGTTGCCAGAAAGGGAGGCACTCAGTGCAGCCTTTGTATACCGCATATGAATCAGTATAGATGTAAACAGGAGAAGTGTTTTGTGCCTCACGCTGGAAAACACTCCAGAGGGCTATGAGTTCTCCTACCTGAGCGCTGCCCTCCCCTTCTGTGATAATCTTTTCACCAGATGAAATATGTAAGGCAGCCGCCTTATATTTCCAAATTTTTCCTTCCCGCTTTGAGGAAGCATCTGTAAACCAACAGTTTGCTGCTATTTCAGGTGAGAATTGTGGTGCTATTTTTATTACAGAAGCAGGTTTGTCTTGGCTACTATCTAGGCTCTCAGTATCTTGTATTGCTAAGAATTTTGCAGCACCTTCTGTGACAGAAAAGCTATTGCAGTAATACTCTATTTGAGCATACCATTTCCTGACTGACGACTTTTGGGCTATGCCGTCAGGTGGAGGGGTCCCATTTGTGACAGCTTTAATTACCTTGAAGGGACGTCTCAAGATGATAGCTTGCTGCCGTTTGATTTTTTCTACTTCAATGAGAGCTAAGCTAACAACAAACAATCCTTTTTCCCAGGTAGTGTATCTTTTTTCAGCATCTTTAAAACCACGGGAAAAGAAGCTGACAGGCTTTGTTGGACCCTCGGAACCTCGCTGCCAGATGTGTATTGATAGCCCTGAGGAGGCAAATCCCCATTCCACTTGGAAAGGGTCTTTAGGATGGATGAGCCCCAATGCCTGATGTGCAGTGGCTTCAAAAATCAATAACTGCAGTGCTTCCTCCTGAGAGGGAGTCCAATCCCATTTGATTCCTTTCCTCAGTAAATTGTAAAGGGGCCTAGCAATGATTGAGAAATCTGGGATGTGTTTCCTCCAGAATACTAACAGTCCTAAGGCTTGCTGGAGGTCTTTTTTGTTTTCAGGCATTTTCATCTGCTCTAGAGAAGTTAAAGTGTCAGGTGGGATGCATGTGCTGCCAGATAGCCACCAAATTCCCAGGAATTTTACTTCCTGAGAAGGCTTTTGGATTTTCTCTGAGGGGATCTTTAAATCAAGGCTCTCCAGATGAGAGATTATATTCTGCTGGAGATCTCCCACCTCTTTAATTTCCTCTCCTCCTACCAAAATGTCATCAATGTATTGGTACACAGCTACAGTGTCAGGTTTAGGTATTTTTTCTAATTCTTTTGCTAAAGCATGATGTGCTCGTGTTGGAGAGTGTTTGTATCCCTGAGGGAGTCTGGTGAATGTGTACTGTTGTCCCTCCCATGTGAATGCAAAGCGATCCATGTCCTCTGGCTGTATAGGTATCATAAAGAACATGTCTTTAACATCTATGGTTGCCATGATTGTGTGAGCCTTTTCTTGTATTGATGTTATCAGTTCAGCTAAATTTGGCACTGCTGCAGTCAGAGGGTCAGTGTTGGCATTCAGCCTACCGTAATCAACCGTAAGCCTCCACTTGCCGTTGGGTTTTCGGACTGGCCACACGGGTGAATTGTATGGGGAGTGTGTGTCAATAATTATTCCTTGATCACGCAATTCCTGAATAACTGGTTTGATGCCTTCTCTAGCTCCAGAAGGCAAGGGATACTGTTTCACATTGATTGTTTTACTGTAAGGCAGTGTGGGTGCGGTCTGAAGCAGTCTAATGTTAAGTTGTGGGGTGCCAAAAGACCACAGGAAACCCTCGGTGTCTTCCCACTGCCTTCCTGAGAGGACATCCATTCCTAGCAGATTATTCGGTATGTCCCCAATTACCATTTTGACAATCAATTGATTTTCTTCTCCAGGGAGTGTTATTTTGACTAAAGCAACGTTCATGGGTTCTATGGTTCCTAAAGCATTAAAACCGCAGCATTGCTTTTTTGTTGGAACAACTCCACACTTCTGGGCCTCTCTATGTGTTAGTGCAGAGATCTGGGCTCCCGTATCAACAATGTAGGTTACCAGAACCTTTTTAGGACCCGTGATTGCTGTAATTAACATGTCTCCTGATTTATTTTTTGTGAGCCTTCGTAAGTAAACCCAATCTCCACCCCTTCGCTCACCTGTAAGCGGTGGAGATATTAGTTTCCCGAAAGCTCCGTTGGTGAAGATTGGCTGTTTGTGTTTTGGGGCACGGGCGGATGGGCAGTTATGTTGCTTAGATTCTGTGATAGAAGTTGCGAAAGAGTTACTTCCGGCTTACTGCTGGCGCTTTTCAGGAGACACACAGCCAGGGTTTCAGTGTCCAAGTTCTGTGAAAGAAGCTGAGAAAGAGTTAATTTTGGCTCACTGGCTGTGTTCTGTGGGAGAGGCTGAGATGCAGCCTCACTGCCCAGGTTCCGAGGAAGAGACTGTGAAAGGGTTAACTTTGGCTCATTGCCTGTGTTCTGTGGGAGAGGTTGTGATGTATTGTGTGTACTGAACTGTGTACTGGTAGGAGTGTTTGTTAATTTCTGGTGAGGGAGGGGTATTGGTGCACTGGGCTGGGTATCTGATCTCCTAAAATTCCAGTTAGTTATGATTTTCTGCAATTTTTCAAGTGGTAAACCATCCATTATGTCCCGGGGGACCCCTTTCTTTATTCCCATCATCCACCAGCGTTGTCTGTTGGAAATCTGTTTTCTTGGTTCTATGTTTTCAGTGTTAGGGGTTCCCATAAACCGGACACCTTTTGTTTTTTCAGATTTTTCTTCCAGGGTTTTTACAGGCCCATACTGTCTACAATAGTTTATTAAATCAACTGCTACCTCACCCCATGTCCAAGTCTTGCGATTACTATTAGATGTGTCAGATGGTGTTGTGGGAGCCTGTGTTGGTGTGTAGGGTGAAGGTGCAGTGTCAGTGGACTCAGACTGATCAGTGGAGTTGTTAAGAAGTCTTTCTAATCTATATATTGGGCTTAGAGCCATAACTGTTTTCTGAATACTGATTGCGGTTGATTTCAATGTTTCTGGAAGCCCACGAATTAAAGGGGTCATAATTTCAGGCTTCACAGGCAATTGCATTGGGGATTCAAAACCAGGAATTAATTTTTTCTTATGAATCATTTGCAAACATGCAGCTTTTTGTACACTTTCTAGGATTTGGTCAGGGGTAGTGGCAATTGCTAAGGGATCACCCCTTTCCAGGGGATTTATTCCCCCGGCCCAATAGGCTGCACGTTGTGTTAGAGACCAGGCATCACACTTATCTCCTGTTGTTAGGAAAACACCGTGTCCCCAGTAACCACTGGCTTCTTGTTCAGTTAACTTAATCTGGTCTCCGCCAGTGAGGGACACACGGAACACATATTCTGTTTCTGATTCGTGGGGGAGGCGACCGAATTCCTTTTTCAATTTGGCTAATTCGGTAGCGCTGAATGGTGTTTGTTTGGTTGTTATGTGGGGATCCATGTCTTCATCATTAATGTAATTATATTCAGTTTTAATAAAAGGTCTCAAATGAGGACAACAATTTTCCCCACAATTTTTAGCTATTTCAGATTCTTTTTGTTTTGCTGACTCGAGTTCTTTGTAAGGATAAATCTTTTTAATGCGAGGTGTTACTTTTTCTTCCTCCTCTGTAGAGGAGTTGATTTTGTGTATGGCTTTGGTGTGTTCTTCCCTAAGAGCAGCTCGCAGCGTGTAAATTTCATTTCTGTCCTCATTTAACTGTTTTTGCAAAATTTCAACCAAATTTTGAAGGGAATCTATAATTACCATTTCCTCAGTTCTCCGTTTACAGCAGTTTTCTATGGCTGCAGTAAGACATGCTCCAAGAACTGAGCAAAGAATGTTTTTATTTTTACCCATTTTGAATTTTGATTCATGTTGCAGAGAACATATTCTATCAATGACATTTTCCAAATTAAACCAATTGTTCTCTGCCCAAGTTTCTCCGTCAGATGACGGTTTAGTATGGTATTTAGCAAGCAACGTGTAAAAGTCAGCTTTTGCTTTAGGATTGAGATTTTCACTCATTTTGTGTGAAGGGACTAGGACTATACCAGGGAGCTGATTTGCGAACTCAAGTTACACAATCATACAGACTTTTATTCCACTCTGTCTCCCTAGATAGCTGAAGAAACCAAATCTGTCTGGAAGGCACTGTTTTAATTGCTTCAGATTGTCCCTTCCTTTCCAGACAGTCTAGACACACACACTTACACACACACACAAATGTTCTCTCTGTGAGGGGACCAGAAACCTAGAACAGGGAAAAGCCACTCAGCCTTCGCTGGGCCGCCCCTCGCTCCCTGTGTAGGTGAAGGTACAATATCTGTCTAAAAGGCACTGCTTAATTACTTCAAGTCTGCCCCTTCCCTTTTAGACAGTCCAGGTACACAAAATACAGCAGTAAAAAACAGTAACAGGTTCAAATTCAGCTCAAAAACAACAGTAACAGGTTCAGATTCAATTCAAATACAACAACAACAACAGTATCAATATCAGTATCAATATCAGTAACAGCATCAATATCAGGATCAGGAGAAGTATCAGTGTCAGTGTCCATGCCAGTAAAATCAGTAACAGAAGTGACAGTAACAATTTTCCCTGCTTTTGCACCGAAAAATCTTTTGTGTCAATTCCGGAGCCTGTGTGCTCAATCGAGCATGAGATTTGGCTTTGGCGTGTGTAGTCTGTGAGAGGTTACAAACTACACAAAACCTGCAAAATCTCACTGGCTGCTGGAATCCTTGTCCGTGACGCCAATTATGTGAAGGTCCACCCGAAATAAACGGGTGACGAATGATTTTTGGGTGCAAAAATAACCAACACAAGGCACAGGCGTTTTGCAGTAACAAATCAACAAGGTGCAATTTATTGATTATAACCACAGCTAAATATGCGTTGGTTAAGGGATCCGGGGAAGAGAAGGGTAAGACAAGGAAAAAGGGAGGAAAGAGGTCAGGGAATGGGGTATAGCTACCAAAATGTGATGTCTTCGGGGTCCCGCCGCCGAAACTCGCTGGTACACGTCTTGGGGAGATCTCAAAGGGCAGTCGGACCGAACCCCAATATATATACTGTTCTTGGTTGGGGGAAGGGTGGCTGAAATTAGGTTTCCATGGAGGGGAGAAGTCCATTGTTTTCATGGCCGAATGCTCACAGGTACGTTAAGTTTTCCCCCTCCCTGAATTGGGAGGGGGTACAGTCCCAGTCTCTGGAAGGAGGTTGCCATAGGGGTGCCATGGGGGTGACAATAGGGTGCCAGAGGGGTTCTGGGTTCCTTGACGAGGGGATTCGCATCTCGGTTGGTCCATCACGGTAGTTGAAGACAGGCAAGAGGGGTCTTCTCATGGTGCGGGGGGGGAGCCACCCCAGAGCTCAGTCCAGCCAGCTCAGGAGTTTGGAAGAAAGTCCAGTTCAATTGTCCAGAAAAGGGCAGCATGCCCCCTTCGAGTACAGCATGGCGTGTTCTGCAAGCATCACTTGTGAACACACTAGATAAGCAGGAGACTTTCTTTCCCAACCGGCTCAGCAGTTTTAACTCTTCGGTAGTCTTTTCTCATGACAATTGTGAGGCAAAAAATGAAGGATTTTCGGATGGACTTCTACACCATCCATAAATCAGAAGGCTCCATTAAAAAAGATATCATTGGCTTTCTCTTCCACAAGGCATGTGAAATTCTCCCAGTATATGCCAGTGGTATGTAGCAAAAGTGCTTTCCTCAGTTCATGCGCAATACCCAAATTCTCTCATCTTGCATTATATGGACGATATTTTAGTAGCAGCAAAGGACCAAGCATCAGTGCAGGAGACAACAGATCAGGTCATCTCAGCAGTGGAGAAAGCAGGACTCAGAGTAGAGAAGGAAAAAATACAGACACTTCCTCCCTGGAAATATTTAGGATACAGGATCACAGAACAAACTGTAACTCCACAACCACTACAACTAAGGACAAATCCAAAAACACTGAATGAAGTGCAGCAGCTAGGAGGGACTCTGAACTGGCTTTGTCCACTACTAGGCATTTCAAATCAAGATTTAGCCCCTCTGGCAGATCTATTGAAGGGATACACTGCTTTAAACTCACCACGAGAATTCAACAAAGAAGCTCAAAATGCTTTAGAGTAAGTGATGAGAGCCATCCAGTCATGCCCGGCCCATTGGTATAATCCTAACTTGTCTTTTTTGTTTGCAGTTTTAGGAGAAAATCCACAGCTTTATGGTCTAATATTCCAGTGGGATCTAGAGAAGAAGGATCATCTGATAATCTTAGAGTGGGTTTTCCTATCACGTCAGCTGGGTAAAACTATAACGACTTGCCCTGAAATTATATCACAATTGATTGTCAAGGCTAGATCCTGAATGTTTTTCCTTGCAGGAAAGGATTTTGCAGAAATTTTTCTGCCTGTCACATCCATCTATTTGGAATGGTTAATTCAAAATTCAGAGGTCATGCAATTTGCCCTAGAAAATTTTTCAGGAAAAATTTCAGTCAATTGTCCCAAACATGAGCTATTAAGTTCATCTTTAAAATTAATTCATAAGCCCTTAAGAAGTCATGTACCCCTAGATGCAATCACATTTTTTACAGATGGTTCTGGGAAGTAAAAAAAATATCTGTGATTGCTTGGCAAAATCCAGAGACCAAAAAATGGTAATCAGATACTGAGGAAGTAGATGGTTCTTCACACATGATAGAGTTAACAGCAGTTGTGTGGGTCTTTTCAAAATTCACGCTTCCTTTTCATTTAGTAATGGATTCAATTTATGTTGCAGGAGTTATGGAGAGAGCAGAAGGGTCTCTGCTAAAAGAGGTTTCCAATGACCAGCTATTCGGTTTACTCAAAAAATTAATCTTCCTTCTTTCCATTTGACAGGAACCCTACTTTGTAATGCACATTCGTTCACATTCTTCACTTCCAGGTTTCTTAGCAGAAGGCAATGCCATGGCTGATTTGTTAGCCATGCCAATCCAGAATACACTTCTTAATGTTGTTGAACAAGCCAGAATGAGCCATGCTTTCTATCATCAAAATGCACCTGCTCTAGTAAGAATGTTTAACATCTCTCAGAATCAGGCTAAAGCAATTGTTCAATCATGTCCAGATTGCCAAAAATTTGCCATACCAGCAATAGCAACAGGAGTTAACTCTCGAGGCTTAAATAGCCTGCAGATATGGCAAACTGACATACCTCAATATCAGTCATTTGCATGGTTCGAGCATATACATATATCAATAGATACATTCTCAGGAGCAATTTTTGCTTCTGCACATCAAGGAGAAAAAAGTAGATATGTAATTAAGCATTTCTTACAAGCATTTGCATCCCTAGGTATTCCTCAAGAAGTCAAAATGGACAATGGACCAGCCTACGTTTCTAACAAACTGTAGGAGTTTTTCAAAACCTGGGGTATCAAACATACCACAGGTATTCCACATTCTTCCACAGGCCAATCTATTGCCAAAAGAGCACACAGATCACTGAAAATGATCCTTGAAAGGCAAAAGGGAGGGACAGAAGTGCTTTCTACAATAGAGAGGCTGAATAAAGCTGTATATGTTTTTAACTTCTTAAATAATTATTTTATGGAGCAGGTACCACTGATTTTCAGACATTTCAGCAATACCAGTCAAGCAAAGCTCAAAGAAAGGCCACCAGTCTTCATCAAGGATCCAGAGACAGGACAAATTTCAGGACCCTATCCTCTTGTGACTTGGGGGAGGGGCTTTGCATGCATTTCTACAAATGCAGGTCTTCAATGGGTCCCTGCAAAGAATGTCAAGCCACAGGTACAGCCGATCCGAGAGCAGCAGATGACACTGGAAGAAGAATGCACAAACAACTGAGCAACAGCTGGAAGCAGAGACTGTTTTCTAAATTTGCACTAGTTAAAATTGTTTAAAAAATAGCTTTGCACTGAAAAAGTTCTATAAGTTGTTGTTGTGTCAAAAAGTTATTAAACTACCTCTATGTTCAAATCATATATAGCCAGAAATTTGAGGCTTGCCTGGGAAAACACTTCACCAAAGTTAAGATAGAAGATTAGGACCTAATTTAAAAATTATTAGCATAAATACAAATTGTCAACAAGGGTGAGACTTTTTCAGTTCATGTTCCTTTCTCCTCTTTCCTTTTTAGATATACAGAAAGGGTGAGATATAGAAATGTGCCCCCTGTTGACAGAATGACTAAATTATCCTTTGTCCCCTTAAAAAGGAAATAAGCCCAGAAGTTTCTCTCCTCAATTAGGTGAAAAGAAATCTCATAGACCTGAGAGACTTCACCTCAAACTTAAGGATAGCTAATTGGACAGGAGCCAAAAAGTCCCGCCTGAGCAATTTACTAGAAAAAGAAGAGAACAAAGAAACTAATCGCTTTTGTGAGGTGTTTTACCAGGGGCAGGAGGGCCTCTTGCCCTGGATCGGTTTTTCTCTGTAAAGAGTTTGTTATTTTGCCTTTTAATAAAACCTTTTTGTTTCTAACACTACCTCAGAAGCCATCCTGCTGATTTTATGCCTTCTAAGATAGTTGAGCTATTTTGGGTGTGAAATAGATCTCCAAGAGCTTATGAGACCTGGCTTGAGGAGACTCATATTTCACGAGTCCTCAGCAAACATACCCAAGTTTATTATGGCTGTCCCTTTTATAGGGGCTTTGGATTTCCCAGGCTCAGATAGCTGATTGGGTGAGACCTCTCTCCGCCCAGCTCTCTGGCCAGTGGTGTATCTGGATCTAAGCAAGAACAGGATTGGCTGAGGTCTTTGCTTGGGTTTGAATCCAACCTATCCCTGCCATATTGGGGGATGTGTTTTCGTCTAGGTTGGTTGAGTTTAGGGGGTAGCTCCAGATCAGCTGCAATGTGACAAAGAGTGTAATGAATATAATATCTATGTATAACTTATAGAAATAGTGGCATGATGAATTTATTATACTGCAGACCTTAGCAAAACATAAGATGTTTAAAGGCTTTTGTGTAACTAACAGAACAGTATAAAGCAATCCACTGACTGACCTCTGCAAGTGATAAGATAGCAGTGACACAAACCAGAGCACTGGAGAAGACTTGGAGAAGAGCTCGTTAACTCCTCTTATCAGAGAAGTGTGAAACAACGGCGATGAAACCATGGGAAGGAACAAAATATATTGACTTGATCCACAGGATGTCATGCAGAGAAGTCAGGATGTAAAGCCAAAACAAAAAGGAGTCCCTGCAACATCAAAAGCTCACAAGAATGTTTGAATAATGTATAAGCTAATGAATATGCATGTAACCCCAGCAATGTAACCATATATAGAGAACATGATTTTAAGCTACCTCTGTGCTCTTTGGCCATTCACCCAAAGCACCCCAGCTCTGGATTACTTGTTTGTCCTTCTTTTATCCTTTATTAAACTTTTAAAAATTCTAAAGAGTGAACTCTGCTTTTCACAAGTGGTAATGCTGAACATGTGAATGGAGCCCTCAAAAAAACCCACAAAACTGTATTCATCCCATGTAGGGGTGGGCATTTTGCATGCATTTTCTATATCTGCCCCTGGAGGCCTCCAATAAGACCAACCTTTAAATTACCTCCTACAGTAATGTTATCTCAAAAGTGTGTTGTTTCATTTTTAGGTTCTTTAATGTATCACCCCAACCTGCGACTGGCTGAGATTTAAGAGCATTCTTGGGTATGACTGGATGATGCAGATTTTGGGTCTCGAATTATGGATTTTTGGTCAAACCATTCTATGAGCTTTTAAAGGAGGCCCTGGAAGGACCTTTGATTTGGACTCCTGAGAGTGAGCATGCATTCCGTAACTTAAAGATAGCCCTGATGTCCCCACCTACCTTAGGACTCCCAGACTTAACAAAGCCCTTTGAGCTTTTTATGAATGAACAACAGCACCTAGCCCTCAGAGTTTTAGCTCAGAAGGTAGGACACTTCAAGAGGCCTGTAGGGTACTTTTCAAAACAACTTGACAAGATCAGCCAAGGATGACCCAGATGCCTGCAAGTCATGGCAGTGACTGTTTTCCTCATACAAGAGGACAGGAAATTGACTTTGGGACAAAAGATAGTAGTGTACACTTTGCATGCCATAATTATTGTATTAGGCCAAAAAGGTGGGCATTGGCTTTCCCTGAGCTGCATGCTGAAATATCAGTCTGTTCTACTGGAGCAAGAAGATATGGAGTTGAAAGTAACCACATTGGTAAATCCAGCCCAATTTTTGAATACCCCAAAGCAAGGAGAAGAGCATCTAACCCATGATTGCTTACAGACAATTGAGCAAGTTTATGCAAGCCAAGCAGACCTACAAGACGCACCCACTGAAGATCCAGAGATAGCGTTCTTTACAGACAGAAGTAGCTTTGTGAAAGATGGAAAACAAAACGCTGACTATGCAGTAGTCAAGCCAATGAAGATAATAGAAGCTGCACTGCTGCCCATGTACGCCTCAGATCAAAGGGAAGAACTCGTGCTGTGAAGAGCCCTGGAATTGGCACCAGGAAAAAGAGTAAACACATCATGTGGAAAATCACACTATGAAAGTCAGTGTTCATAAAGGAGGCAGAGGAGTCCTGCAACTTTATTCAAATAAAGGGGGAGAGTCCACTGGGGCATACCCTGTGGGGTTTCTCTCTTGAGGTTTCAGAGGACGCAGCCTCCTTTTATCCTAAACTCCCAGCTGCATGTTGCCCTCTTCCTTTCCCCAGTAGTTGAGGTACTAGGAAGGTACAGCCTTCCCGAACCACCTACTTCATATTCCCCCCTTGAACATGTCATTTTTCTCCAAAGTTCAGAAGTGCAGGCTGTCTGGGTTCTGCAATAGACTTTGTGTAGACCCATTTGTCCTATTATCCTAAAGTTCAGGAGTTCAAACTGTCTGGATTCTGTATGAAACTTGGCCACCTGGAGGCTGGTAGAGACATTAAGACCTGTTTCAGAGACATTAACACCAATTTCTCCAAAAGAACCTCACTCATCGAGTTGTTTGTAAAGACATTAGCACCCATCTTTCATATCAATATGTACTGACTCAAAATATGCTTTTAGCATTGTTCATGCCCACGGAGCTATATAGGCAGAAAGAGATCTATTATAAGCACAGGGATCTCTCATTAAATATAAACAAGAAATATTGTCCCTCCTTGATGCTTTCCAACTATCCAAAGAAGTGACCGTTCTACACTGCAAGACACACCAGCGTGAGTATTCCCAAATTCATGTAGGCAATAGACTTTCAGAATGATGCCTTAAGTTTTAGCTTCTATATTTTCCAGATCAGTACTACTTTAGTGTATAACTCTAAAACTCTGAAGCCTGTCAGCTACTGTTCTCCCATTTTATTCAGACAAAATAATTTCTCTCTAGGCCTGAAACTCAAGGACACCTTACTGTCTCAGGCCCTGAAAAATGTAAACAACAGTGAATTAGGGGGGGGGCAAACTTGGAGTAAATGACTTAATTACCTGAAGCTGTAATTGGACAATTAACCTCTGATATGCAAACAGACCAAAATTATATCTGTTTGAAAAACTCTTGATTGTCGTCCATCTTGGGTGTAGCCTCTGCGAGAATCCTTGTCATGGTTTGATGCTGGTTCAATGCCAGTGCCCCCATGAAAATATATTCTCCCTAGTGTCTGCTGTGAGATGTGACCAGAAATAGAGCAAAGAAGGCTCCAACTTAGGAATACAGGGAAAAAAACTTTATTAACTTACAATATGTAAAAGAAACACGCACAGAACTCAGAATGAAAACCTTCCAAAAACATTCCTCCTCCCCCCACCAAATCTCCAACACAGCACAGTGAGACAAAACCTTGGATTCTCAATCAAGTTACCATCCCTCAGGTAATCAACTCTCAGTTCATCACCACCCTTCAGATAATCAACTCTCAGTTCATCAAGAAGAGAGGAGTCCCTCTTGTACCATAGGCTTCCCCAGGAAACACAGTTGAAACCTCTTGTGTTTCCATGTCACATGTGGCACCGCCCGGAGAACATCTGCCATCGTGACGTCTTCCTTCCATGTCCAGTGGTCTCACCACTGCACATGGACCAGGGCTGCTTCTAGGGTTCCCCTTTTAAGGATGCTTTGCCCAGTTTCAAAAAAAGCAACAGTCTCTCACTTTCGGGACACCAGTCCCCTCCCCAAATTCACCTCCTGGGGCCGAGGAGTCTTGGGAACAGAGATCTTCTTCACTGAAGACAGGGGGCACCACCCTCCTCATCTGTCTCTGTTCATGCTGAGACAGAGTAAAAATTCCCCAGAGTAGAAATCCATTTTTATTTAGGTGAAATGTACATCTTTAAGTCTGTGTAGCCTGATTGCAAGGCCTAGGCTCAAGGGAAACGGCGTCAATGGAGGACAGAGATGGGGGAGCGGGGAGAGACAGAGGGTGATAAAGAGAGACAGAAAGACTGCTGTAAAAGCAGGTCAGCTTGACCTAGGAATTCTTTCTGATAAAGAAGAACTAGCAGCAAATGTCATGCGAAATTCGTAAAAATGAATATGTATGAACCTATTGTGAAACTGTATGCATATGTAGTTGAGAGGGGGATAAAAAGGAACCTGAAGTTTCCAGAGGTACGCATGCCTTTTAAGGAGAGTAATCTCCTCATGCGTCCAGCACTGTAATAAACATACCGGCTTTACAACTTTCACAAAGTTGTAGAGTTTTTTCTCTCTCTCTCCTCAAAACAATGCACTCCTTCACATAGCAACACTGTACTCTCTTGGCTCCAAGCCATTGCCTCCCCCTAACTGCAGTCTCTGTGTCACGGGAAAAAAATGGTTCTGTCCATGGCTATACAAGAAAAGTCTAGCCAAAGGCCACTCCATCATCTCCTCCCATCTAGGATTCTTTTCAGCTTCTTCTGACATCTTTCACTTGATTGAACTTTCATCACACTTGCCCATTTCCTTCCTATCTCATCTCTTATCTCTCTTCTCATTCAGATCCAGGAGGATCAGTATTTGTAAGGTTTCCATCATCCCAGAAAAGGGTAAAATCTTGGGCTCTGCCTGCCCAGAACTCCCACAACTGCCACACCCTCCCTTTCTCCTTCTTGGCCAGCCATGTTGCCAGCACATGATATCAAATTTCAAGGTGGCACAGGCAGAGGGTCTCTCCCTCTCTCTCTCTCCCGGGGGAGGGGGGGGGCAGGGCTGCCCGATACCTCTCAGCGTTCCTCCACCCTTCCATCCTGCAGGAGCCTTCATCCCCCTTCTCTGTCCAAGGCTCTGGCCTACCTCACCCAGGCTGCATGGCTTCCCCTCCCCCACCCAGGCCACAGCTGGGCAGGGAGGGGAGGTCTGACCTCTTTCATCCACCAGAACCAAGACAAAGTTCCCCTGGGAGTTCTATGCTTTAAACCCCCTGTGTTCTCAGAGGGATGTCCATGTCCTCAGTGGCTACATGAGGTGCCAATATTCAAATCTCAGAACTGAGGCAGAGTAGAAATTTTCCAGAGTAGAAATTCATTTTGATTTAAGTGAAATGTGCATCTTTAAGTTAAGTCTGTAGCTTGCTGTTTAGTCTGACTGCCTGTTCTCCCAAAAAAACCTATGCTTAGAAAGACTGCTTCAGCCGAAAGACAAGAGATAAGGGGGAAGGGGAGGAGCAGACAAAGCAAAGCAATCTGACCCAAAAGTTCTTTCTGATAAAGAAAAATTAGCAGCAAGTGTCACTCGAAATCAGCAGAATGAATGTGTATGAACCTATTGTGAAATGGCATGCATATGTATTTAAGAGAGAGATAAAAGATCTGGAGTTCCCATAAGTACACGTCATTTTAAGAGAATAATTCCCACATGCATCCAGTGTTGTAATAAACATACCAGCTTTACAAGTTTCACAAAAGTTGTAGAGTTTGTTTGCTTCTGCAAATCATTTTGGCGAGCCAGTCAGATGACCATCTCTGTCCTCGCAGGGGCGGCGGGGAAGACGGACCTCCTGAGGCGCACCCCGAGATTTTCCCGAAGAAGCTCTGCTCATCTCAGCTTGCCTCTTGCAGAGTCAGAGAAAGACCTGCTGCTGTGTGGAAAGATACGGTATGTATATCAAAAGGCCCCGGGGGAGAGAGATAAGACTGCTGAGTAAGTCTGAGTAACTCAGAGACATCTGAGTGAGACATTCCTGTACCTGCAGGCAGACTGGCTGATGGAGGGGCTGGACTAGAAATGGAAGTTCACTGTTTGATAGAGCGACCGGTAGCGACCCTGGGAGTGGGTCGAGTGAACCCATGTGTGTTTATAGTGTCCAGACATTGGATAGTTAATGCATTGTGTAGTTAATGTGTTTGTAATTGTGTGAGTGTGTAGTGTATAAAAGAGAGAGCAAACGAGTGTACCCATGGCGCGGGGGGGGGAGTTCTACCCACGTCTGAAGCAGACTAGTGAGGCCTGAGGCACTGGCTAGGGCAGGCTGTGAAAGCAAGGAGTACCCTGCGGAGAACTGCGGAGAAGTGGAACAAGAGGAGAAATGGGAGTGAAGACATTTATTGTGTTTAACAGTGGTGATTTGTGTAGATTGTGCACATTTCAAACATGATGAGGAGCTCAGGAGGTTCCTCTGCCCTAGTAGTTTGGACTTGATCCCTAGGATTTTACTCTGTGCTGTTATTTGGATTGTGTCCAGAGTGTGTGAGGACCAGAGAAAGCTGGGGTAGGTAAATGTGTAAGTATTGTATGCTGTGTTGTGTTGAGAAAAGTGGGCACTTTGAGAGATACCCCTTTCCCGGTGAGTTTGTGTGGTTCCTCTCCCACATTTTTGTAATTTTATTCTCAAGATTGTATGGTTGTGTTTGTAGAGATTTTAAGATTTTGTTTGCAACAAGTGTAGCATTTTACGCAGAAGAACTACAGCATGGTGATTTATGTTTAACTGTAGTGAAACGAATTCCAGGAATTACCCCCCCAGCAATTCAAGCCCTGACTCTCATGAATTTGAGATAAGAGAGAGAGGTGGGGTGTGTGTAGAGTTTTTGCTGTAACAAGCACAGCCTTTTGCAGGGCAGTAAAGTGAGTGTCAGTAGAAACAATGCTTTAATTAGATTGTGCGAGAAGAGAAATAAAAAAGACTGAGATTTGGTAAAACAGAGTTTAGATAGAAGAGACGAATGAGTTTATGGGACTTCAGCTGGAATATAGTAAGTTTGGACTAAGAACAACCTGCCATAGAGATTAAGTGATAAACGCCGAAATGATAAATGAAATGGCCTGGTGCATTGAGAGGCTGGCACCTGATGTGCAATGCAGAGTTTGTGAGAGGCGCTAGTATTGCTGTTCTGTGTCTTAAGTGTAAATTGAAGGTTCCTGATCAAGCCAATTCAGAACCTGTGATCTTAAAGCTGATGTGTGGAGGATCACATCTGATACCTGCCACCTAGAGGTCTGTGTGTGAGAAAAACTGAGAAAAGACACTGTGAGGCTTAGGTGGAAACAAGATAGTATGAAGAGAAAGAGATAATGAGAACCAACCAGAAGAAAGAGGTTCCTGAACTAGCCCCATTGAGAAGGGCTTACAGAGAGAAAGCTGCCAGTAAGGGCAGCTCAGAAAAGAAAAAGATTTATAATACCTTATTGCAGTTAATGCTGTTTTAAAATGAGAAGGTAAATGAGATTAAATCCTGTATGCTGATATGTTTTTCACCTTAAAGAACCACCCAGAATGGCAGAGTAATTGTGGGTTCAGAGCTTCCTCTGACCCACTAGTGTTAGCTCTTGAAAAAGAAAACAGAGCAAAGAGAAGGCAAATCAAACATGTTGTTCAGCATACAGCGTAAAATAGCAACATATTAAATCCGACAAAGTTTATCATGCTGAAATGCAAAACTATTATAACTCACAAATCCAGTACATATGATTTGTTAAAGGGTCCTCCTAAGGTAAGGGAAGATAAAAAAGATCTCCCCAAAAAGGAAGAGGACTCAGGCTCCAAAGGTATACCCACTCGAACACATCCCCCTCCTAGCAGTCCAATTTAATCCAGAACTAGGAGATAACAGACCCCACTGCGAGAGGCAGTGAGATCAGAAGAAAGGAAAAGGATGGAATTTTGGTTGATATGGGGGCCATATATTCAGTTTGAAATAAAGCTTTAATACCTGTGGAGAATGATTATGTTGTAGTATAGAGAACAACTGGCCAGTCTGAGAAGGCGTACTTTTGCAAACCTTTAAAGTAACGTGTAATTACAAGTTTTTGTATATGCCCAATTCGCTAAACATTCTATAATAGAGAAGTTACTCTAGAAGTAAATGATCAAAAGTATATAAAGATGTTAAGCTTAACATTAACAGCAATTGCAAGTAAGAAAGAAATTAGCAAAGAGATATTAAGTATTTTCAGAAGTATGAGCCTCTGATGTACCAACATGGGTGAAGAATGCCCCCCATAGTAATCCAACTTAAAGAAGAGACACAACCAGTGAGAATTAAGCAGTACACCCTGAAAAAGAAGATAAGGAAGAAATCAGACCAACAATTGATAATACAAGATTGAGGGCTGTCAATAAGATAACAAAGAATTTATACCCTGTGGTAGCAAATCCATATACTTTACTAACTTGTTTAACAGCTGAGCTAACCTGGTTTACTGTTTTAGACCTGAAAGATGCCTTCTTTTGCCTCCCTATCCACAAAGCCAGACAGAAAATTTTTGCATTCAAATGGGAAAAGCCCTAAAAGCAGGCCCAAAACACAGCTCACATGGTCCATGTACCTCAAAGCTTAAAAAAAATTCCCCCACTCTGATTAGAGAACAACTTGCAAAGACCCAGAGTCCTGAGAAGCTCCACAAGAAGAAAGAAAGCTACTGCAGTACGTAGATGATCTTCTAGTAACCACTCAGACAAAGAAAGCATGTGTAGCCTAGACGGTAAGCCTTTCAAATTTCTGAGGACTCCAAGGATACAGAATATCAAAGAAAAAAAACACAAGTAGTGAAACACAAAGTAATCTACCTAGGGTACGAAGTCAGTGCTAGGCAATAGACTATAAGGCAAGCTCGCAAAGAAGCAATATGCCAAACCCCAAAACCCCAGACAAAAAAAGAACTCCGAACCTTCTTAGGAATAGCAGGGTAGTGCTAACTGTAAGTTTATAATTATAGACTGCTCGTAAGACCCCTCTATGCTCTTATTGCCAATAGAAACAAAGATCTCCAGTAGAGAAAAGAAGCCACACGAGCCTTTCACCAGCTAAAGAGTGCCCTCATGTTAGCTCCAGCTGTGAGACTTCCAGATGTACGTAAACCATTCTTTCTATTTTCCCATGAAAACCAGAGAATTGCCCTGAGATTACTGGCACAGGACTTGAGTCAATAACAGAAACCAGTTGCTTACTTCTCCAAGCAACTAGATGCAACAGCCAAAAGATGTCCAGGTTGTCTCAGAGCTGTAGCAGCAGTCATGCTGAATATTCAAGAAGCAGGCAAGTGTACCCTGAGACAAAAAATGACTGTGCTAGTGTCCCACACAGTGTCCACAGTACTGGCAGTAAAAGGCAGCCACTAGCTTTCACCACAGAACTTCCTGAAATACCAGGCCATCATGGTAGAGCAAGATGATGTAGAGATAGTGGTGACTAATATTGTCAACCCAGCCTCTTTTCTCAGTAGAATTTAAAGAGAAGCAGTGCACAACGATTGCCTGGAGACCACTGAAGCTACTTACTCCAGCCACTCAGACTTTAAAGACACTCCTTTAGACCATGCAGAGATAAGAGTAGCTACGTTGTCAGTAAAAAGCAACATGCTAGGTACACAGTGACCACCTGCAGAGAAGTAATAGAATCTACATCCTTACCAACAGGCACCTCTGCGCAGAAGGCTGAGATAATTGCACTGATCCATGCCTTAGAAATAGCAAAAAGAAAGAAAATAAACATCTATACAGACTTGAGGTATGCATACGGAGTCACACATGCACGTGGAGCCATCTGGAGGGAGAGAGGGGACTGCTGACCTCCCAAAAAAAGAAGAGATAATCCGGCTGCTAGAAGCAGTTCAGCTGCCTGAAAAGGTAGCAACTATGCATATTAAGGCACACCAGAGAGTGAGCTCAGAATTAGAAAAAAGAAATGAGCTGGCAGATAGAGAAGCAAAGAAAGCAGCAAAAGGTGAGGTAATTATGGACAGATTTCCCTTGAAAGTAAGCCAGAATATAATAATAATACTAATCAAAAAAGACATACAACCACAAAAAGTGGGTTACCATTGAAAAGGAGCTAGTAATCTCTTCCCATTTGTGTAGTCACTAGTAAAAGAAGAGCACCATAAAACACACTGGGACCTAACTACTTAAAAGCTTTCATAAAGTGTAGCTCATTTCCCAGAATAACCAAGGCAGCTAGTGTTACAGAGTGCATCGAAATGAAGTGTTGCCTTTTAAGTAGTAGTTTCCACAGGCTTTCTAGAACACATATCTGATAGAAAGAATTGCTGCCAAGGATTTTTATGCCACTATTACTCAGGTAAACCGACAGTGTGATCCTTGCCTCCAGACTAACCCCAAGAATACCCCCAGACCAAAACTAAGTTAGATTGGGAAGGGTCATGGATCCAGACAGCAGTGGCAAATTGACTTTTCAGAATTCCCATGGAAAGGGAGGTGTCAGTATTTATGAGTATTGACAAATACATTTTCAGGGTGGCCAGAAGCGTTACCCACCAGAACTGTCAAGGCTTGAGAGGTGACCAGAGTAAACAATACCACTTTCGGAGTTTCAGCCACAATACCTATATAGTGGCTTTAAGTAGACAGCTCAGAGAAAATGAAAAACATGTGGCTGGAACTCAGAGCAAGGAGCTAGATATACCAGTACATAACATACAGCCTGGGGATTATATATATGTTAAGTGTCTTACAGAAAACACTTTAGAACCACAGTAAGAGAGACCATTCCAGGTGCTTCTCACCACCTTCACCACAATCAAGACCAAGGAATAGAATGCCTAGATCCACCACTCTCAAGTGAAGAGGGCCCCAGAAGCCCCTTAGAGAGTGACACCGAGAGACAATGAACTGAGACTAAAACTTACTCAAGCAAAATGAGTACATTACAGCCAAGAATAATTTGTAATTTCATTTACAGAATTGTTTTGTATATAATTATAACTAGAGTCTTACAATTAGAGAGTACCTCTATCCAAACCAATGCTGATTAGCCATAGTCCCAATCTTTTAATCGGAGTACTAGATCCATGAGAGAATCTTCTAAGACAAAAATCTAAACCTATCCACTGTAGTAATCCATGAGAATCAAGTATATGAAGAGCAAGAGGGGCAAGAACAAGAACTGTAGACACTTCCAGAGATCAGAAGAGAGGAAATCAAGGTAAGGTTCCGAGTAGTCAATAAGATGGCTCATGAGAGACCAGATGCAATTAGTGTCTCAACCTCTCCTGTATACAAACACCAAGAAGTTTATGATAGCCCAAGCAAATCAGACTGTTAGTTTAATTTCACCTTAATACAGCCTGTAGAAGTGACCTGCCTTTAGGCTCGTGATGCTATCAAGTTCTCATTTAAATTTAAAATAGATACTGCACTTTTTACAATAGCAAAACTTTATACAACTCACACCAGTACTCAAGCAGTTCAGACCCAACCCAAACTTGAACCTAAAGTGTATGAAATAAGCCCATACATAGTGAAGAATATAAGTGAATGTCGTGGGTTGACAGCCTTTATCCCAATATTGTGTGTTGTGTCTGGCAGCTGTGCCTTTTCTCTCTTCCCCCCCCCGGCCGTCTTGCTGCGGCAGGGCGGGGAAGAGAGGAGGGAGGGTTTGACCAGACCTCTTTGGCTTTTTGCTTTTGCTGCTTGGCTTGGCTAGCCACTTTGCTTGCTTGCTTTCTGCTTTTTTGCGCTGTTTTTTTCTTTTCTCTTGTTCCCTCTTTCTTACTCTCCCCTGAAGATACTGGACCAGCTCCGGACCTGACCTGAGACGTCCAGGACACCCGAAGCTTGCAAAGAAGAGTGGCGCCCTCTCAACACAGTCTGTTTTTTTGTTTTCTTTTCTTTTCTTGTGTTGGGGAGTGTTCTTTTGTTACTTGTAAATAAATAGGTTTTGTTTTCCACTTTGCTCCTCCGAGAAATTCCTTCCCGAACCCGGTATTGGGGGAGGGGTGGTTGGAGGTTTGTTTTGTTTTGGGGGGCTCCCTTTTGGAGATTTCCCCTAATTTGTCCTAAACCAGGACAGTGAACAACTGTTGTTCAATCCAAAGTAGTCTCTCACACATGTTAAATTACTAATGCAAATTAACATCTCAAAAATCCAACCAGCCTGCTCCTCTTTCCTAAGAACATCCTTTGAGAGCTAGACAACGTAGTTACAAAGATAAGTATACCTCAAGAGCAAAATAAGAAAAGATTCAACTGAGATATTAAAGACAAGATTGAAAGTTTCAAATAGAATTGATTCAGAAATACTGAGGAATAAGCTAGCCACTACAACAAGTAGCCTAGCAAAACTGAAGCAGTCTTTAGAGTCATCTCTATTAGCATTAAGAACTAACCAGTGGCAAATTTCAAAAGTACTGCCAAAGTGAGAAAAAGCCAGAGACCAAGACCACAAGTTAATAGTAGAAGCGCTTAGTACAGTTCAAGATAATGTGTCTTTAGCTTTCTGTTGTATACAAGCACAGTTATGGATGCAGGCAACAGCAGCTTTGATCATACGGGAAGGGGGTGAAGGTAATTTTCCAACTGAAATACGAAAAGTTTTCTGAGATAATGCGATTGATTTTGAAAAGAAGTTTCAATCCTGGTAGACTATGGTAAATTTCACCTATAATCCTGCTTCCAATGTAGCCACTGCCTTTGTGCTTACCATATGTAATGCCACTGTTTGCATTATCCACTCTATCATTGCACTAAGATTAAATAATGAAAAAACAGTGCTCTACGCTTCAGAACATAGAGTGTAGGCATGAAAAGTAAATGAAAAGTAACAAACAAAACCAGTAAACTTAGAATCTTGTATTACTAAAGAACAACTAAGATTCATTTGTGAAAGCAATACTATTAATGCTCAAGATGTGTGTCTAGACACTGAACAAAGTATTTGCCACTTCAAGATTAATCCAGTCATTGATCAAAAGACTCTGCTTGTATATACTAGTAAAAAGTGTGTGTGCTTGAGAACTGCTTGTGCTATTGTAAAAATTGATAACAACGATGTTATTTTGTCTAGTAGAAATCATTCTAATTTTTGTATTTGTAATTTTTTTAAGATTATCAAGTGTAATTTTTTGTACATGGCCCCAGTGACATCCCACCAGTTGATTAAAACCAATTGCACAATGTATCACAGACTATCACCTACTCCTCTTAGAATAGACCTCACATTAGTAAAACAATTAATTAAACACCCAGACCTACTAGAGATCTTGAAGAAAATCCAAGAAATCAGAGAGAAAACCCTAATTACTGTCCAACATAATACAAAAAGAAAAAAAAAAAAACAGAATTCTGCAAAGAATAAAACAAAATGCAGATCATCACTGGTAAGACGTAATCTTTGAGTAGTCATCAACTGCAAATAAAATCTTTAATACCTTGTGTCATCCCATTGTACCTTTGTTAATATTAGTTAGAGTGAGTTTAGCGTTATCCTTTATATTGTTAATTTAGAATTAGAGAATACTACAGTGAGTAGCTGTGTTAACCTCCTTATCAAACATACATAGTAAAGCACTAAAGCACGCTTATTGTCATAAGAATTTGCATTAATTAAAAGAATTTACTTATTCCTTTTAAGAAAGAATGAAGCAGAGTAGAAATTTTCCAGAGAATAAATCCATTTTGATTTAAGTGAAATTTACATCTTTAAGTCTGTAGCTTGCTGTTTAGTCTGACTGCCTGTTCACCCAAAAAGCCTATTCTTAGAAAGACTGTTTCAGCGAAAAGACAAGATAAGGGGGGAGGAGAAGAGCAGACAAAGCAAAGCAACCTGACCCAAAAGTTCTTTCTGATAAAGAAAAATTAGTAGCGTCACTCAAAATCAGTAGAATGAATATGTATGAACCTATTGTGAAATTGGATGCATATGTATTTAAGAAAGACATAAAAGATCTAGAATTCCCAGTACACGTCATTTTAAGAGAATAATTCCCACATGCGTCCAACGCTATAATAAACATACCAGCTTTACAACTTTTACAGAAGTTGAAGAGTTAGTTTGCTTCCACAAATCAGCACTGATTGGTTTGACCACAAACTCCCAAAAAACTCACTTCCTTTTCAAACCAGGACACTCCTGCACTGCCCAAGGTGTGCTCTTTGATGGCCTTTCAGTAAATACCTACTTTCATCTTTTAACTCTGTCTAGCCCCTGTTCTAGGAAGCCTTTCCAGGCATCAGATAAAGCTGCATGAGAGGTTGTGCAACAAGGGATCCTAGCATTAATACCTGAGAAAGCTATATCACTCCCAGTAGGTATCCCTGGATATAGTCAAGCAGATTTAAAATTAGCTACTTACCTAAAAGACCAGAATAAAGAGGGTGATGAGTGGTTGGTAACTCCCAATAACTAGGTCATAGTCCCACCCCAACTGATGTCACAAATTGTAAAATAGAAACATTAGCAAACCCACTGGGGAATCAGTGCTATGGTGACTAGTCTATGGACTCAGATACTCAATGTTAGTATGACAAAAAATATCAAGTACGTGTGGCAGGACCTTTCACCCCCTGATACAGCAGAAACTTATCTCTGCACCTTATATGACTAGGTCAGACCAGAATGGTTTGTCATGTGATGAATTATCTTGGCTGAAAACCCCCTTAGCTAGCAATAAGCCTGCTGTCTTGGTGTGAGAAAGGATGAACCAAAAATAAAGTGACTGACAGAAAAGCATTTTTACAACTATAAAAGACCACTATGATTTTCATGAAATCAGAAATCTTATACACCCTCTGAGTATGCAGAGACTTCTCCTTAATGACCAAGACGTGTATTGAGTTACTTCCCCAGAGGATTGAGAGAAATTAAGGAGATTCTCTGCATACCACTATCATTTGTTGGTAAGTGACATTGACTCCTAATCTACACTATTTCTTGCTAGGTGTAACATAGTTACCTTTGTTATCATGCACTGTATGTACTAGTAGTGTTTCTTTTGTTTATCCTGTGTAGTAAGTAAATCTGTTTAAAATCTTATGCCTGTTTTCGTTGGCCTGTTCAATAAATAATTCATGTTGTAGTAGGCCTGATCAGTCATTTTTATGAACTTGCAAGCAAAAGTGGTTTTGGGGTGCTGGCTGCCTCAATAAAGCTGCTGTCTACTTCCAGAAACCTGGAAAGGCAGGGATTTGTCTAAACTCTCCCCTCTCCCATTTGTAATAGCATGTTATAGAAAAATGCCTTCTATGTCTTAAAAAAAATCTTCTGAATTTAAGAAGACCACCTCCAGAAATTACTAACAGAAGAAAGACTCCCAGAGATTACTGGAAACTTAATTTTTCTGAGCTACTGATGCCTTAAGTTTTAGCTTTCATATTTTTCAGATTCTGTGCTGCCTAGGAGTGTAGCTCTGAGCTTCATGTTAAGCATTAGTTAGTTCTCTTCACGGGGTAGGTAGACAAAAAAATCCTTTTCCAGCTTGACCAAGGACAACCGTTAAAAGCTTCAGGCCCAAAAAGCATAAACAACAGGGAACTGAAGAGAGCAAACAAGGAGGACGGAACTTCATTACCTGAAGCTATAATTGGACAATTAACCTCAATATGCAAATGGACCAAATCATAAAAGTGTGAAACCTTGTGACTAGTTGTCCATTTTGTGACCATTTTGGGTCCATCTTGGGTGTAGCCCTGGCCAGGCTCTTGTACTGCTCAAGGTGTATCCTTTAAGACCTTTTAATAAATACCTACTTTATTCTTTTAGCTCTGTCTAGTCTCTGTTCCAGATCAGCCTCTCAAGGCATCACTACCACTCCAACAAGGATACAGGTATTTCCTAGTGTTAGGAGATACCTTTTCTGGGTGGCCAGAAACTTTCCCCTGCCACACCAACAAGGCCAGGGAAGTCACCAAGGTGCTCCTCAAAGAGATCATACTCAGGTTTGGGATGCCTTTAGGGATGTCATCTGATAGGGGACCCCATTTCATATCTGAAGTGTTACAGCAACTTAGTAAGCAATTGGATAGAAACTGGGATTTACATACTCCATGGAGATTGCAATCTAGCAGAAAGGTTGAGTGGATGAATGAAACTTTAAAGAGGCTGTTGGGGTTTGAGACATTGACAGGAAGTAGGTTTTTTTTTTTTGGATATGCTGTGGCCACCAATAGGTGTTCAGATTTTAATATTGGCACCTGATGTAGCCACTGAGGTTCGGACACGCCTCTGAGAACACACAGGGGTTAAAAAAGAGAGCTGCATCCCTGGGAAGCTCTCTTGGGGACTTTGGCGGGAAAGAGGTCGGATCTCCTTTTCCCGTTCAGCTGCTGCTGCTGGGCGGGGGAGGGGCAGTGTGAAGGTCCGCCCGAAATGAACGGGTGACGAATGATTTTTGGGTGCAAAAATAACCAACACAAGGCACAGGCGTTTTGCAGTAACAAATCAACAAGGTGCAATTTATTGATTATAACCACAGCTAAATATGCGTTTGGTTAAGGGATCCGGAGAAGATAAGGGTAAGACAAGGAAAAAGGGAAGGAAAGGAGGTTAGGGAATGGGGTATAGCTACCAAAACGTGATGTCTTCGGGGTCCCGCCGCCGAAACTCGCTGGTACACGTCTTGGGGAGTACTCAAAGGACAGTCGGGCCAAACCCCAATATATATACTGTTCTTGGTTGGGGGAAGGTAACTGAAATTAGGTTTCCATGGAGGGGAGAAGTCCATTGTTTTCATGGCCGAATGCTCACATGTATGTTAAGTTTTCCCCCTCCCTGAGTTGGGAGGGAGTACAGTCCCAGTCTCTGGAAGGAGGTTGCCAGGGGGGTGCCACGGGGGTGCCATGGGGGTGCCAATAGGGTGCCAGAGGGGTTCTTGGTTCCTTGATGAGGGGATTCTCATCTCAGTTGGTCTGTCACGGTGGTTGAAGACAGGCAAGAGGGGTTTTCTCATGGAGCGGGGGGGAGCCACCCCAGAGCTCAGTCCAGCCAGCTCAGGAGTTTGGAAGAAAGTCCAGTTCAATTGTCCAGAAAAGGGCAGCATGCCCCCCTCGAGTACAGCATGGCGTGTTCTGCAAACATCACTTGTGAACACACTAGATCAGCAGGAGACTTTCTTTCCCAACCGGCTCAGCAGTTTTAACTCTTCGGTAGTCTTTTCTCATGACAATTGTGAGGCAAAAAATGAAGGATTTTCGGATGGACTTCTACAGGCAGCCATGCAGTAGGCCTGGGCCTGGACAGAGATGTGGGGTGAGGAGGCCCTTGAGGATGGAAGGGTGGAGGAGTGAGGAATCTCAGCACCTCAGGACTGAGATGCAGAGGGACCGAGACCACCCTTGGGGGGCTCGGGAGTCCTGGAATGTTGCCAGAAGTGTCTGGTGGCTGGACTTTGATCCTACACAGGAGATGACACCTGTATGAGGATAGGAGGATTTCACTGGGGTAAATGGTGAAGGGATAAGTTAATTAGAGTGTAAGACACAGGGTTTAGGATTTCTGTACACGGGGGTCTAAAGAAGTAAGATGGAGGAATTGGGGCGTGTCCTGTCCTTCTTCTTCTTCTTCTCGGCCTCCATCTTCTGTGGTGATGTTGGCACTTTGGGATTGGTTATTACTAAAAGTGCACTGGTTAATAAGGGTAAAAGGTATTGGGGAAAAATGATAAATATTGTATACGTAACTTTGAGTATAAAGATAGGTGACCGCCCCGGGGGCTCTCAGAGTGTGCTCATGGCTGACTGCTGAGCAGACCTCTGTCGGGCCAAGAGAAAATATTTTAGATAAACAATTAATAAACACCGAGACCGAGAAAAGATCTGGAGCCTCTTCTCGTCCTTTGAAGCGCGGGTTGTCCAAGGCCAGCCCGGGCCTTTCCAGGTCACCTAAACAGCCGAGAAACCGACAGAGGAGCACCAAGAGACATCAAGCAGCCTCCCCCCCCCCCCCCCCAGGAGAGAGAGAGGGAGACCCGGGGTCTGAATTTGATAGCAGCCAGCCCAGGAGGAGAAGGGGAGGGTGCCGTGAGAAGGTGCCCGGCAGGGCAGCGTGGGAGTTCCGGAGCTCCAGACAGGCATGAGACTGAGATATTTAACCCTTTTCTTGCATGATAGAAACCTTGCAAATGCTGATCCTCCTGGAGCTGAATGAGAAGAGAGATAGATGAGATAAGAGGAGATGGGACACGAAAGAAGTGTAGAAGACTCTTGAGTGGGGGGAGAGATGATGGAGTAGCATTTTAGCTGGACTTTTCTTGTGTGGCCGTAGACGGAACCATTTTTTTTTTCCTGTGACACAGAGACTGCATTTAAGAGGAAGCAGTGCCTCAGAACCAAGAGTGTTCAGTGTGGGTACCCCTCAGCCCCAGGGGGTGCAAAAATTTGGGGGGGACAGATGTCCCGAAGCAGAGACTGTGCCCTTTTTGGAGTGAGACAAAGCATCCTTGAAAGGCAACCCTAGAAGCAGCTCTAGTCCATGCACAGTAGTGAGAGCACTGAGCATAGAAAGAAGATGTCATGATAGCAAAAGATTTTTCTGAGCAGTGCTGAGTGACATAGAAACACACAAAGTTTCAACGGTGTTTCCAGGAGAAGCCTATAGTGCAAGAAAGACTCCTCTCCTGTTGATAAACTGAAGATTGAGTATTCTAAAGGGTGGTGCTGGACTGAGAGTTGGTGATTTGGGGGAATGTATTGCATTAAGAAATTTGGTGGCGGGAGGAGGAAAATGCTTTTGTAAGGTTTTCATTTTCCTTGGTCTTTTTCTTTCCCTTCTCTTGTAGTTTAGTTAATAAAGTTTTCTTTATTTTTAAGTAGGAGCCTACTTTGCTTATTCCTGGTCACATCTCACAGCAGACACCAGGGAGAGGGTATTCTCATGAGGACGCTGGCATTGTGCCAGTGTCAAACCATGACAGAGACAAATTAGCAAAATGTGTCAGGAAACTTTCTTCAAATGGCCACAGGTGGTACCATTAGCTTTGTTATGAATTAGGGTCCAACCCCGAACTAAGCTGAAGATGAACCCATATGAACTGATGTCTGGGAAGACATATTCTGTTGCAACTTTCTCTGGATCCAAGGAGCAAATTTGGATTCAGGAAATAGAACAGTATTTAATTTCTTTAGGGAAACCCTTGAATTAACTAAAAAGGTTTACCATTCTCTCAGAACCTCTTACACTCGACACCCCAATTCATTCATTTCAGCCTGGGGATCACATATACATCAAGACTTGGAAATGTGAACCACTTCTGGAGCAGTGGAAAGGACCTTATCTGGTTCTGTTGACTACAAGAACAGCAGTGAAAGTGAAAGGAGTTAACTCCTGGATTCACTGCACCCAAATTAAGAAGGCTCTCGACTTAGAGTGGATAGTAGAAAACACCAGACACCTGCAGCTAAAAATTTTGAAGACATCTGTAAACAAGCAGAGAAATATATAGACTAATATTTATGGGAATAGTTTTATCTTTATGTGGAGGCGTTTAAGAAAATTTAACATTGACTTTAATCCAAGGGTTTGGTAAAATGCACAATCTGTCCAGCATTACAGCCTGCCTTCCTATCCCTGGATCAGCAGGGAAGCATATTCCTTGGGGAATTACCCCTATAAATCTGTCCATGGTGATTCAATATGATAATCTGACTAATGCAATAGCAAAGACAAATACCACCCACTATTTGGATGAGAAGAGATGTAGGCAACAAAGAGATGATATTCTTGAGGATCCAACAGCTTGGAGCCCAGGAAATAATAGAATTTTTTTTTTTGTAAAGAAGGAGGTAAGGAGTGTCCAATAGGGTCTCATTATCTTGACCAAGATTTTTTAGATTTCCCCTTAGTAGCCTCTGGAGGCCAAGCAGTCAGGTTCTTAGATTTATGTGTTGCTAAAAATCACATCCAAAATGTTTCTGACTTGCCAGTGTCAAACTCTCCAGAGCAAGCCTCATAGCTGGATGAAGCCCTTAGAAGGACAATGGAAATACTTGGGGAAGGTAGAATGGTGTCTAGACTGGGGAATCACACCTATGTATAACCTAAATAAGAGTCAATGGAGGTATAGAGAAAAACAAAACTATGAAAGCTGGTCCAGCACCATAATCTGGATGGCCAAATTAGTTTTTAATTGCAGTATTCAGCCTTTAAATTGTATTAAGTCTCTGCAAGTTCCCTCCCCAGGTGACACTGTCTGGGCTGCTTCTGATGGGTATTGGACCACTTGACTCCTGCTTGGACTGACCACCCAACAAGTTACCTTAGGATTATTAACCTTATGCCCAACTTGAAGAAGAAGCCCCATAAAAGCCCAGTATTTGGAGTAAGGTAAAATGAGACACCAAGGATGAATAGGCAGGGCCTTCAGCTTCCACATAGTTTAGATAGGCCCTGAAGAGTTTTCTTGTCATGGCTCTGGAATATAGAATTTTGTTAGATACTCTAACTTGGCAAGTAAAGAAACTATCCAAAGCCACAGAAAGGGGATTTAAAATTATAAATAGACAAATACAGGCAAATACTAAATTGACGTTACAAAACAGGAATGGCCTTGTGTAGGAATGTGCCCCCTGTTGACGGAGTGACAAAATTATCCTTTGTCTCCTTAAAAAGGAAATAAGCCCAGAAGTTTCTCTCCTCAATTAGGTAAAAAGACGCCTCATAGGACTTTGGGGACTTCACCTCAAAGTGAAGGATAGCTAATTGGACAGAAGCCAATAAGTCATGCCTGGGCAATTTACTAGAAAAAGAAGAGAACAAAGAAACTAATCGCTTTTGTGAAGTGTTTTACCAGGAGCAAGAACTGCTTGCCCTGGCTCAGTTTTTCTCTGTAAAGAGATTTGTTATCTTACCTTTTATTAAAACTTTTCTGTTTCTAACACTGCCACAGAAGCCATCTTGCTGATTTTATGCCATCTGAGGTGCTTGAGCTATATCAGGTGTGATATAAATCTTCAAGAGCTTATAAGACCTGGCTCGAGAAGACCCTTATATCAGCCTTGGATCTATTGCTGGCTAAAAAACAAGAGATTTGTCGGTATATAAAACTGGATAGAGAACATTGTTGTGTACACATCCCAAATGTAACAGAAGATCCCCAAAATCAACAAAATATGGTGTTGCAGTGTGTTGCAATTTACTGTTTCAGCCATCTCAGTCCTTTCCCAGGTGTGGCAATACCTTCTCCCTTCCCCTCCCCTTGCTTCCTGCTAAGTCCTGTCCGTCAAGCTTAACATTCCAGCAAGGGTGTCGGGTGATTGGCAGAAGTTCAAAAGATGCTTCTCAGCCCTGGGGTCATTGGCCTATGTGTCATTGTCCCCTGAGACTCTCCCCCTCCCACCTGGTTGGTGGCTCACCTATCCTTTCCCTTCCCCCTCCCCCTGGGCTTAAAAGGACCCTGAGACCATGCGGCCAGCATTCTGTGGGAGCCATTACCAAGATTCGGAGAACTGTGACCCGTGAATACAGCTCTGGATTAAAACCCTCTGGCAGAATCCATCTCCTTTTCCTCTTCACCGAGCCTAAGGATTTCCACCAGAGGTAAACCTGAGTTCGTACTAGCCTGGACTTGTTCCAAGTGCCTAGCTGCAACATACAACCAGCCAAAGGTGTCTCTGAGGTGAAACACCACAGCTGCCGCCTTTGGTCCAGCAGCAAGGGCCAGACGAGCCCAGGCACATTCCATCCGGTAATATTGGGATCTTATTTCATTAATATGGCAAATTGCTGAGGATAGCAAAGCTATCTGAAAGACCTCTGAAACTAATTAGTTCAATAAAATTCTTCAAGAAATAGGAGGGTGGTCCCTGAAAGGATAGCTGGCTGGAGTACTGGAAACCGTCATAATTGTGATTGTAATTGTAATAATTATCAGTCTTGCTATTGCTTGTATTCACAAAGTGATCAATTGTAATCTTGCAGGAGTATATGTGACTATAGATAAAACCAGAGTTTAAGCTTATCAAATTGCCTTAAGGAATTTGAGAAGTTTCAAAGGGGGAATTGATGCCAAAAGGGTTAATCCTATTTCTACTGTGCCTGTGTACTTTTAGCAAGAAACAGGGTATGCAGGATCGGCTTTCTCAACAAGGACAGTTGGAAGATAAGGGGAAGACATCTGGCTTAGGAATGCAGGTACAGCCAAAACAAGACTATGAGAAAAAAATAAACCTGGGAACTTGGGGAGGGTTTTATGGTAATGAGCAAATTATAATCTGCATGTGATGACTGTATATAAGCAATGCAGTTGTAGAATATCATGTGCATGCAAGGTGGAGTTCTCCCCTGTGCAACCAGCACCACAATAAATAATGCCTTTCTTAACATTACATTTGTGTTAAGGAGTTTTATTGACAAGTTTTCGGCAAACTTTGGTGACATACCCTTTTCATTGTCATACCTTCGACATTTATCAGGTAGATGTTCTCTTTTTAGTATATGCCTTACTATAATTTTTTTTCTCCTAATGAAACCCTTGTGTAGTAAAGGAAATCAGAATACATACTCCTTATTCTGTGAAGTAATCCTGAATCTGCCACATCTCTAGTCTCAAAAATTAGGTAAAAAGCATTTAACAAGACACATTTTTCACAAAGTATGAAACCACTTTCATATCCCTACCCAGCAAAATACTAGAAAGATTTTTCTAGCATAAAACTTCTCTAGTAGTATCACCGAAGGGGTATTGGGGACAGACAAAGGTGATACAGAGACTCCATCATCAGAAATCATGAAAAGGTGCCAGGTTTTTTCTGTTTAGGTGACCTGGAAAGGCCCGGGGTGGCCTTGGACAACCCGCGCTTCAAAGGACGAGAAGAGGCTCCAGATCTTTTCTCGGTCTCGGTGTTTATTAATTGTTTATCTAAAATATTTTCTCTTGGCCCGACAGAGGTCTGCTCAGCAGTCAGCCATGAGCACACTCTGAGAGCCCCCGGGGCGGTCACCTATCTTTATACTCAAAGTTACGTATACAATATTTATCATTTTTCCCCAATACCTTTTACCTTTATTAACCAGTGCACTTTTAGTAATAACCAATCCCAAAGTGCCAACATCACCACAGAAGATGGAGGCCGAGAAGAAGAAGAAGAAGAAGAAGGACACGTCCCAATTCCTCCATCTTACTTCTTTAGACCCCCCTGTACAGAAATCCTAAACCCTGTGTCTTACACTCTAATTAACTTATCCCTTCACCATTTACCCCAGTGAAATCCTCCTATCCTCATACAGGTGTCATCTCCTGTGTAGGATCAAAGTCCAGACACCAGACACTTCTGGCAACATTCCAGGACTCCCGAGCCCCCCAAGGGTGGTCTCGGTCCCTCTGCACCTCAGTCCTGAGGTGCTGAGATCCCACAAAAAGGCACTTTATTATTAGAAATCCACAGTTCTTATGGAAACAATGGTGGACCTAAGACCTGATTGGCCTTTAGGAATCTTCTCTCCCCTGTTGTTCAAAAAGGGACAACTTTTTCTTGTAAATATCTTTGACAAACAGAGATTGCCTGCCAGGTGCAGAGATTGAGATAATAATTATTTTAATTCTTTCTCTGAGTTTTCTCACAGCTTCCCAGGAAAATCCTGGGAGAGCTATGTATCTCTCTGTTCAGAGGATATGTGATTACCACATAGTAGTATTGTACTTGCTGAGGTTTTTTTCCCCAGATGAAATTTGAGTTTGAAATCTTAACAGCCTACTTACTTTGAGATTAACAGATTAACACTGTATAATCAGTGGCATCTGAAAGCTTTTCGAAATTCCTACTTCTGAATGCTAGTCAAGTATACAAACCAGCACGGTAAACTGAAAAACCTGTGAGATTTCTGCATCTGTTCTTTATTTGGTTTATGGCAAACCTGAAAAAAAAAAAAGTTAGGATTGTTGTATTTACCACAGCAGTGTCATTTATAAGAATCACATTAGCAGCTACATGAGTGGTTTATAATGAAGTTCCCCTTCTCCCCATAAAATTGTTTAAATCAAAGATGGAGTAGTGTTTCTAAGCTTTCAGTTCTTTTTGAACTTATTCCAAAGTGGGGGACTTAGCTGACAACCAATAGCATTTAGATAATACTTTTTTCTCTGGATCTCCAAGTGCATATTAACAAAGGAATTACACCATGAAATACTAACTTTTGGCACATATGTGTTGGCATATGAATGCGAGACACTCAAGCTGAGAGCAAAATAAATCTGTTTATTGCAGAGTTAAGACAGTCCTTATACTCTTAGTGTGAGAATCTCTGTTCAGCCCTTCACAAGCCACCTGGTTGCAGGCTTGTAATAAATCCATCTGCCTGACAGTCTGTTAGTTTTCTCAAGGTCTGCAGGCTTTGAAGAAACAGGACACCTTTCCTGTTTTCAGATACTGTGTATGTAATCTGCTTTCTCCCAAGCTTCCCAGGAATTTTCAGGCCTGCTGTTTCCTCACATCTTCCCCTTTTTCTTTTTATTGGGGTCATAGATAAGGCTAAGGTAACCATTACTTGTTTTTGTGTGCTTTTAACAGCTCTGATTATGTTAAAAAGAACAAGACAGAAGATTAAAAAGGATATAATTGACAGATAACCCAGGCCAATAAAAAGACAAACTCGTAAATTTATTCCAGAAAACAAATTTTTTGGATTTAGCCAAGAAAGATTTTTCAGATCTGTCAGCACCTTGTGTTCCTCCAGAGTTTGTAAAGTTCTGAGTTGATCTTATAACTGAGTGTGAAGTGATTGTCTATTCTGTTGTAAGGTTTTATCAAAGGCCCCTTGTAGGAGGTTTTTAACTGTCTCCCAGTTCTGTTCCATGTAGTTCCATGGAAGAGGAGTGAGACATAAAGAATTATGGATATATTCCCAATCACAGTGCAGAGATAGATGAGTTTTTTGGGCCTCAAGTCTCTCGCCTACCCATATGAGAGCACTTTCCAAGGTGTCTAATCTAGTCATTATTTCTTTATCAATGTTTTCTTGTGTTTGTACTTCTTTTGTGATAGTAATTAAAACCTACCCCATGGTATGGGCAGTTGGAATGGAACGAGTTAAGGCAGCAACAGCCACAGAGGCTGTGGTTATTATTATTATGGCAGAAAAAATAGCAAAGATTAACCAACACAGAAATTTGCAAATTTGTTTCTTACTCATTTGGATTTCCTCTTGGACTATTCAAGCCAATTGAGAGAGACCATCCCGTCCTTCCCAAGTACAAGTCAGATTTACAGGTATCTAAATTTCAGATCTTTTAAATGGAAGAAGGGCAGAATATTTATGCATATCTCTATAGGTTATACATTATTTGAAAACAAAAGAATCAGCAGATAAAAAATACAAACCATTTCTATAATCTATTGAAAAATCATTAGCTAAAGCAAAAATATAGGGATGCGAAGTACAAGTCATTAGTAATTGTTCCTCTTGCAGTGTTAAAATAGCAATTGTAGCATTCTTATCTAATTTTACTTGGTATAGCCTATTACCAAAAGCAGGTAACAATATTTTCTGGAAATTTTGTGCACACGTGACTGATTATTACCTAAATAATACTGGACTAATGATCCAGTTATCCCACCATGATGCGAAACAATACTGCAGTTTGTCTTTTGGGATGGGAAAATGGTTGTATTGGTCTCATTTTCTCTAAGTGATGCCTTGGAGTGGCTACCTAGAACAGAGACTAGACAGAGTTAAAAGAATAATATGGGTATTTATTAAAGGCCTTCAATCAATACACCTTGGGCAGTCTAAAGCCTTGCAGAGGCTATACCCAAGATGGACAACGGTCATGAGTTTTTCAGACAGATATAAGTTTGGTCTATTTGCATATCAGGGGTTAATTCTCCAATTACAGTTTCAGGGAATGAAGTCATATGTCCCCAGTTTGCTTCTGCCTTAATTCACTTTTGTTTATACTTTTTGGAGCCTGAGACTGCAGGGTGTCCTTGGATCACAAGCTCAGAGGGATTTTTTTGTCTAACCAAAATGTGAAGACAGTTAACTACACTTTATATGGAGTTTAGAGCTATGCACTAATTCAGTATAGGATTTGAAAAATATAAAAGCTAAAATCTTAAGGGATCATTCGTCACCCTTTAGAGGCTTGACAAGACCTCTATCGTGTCAAGTCACTATTCTGAATATCTACTAATAGTATGTATCTAACAACAGTAAATATCTAACAACAGTGATGTTTACACAGTTGGCTATCATGCAAACAATAATTATTATTTTAACTGTTATGAACAGTTCTTTAAGCACAGAAGAGGAATCATTTAAATCATGTCTTTGTTTGCATCAGTCTGTTTTTCCAGGTGTTTCAGGAGCAGAAGCCTTCTTAACTCTGAAGTAGTGAATCCAGGGTCCTTTGGCAGCAACTTTGACTGCAGTGAGGGTGGTCAGCAGAACCTGGAATGGTCCTCTCCACCTGGCTTGTAGAGAATCACTGTCCCACCACTTAACATAGACCCAGTCTCCAGGTTGGAAGGGATGTACAGGTGTGTCTAGTCCTATGGGTCTGGAGAGTACGATGAAATTCTGGAGCTCCTCCAAAGTGGAACCTAAAGCCATTCGATATCTCTGCAAATCAATTTTCCCCTCATATGAATTTCACTTGGAACATATGGAACCTGATATGGCCTGCCATACAATATTTCATAGGGACTGATGTGATCCCTCTGCCTTGGTTGTATGCAGATTCTCAGTAAAGCTATAGGCAAAGCTAGAACCCATGTAATGAATATTTCTTGACAAATTTTGCTAATTTGTGTTCTAAAGGTAACATTCATGCGTTGAACTTTGTCACTTGCTTGGGGTCTATAAGGTGTATGCAGATCCCAAGTAATTCCCAAAATCGGACTAACTTCTTTAACCACTTGTCATGGTTTGACACTGGCACAATGCCAGCGTCCTCATGAGAATACCCTCTCCCTGGTGTCTGCTGTGAGATGTGACCAGGAATAAGCAAAGTAGGCTCCTACTTAAAAATAAAGAAAACTTTATTAACTAAACTACAAGAGAAGGGAAAGAAAAAGACCAAGGAAAATGAAAACCTTACAAAAGCATTTTCCTCCTCCCGCCACCAAATTTCTTAATGCAATACATTCCCCCAAATCACCAACTCTCAGTCCAGCACCACCCTTTAGAATACTCAATCTTCAGTTTATCAACAGGAGAGGAGTCTTTCTTGCACTATAGGCTTCTCCTGGAAACACCGTTGAAACTTTGTGTGTTTCTATGTCACTCAGCACTGCTCAGAAAAATCTTTTGCTATCATGACATCTTCTTTCTATGCTCAGTGCTCTCACTACTGTGCATGGACTAGAGCTGCTTCTAGGGTTGCCTTTCAAGGATGCTTTGTCTCACTCCAAAAAGGGCACAGTCTCTGCTTCGGGACATCTGTCCCCCCCAAATTTTTGCACCCCCTGGGGCTGAGGGGTACCCACACTGAACACTCTTGGTTCTGAGGCACTGCTTCCTCTTAAATGCAGTCTCTGTGTCACAGGAAAAAAAAAATGGTTCCGTCTACGGCCACACAAGAAAAGTCCAGCTAAAATGCTACTCCATCATCTCTCCCCCCACTCAAGAGTCTTCTACACTTCTTTCGTGTCCCATCTCCTCTTATCTCATCTATCTCTCTTCTCATTCAGCTCCAGGAGGATCAGCATTTGCAAGGTTTCTATCATGCAAGAAAAGGGTTAAATATCTCAGTCTCATGCTTGTCCGGAGCTGCCAGGCACCTTCTCGCCGCATCCCCCCCTTTCTCCTCTTCTCAAATTTAGATGCCGGCTCTTCTTCCTCCACCCTTCCATCCTCAAGGGCCTCTTCACCCCCCATCTCTGTCCAGGCCCAGGCCTACTGCATGGCTGCCCCTCCCCCGCCCAGCAGCAGCAACTGAACGGGAAAAGGAGATCCGACCTCTTTCCCGCCGAAGTCCCAAGAGAGCTTCTCAGGGGAGCAGCTCTCTTTTTAAACCTCTGTGTGTTCTCAGGGGCGTGTCCAAACTTCAGTGGCTACAGCAGGTGCTAATAATAAAATCTGAACACTTATTGGTGGCTACAGCATATCTTAAAAAAAACCTACTTCTTGTCAATGTCTCTAACCATGACACCACTGTTGCAGCAAAATATGGTCCCTTATCTGATGACATCTCAAAGGGAACCCTGAACCTCAAAATTATATGATTGAGCAAAACTTTCACCACTTCCTTGGCTTTGTTAGTGTGACAGGGGTAAGCTTCAAGCCATCCTGAAGGTGTCAACCAATACCAGTATGTACCTGTATCCCTCTTTGTGTAGTAACTCCACAAAATCTATTTGCCTGTAATCTCCAGGAAGAACCCCTGCTTTTGTTACTCTTAAGACAACTATTTTCCTCGCATCAGGGTTTTTTTTACAACAGATTTTACATTTGCTCACTACTCACTATTGCATCAGTGCAATCAGTTCAGCTTTCTGTGATGACACATCTGCTGGCAGGGCCTTTGCCTTGATCACTTTGTCCTGGGTGGTTACTGCACAGTCTGTCATTCTCTTACCACTTCTCATTAAGCTGCTGCCATCTGTAAAAAGCTCCCAATCTGGATTTTCTAGGGGCACAGCCTTCAGGTCTGGTTGGCTGGAATAGACCTTTTCAATTGTCTCCAAACAGTCATGTTCAAGCACATCACCAATTAAGGTGGAGGACAGAAATATGGCTGGGTTAACAAATGAAGTTATCATCCTGTTTCAACAACAGTGATTGATATTTAAGCATCCGATTGCTGGACGGCCAATGTCCTTCCTTTTGTTCAAGTACAGCTGCTACAGCAGGGGGTACATACACTACAATGTGTCACCCAAGGGTGAGTTTTTGGGCCTTTTGAATTAAGATGACAGTAGCCGCCATGGCCTTCAAGCACCCTGGACAGCCTTGGGCAACATTGTCTAGCTGTTTGGAAAAGTAGGCCACAGCCCTCCATTGGTTTCTCAGGTGCTGAGCTAGTACCCCCAAAGCCACATTTGGTCTCTCATATGTAAAGAATTTAAAAGGTTTAGTCAAGTCTGACAATTTCAATGCTGGAGCTGACATTAGAGAGTTTTTCAGCTGTTTAAAAGCTGCTTTAGTGTTCTCAGTCCATATGATAATTCCTTTTTCAGCTGCTTTTAATGCTCCATATAGGGGTTTTACCTGCAGTACATAATTTGCTATCTACAAATGACACCAACCTACCATTCCCAGGAAGGCTTACATCTCTCTCACAGTATGGGTCTCTAGGAGTTGACAGATGGCTTCTTTCTGTTCTTTGCTGAGCTGTCGGTGTCCATGAAACATCTCAAGGCCCAAATAAACTGCTGTTTCTTGGGCAATCTGTGCTTTGTCCTTAGAAACTTTGTACCCACTCAGTCCCAAAAAGTTTAATAAATTTATGGTGAGTTCTATGCAGTAATCTCTGGTTTTAGCTGCAGCCAAGATGTCGTCAACATATTGAAGAATAACCCCTCCTTGCTCTTGTCTCCTCCAATTTTCCAAGTCCTTTGCTAGCTGGTTTCCAAATATTGTTGGGCTATTCTCAAAACCCTAGGGTAGGACTTTCCAGGTAAGTTGACTTTTCCTCTCTGTCTTGGGATTTTCCCACTCAAAAGCAAAGAGCTCTTGGCTGTTTTTATGCACAGGAATGCAGAAAAAGGCATCCTTCAGATCTACAACAGTAAACCACCCTAATTCATCTGTCAGTGCAGTCAAAAGGGTGTAGGGGTTTGCTAAAACTGGGTCTATGTCCTCTACAATTTTGTTAATTGCTCTTAAATCTTGCAGTGATTGATAACTCTGACTATCCGCCTCCTTCATGGTAAATATTGACATGCTGTGTCTGGACTCACATTGCATGAATAACACATGGAGGAATGTTTCAATTACAGATGCTAATCCTTTACAACTCTCTAATTTCAAAGGGTATTGTTTTTGCCTTACCACTGTGGCTCCTGGTTTGAGTGCAATACTCACTGGTTCATTTGGATCTTCCTGGGATATCACTGGCCCATGCTATTGGGTTGACAGCATTTTCAACTTCAGCAGGGATTTCACCACATTTGTCCTGTATAAAAAGTGCAGTAACTTGGACAAATTTAGATTCAGGAATTACAACTCGTACACCCTTACCCTTTTTGAATTAATCTCTGCTTCCAATTTCTCTAACAAATCCCTCTCCAGCAATGGTTTAGGGGAGTCAGGCATATAGAGGAATTGATGAGTTACCCAGTGCTTGCCCAGTTTGAATTTTAAAGGTTGGAAGAAAGGCCGAGTTTCGCTTACCCTTGTTGCACCAACAACATGTACAGTATCTTGACTCAATTTCCCTCCTAAGGTATTTAACACAGAATACGCTGCTCTGGTATCTGTCAAAAACTTGAAAATTGTCTTTCCCTGGCTTGGCTATAACTGAAGACTCTGCTCGGGGAGAAGCCTTCGGTCCCCATTATTCTGAGCATGAGTCCTGTCCCAATGTGGGTTGGGGAACTGGGGATTTTTACTTCAACATTGGACAGTCATTTTTCCAATATCCCCTTTTCTTACAGGCACACTGACCTTTGTCCATAGGGGAAGAAGTTCTCTTGGATTTCTTCTGAATCACCCTCTTACTAGGTCAGTATCTAACTCTGTCACTTGGGCCCCTGTCATGATACAGCTTCCAGGGCACTTCTAGCAGTCTATGTCTCAAACCCCATCTAGCTTTTGCAGTTTTCTCCTTATATCATTTGTAGCTTGACCCATGAACAAGAAAACTAGATGGGCTTTCCCATCAGCTGAATCAGGGTCTAGGTCTATTTATTTGATGGCAGTTTCTCTTAATCTATTAAAAAATCTTAGAGAATCATCATAGTTTTGCTTTACTTCATAAAGCTTCAACCAATTTAGAGCTTTAAGGACACCATGTTTTTACCTATACACCATGAGATTTTGATGTCATTTTAACTTTGCCATTCCTTCTGGCACATTCAGGTCCCATCCTGGATTGTCCAATGGAAAAACCTCAGCAACTGTGCCCAGGACCACTGCACTTGCTATCTGTGTCTCTAGAGAAGTTGTAATAGCTTTATTAACCATCTGTCTCTCAGTGGGATCAAGCAATGTGTTCATCATAGATTTCAAATCAGCCCTGTCAGAGTTTTTTGTGTGTATTTCCTTTTCTACTAAATTTGCTACTTTATCTGGATTGTCGTTATATTTTCCCTCGGTGGCCTTCCACTGTTCTAACTCTACAAGATTTTAGGGAATCTTTATATATAATTGGCCCTTGATTGCCGACTGCCTGCCATAACGGTGCTTGCAGAACCGGTTCTTCCCTTTTTGACCTAGTATGTTTGACTATTGTACTACATTCTTTTATGGTTCTTCTCACTATCTTTCCCCTTTTTTTCTGTTTAAAGCAGCTGTTGTCTCATCTTCCTCTTCAGAAGAGCTACCAGAGTGAGAGCTGTCCGATTCCCTTGAGTGTTATATTTATCACGGCCAATCCCGGTACTAGGAATCGCCACCCCGGATTTGCTCCGGCTTAGGAAGCAGGCAGCGGGCCTGCTTGCTTAGATGACATCATCTCCCGTGTCAGCTCCCTGCTGCACACTGTTGCTATGGAAACTCAAGGGCCTGAGAGTAGGAGGGGCGCTGCTTCCTCTGTGGGAGATCTCCTCTCCCTCTGTGGGAGATCTCCTCTCCACCCTCTCGGTAGAAGGCTTTTTCCCCCCACTCCACGTCAAGGGGCTGTGTCATTGGCTGTACACGCTGGCTGTCGGTCCCCCTGTGGCCAAATAACAAGATAATTTAGAGAAGATTCTTAGAGGTGATGATTACAGGGTCAGGGGCTTTACACTTTAGGGGACCCAATGCAACATCTAGAAGAGCCCTTGGTAAACATTGAAGTGGGATCCCTAAATGAAGAATTAGAATTTTTGAGTAAATACAGGAGCAGATAAGTCCTGTCTCAACAAAGTACTAAAAAGTATAGTAAAATACCTTAAAAAAAACCATCTGAGGTTAGACAAAAACAGCTAGGGAGAAAAGATATCCAATAGCACCAAAACTGGCCAGTAACACTAAACTTGTAATAAGTGATGTGAAAGTAAAAGGTACCTTATTGTTGTCATCTTGTGCGTGTGAGAGTGAGTCACAAGCAAACTCAGCCTCAACTTCCTGGGCAGGTAGGAAGGGGGGCAGTGGAAGTGTGTGTGTGACCTGCAAAACCAGGCTAGTGTTCCCCAGATGTGTGAGGCAGCCATAGCTGTAAAAGCGTGAGTGACACGCAGACAGCCTCACAGGTGAACAGGCACCAGAGGCAACCAGAGTCAGGGGCCTCCAAGAGGCCCAGAGATACTGAGACCTGTGGGCCAACCCCAAGGTGAGAGGGGCCACAGGGACCCGTGATTTTCTAGCAATAAAGATCCACTTTGTGTCTTGAGGGTGTGAAGGAATGTGTCAAAGTGAATGAGAAATAAAAGAGAGTGAATGTAGACAAATTAAAGTATAGGTAATGTAGATTGTGCATTATAAGTTTTGCCACATCTCCTTGGAGAAAAGTGTATTGTGTTGAAAAATAGTGGGAAAAATTTTTGGTCTTAAGAGTAAAGAGTTTAAAAAAAAAAAGTAATATTTAAGCTCTTAGTAAAAGTGAGAAACAGAAGCAGGAGATAAATAGATAAGATCTTGAAAACAGAAAACCAGTAAGTTAAATACACAGAAAAATAGGAGAATAAAAGCACTTTGGGAGTTAAGTTAGCGAACAGAAATACAACTCCTTGCAAAATACAGAGTATGCAGAAGTTGATGAGAGAAACATGCAAGCTATGGAAAAAGAGAAATTAACCAATAACATTAAGCAGGGAAACTGAGTTTTGACAGAATCATAAAATAGCAGACCATTAATGCCTATATTTAAAAGCCCGTTTCAGGTACTCTTCATTACTAATTCAACTGTGCAGACCAAAAGAAAAGGGTTGGACCCACATCACTCTCACCCCCTGGCATTGGATTGGACTACACATCAGTTTGTCCCTCTAGCATTCGACCAGATTCCACCCCACTCTCCCTCTGACACTGGCCCTCTGGCATTGGACCGGACTCCACCCCATTCTCCCTCTGGCATTGGGCCAGACTCAACATCAGTTTTTCCCTCTGGCATTGGGCCAGAGTTCACACCACTCTCACCTCTGGGCACTAGACAGGATTCAACCACATCACAAGTTAATTCACCTGAGTATACTGTGATAAAAGGACCAAAAGATTTAAAGTTGACTATCAGAAGGAAGAGTCAAAAAGACTGAACTGTATGGGAAAATAACTGGTATCACAGCTCTAACATAGCTTAAAATGTTTCAGGACTGTTCTGTGTAAAATATGTTAGTAAAAAGTTTAAGACTGAAAATAAGTAATTCTGGTTAAGTTCCCCAACTTGGTTCTAAAGATTCCAGGTTAATCCTCTACAGATCACTCCTCTAAGAGAAACCAAAATTGGTAAGGAACAGACCAAGAGAGGTTTAACCAGAGAAGCGGGTAGAAGAGACTCTAAAGAGCTTGGAAGCTCCTTCTCAGTAAAATTCCCCAAGAGGCAAGGCCGGGTGGGTAGGCTGTGCAGGATGACCCATACCGGACTCTTGGGAAGGGTAGTAATGATGGCTCTGATTGCTGGTGGTGCTCTGGGGAGCCCAGGAGAGCCATGCAGTGAGTGCTACCAACCCCTCTGTGAGGAAGAAGAAGTGAGTTCCTTGTCGAGAGTCCACATCAATTCTAACCCTAATTGTGTTAACCTCTCCCAATTGGTCCTTTATCAGAAAAATAAGAGAGTGTATTGGGTAGCCCAGAATACTGCCACTTTTAGGCAGCCGCTCCTAGGAGAGTGCCCTATAGGAGAAGCCTGGTTGTGCTTTGAATGTAATGCTGCTGAAACAAGCTCAGTAGATCTCGTAAAAAGAAAAGAAATGGTAAAAACAATAAGAAAGATGGTTGGTGACAAGTATTTAGCAGTAAAGTATTCAGCTACCCAGTGGATCCCAAGACATCCAAACAAATTAGAGTCTGTTGAAAAAAAAGAAAGAGATGAATGTACCCACTATGAAGTATATCAATGTTATGAGTGTACTGAAAAAGGGATAAACCCCTCTTGGAAAATGAAAGAACTGTGTAAATATTGGGAATGCCCAACAGAAACTGATAACACATTTCGGGAGAGCTCTAAACACCTGGTTTTGATCTCTAGTACTACAGCATACACTAAATTGTCAGGAGACTGGTCTGGCAGCTGCACAGCTAGAATAATAAAACCAGCTTTCTTCTTAGTACCCAAAGAAACTGGATCAAGTTTAGGAGTTCCTATATGCAATGATTTAGGAGAAACCAAACAGAAGAAGTAAAGTGCAATAGAAATTGAGAAAATCCAAAATTGTAAAGGCCAAGTTCAGACTCCAATATCTATGTTAAATAGAATCATCAGGCTCCAAGGAGTATTAAAAATGAAGAATACAATTGTTAGAAAAATTTCAAATGAAATAAAAATTAGCATGTGTAAATAACCAAGAACAAACTCCTACACTTGATTCCAGTTGGTGGGATAACCTATAGATTTTCAATAAGAATGTATGGGAAAAAGTAGTTTTTCTCATTGTGTGCATACTTAGAAGATTGCTCTTTTTACTATGCTTGTTTCCCTGTTTCATTAAAGTAGTATTGGCCATGCAGACCAACCTAAAGAAACCAAGAAAGGTAACAAAGTTAAGTAACCATGATTACCAGAGTGCTCAAGAAATTTATAATCAATACAAAAAGTTAAATATGAAACTCGTGAGTCAAAAATTGTAAGTTGATGTGAGCTTAAATTTAAGCTCGATCAAAGAAAAAGAGGGGGGACTGTTATAAACAAAAATCTGCCAATTTTTTTTTGTGAGAAAAAAAGTTACAAAAACTAATCAGACCACTGTTGCTGCTGGGGTGCTGCTTGTTTGCTATGGTAATTACGGGTCGTTGTCGTTAATAGTTGTTTTTGTATCGGTAAAAGATCTGGCTGGGGCTGAGTTAATGGCTCTTCTCCCGAGAAGGGCGGGCACCTCCCCAGATGGTGAAGAGAAGGGACTGAGATGTGGGAGGGGGTGCATGCAAACTAACTTCAGGACCAGCATGCCATGGGAAGCTACTATTCCAAACACACTGAAAAGAACCCCAAAACAACGAGCCAGTATAGAGTTGAGAAATTGGAGTGATGTCTAAACTTGAGGAACAGAGTGCTGAGCCTGCGGAGATGCTGAACACCTTTGTGACCTCTCACCCTGAGTGTGGGAGTCGTCCCAATGCTGGGACCTGGAAGAGGGGCGAGGCTGCTGAGTTGAAGACCAGGGGTCACGCCCACAAAGGCTCCCACAAGGATTGGACTCCCAGCTCTGCCCCTAGTGGACAAAGCTGGGCGTATCCTCCTCCTCTGAGTTGCCCTGGGAGAGACAACGGAGACTGCAGACCTGTCGAGCTGCCCAATCCTGAGCTGATCACTTTTAATAAAGGCATTAAAAGGAGAAAAAGTCTCCTGCCCTGTTTATTTCAGCCAGTGGTGGAAGGGCAAGCAGAGACAGAGAGAGAGTCCAACCGAAAGTCAACAATGGCACCTGCGCCATCCCCAGCTGCCAGCGCCAGCCCCCTTCTTGTTTTATGGGCAGGGGTTTTGCCAAAACTACATCCTCTTCCCCAGCCACTCAGCCCATGGCTGCGGCAGCTGCTGCGGCAGTAGGGGAGGAGCCAGGGCCGGGGCCACCAGTGGCGCTGGTGCAGACGCGGGCGTCGCCGGCAGCAGAGGGGTTGGAACCATGGCTGGGCCGCGGGTGGCCAAGGTCTCAGAGCAGGAGCCACTAAGTCTGACTCAACCTCCTGCCTGCCCCCACACTCTGGGTCTAATGTGGGCTGTCTCTTCTCATTCTTTTTCTCTTTTTTCCTTAAAAGCAGTACATGCTGTTCCTTTTTAGATGTTATTAGGCTCTGCTTACATGATAAAAGCATAAAAAGCCTAGCATACTCTAATTCCCAAATATACCTGTCTTCACATATGCGAAACATCACATTTGATATTAATTTCTTATCTAAACTACCAAATTCAGGCCACATCTCATTGTTATCTAATTCATAAGTTGGCCACATTACTCATGAGCATCTGAACAGTTCTGGTTTTGAAAGTGATGAATTTTTGCCTGTTAACTCTCTCCAGTTTTTCAATATTAAACCTAAAGGAGAATCTCTTGGAATTTTGGTTATGTTTTCACATGAGATTGCACACCCCATGTCTTAGTAGTTATGAACCAGAAAGCTTGCAAAAATACAGCAGAAATAAGCAGGGAGGGAGAAAGAACAAGAAGGACACAGGACTAGAACTACACAGCCTTTGGACCAGCAGTGTGGGACCTAGTCCATTGCATCACCACTGGACCCAGGCCAAGGCTTGCTGTTGCAGTGCTAACACTCCACTCTTTTGGTGGGCATGCCCTCCTACAACCAGTGGACAGGGGCGGGAAACAACAAACAAATGAAAAAGCACCCACCTTGGATTCTCTTAGACCCTTCCACACTGAACAAAAATATAAGAGATCTCTTAACACCCAACCCAGGTGCTAAAACAAAATGCCACCTTTATTCACTTACTCACGTGCCTCTGTGTTGGATCTGAGGATTCTTGGGCTCTGACACCATCTGTACTGTAGCCACAGCCCCCCAGTGCTGGCAGTGGGGGGCAGGAGCTGGATGTTCCTCTGGTGCAGGGGGTTTTCCAGACGCTTCCTGTCCCGGCAGAGTTGCCAAATACTGACGCCTTGGAGTGGCTACCTAGAACAGAGACTAGACAGAGTTAAAAAAATAAAGTAGGTATTTATTAAAGGCCTTCAATAGATACACCTTGGGCAGTGCAAAGCCTCACAGAGACTACACCCAAGTTGGATGACGGTCATGAGTTTCTCAGATATAAGTTTGGTCTATTTGCTTATCAGAGGTTAATTCTCCAATTTTAGCTTCTGATAATGAAGTCATATTCCCCCAGTTTGCTGCTCCCCGATTCACTTTTGTTTATACTTTTCAGGGCCTGAGGCTGTAGTGTAGCAATGTATCTGAACAACTTAGGCCTCATTGTGCACCAGCCATGCCATCTGTAACTGTTTTTATCAGAAATTTCTCAGGGTACTGTGGCATTCATCAAGGTTACTAAGACATAAACTGTGCTAAAATAAGAACAAAGAAGCTGAGAAACCGCATACCAGGATCGCAAGAACTAGATAACAGAGGACTGTAGAACACCTGCATGGTAACCAATCGCGGACGCTGAGAAATTGAGGCAGAGAATGAGGGAACAAGACAAAGGCAACCAATCAAAAAGTGTGTACTTAGTAGTTTGTAGAATCTATAAAAGTGTGTGTAATGTATACAATAAACAGCTTCTACTTGATCATATTGGTCAGTTGTTCAGGAGTCCTGGATTTTCTGCAGTACTGTAGCGTATCCTTGGTTCTCAGGCCTGGAAGGATTTTGTCTGACCAAAATGTGAATAGAGCTTGCTAACACTCTATATAGAGTTCAGAGTTATACACTAATGCAGTACAGGATCTGAAAAATAACACGGAATCACAGTGTTAGCGTTCAAAAACACATAATCACGGGGGATTATATGCGGTGCTTTTTATTAAGAGTTCTGGAAATCGGGGTATATTCAACCCAAATCTGACTCCGACCATACATCCGAAATGATCATGTTTTATACTCTATCGTTACATAACTTTCATGTTAATTATTAAACTTATATTGTTCTATTGTATACATAAATTTGGCCCCTCTCTGAATTTCCAACATAGTTTCTCACTATTCTTCTTATGGTTATATAATAATTACATTTAATTACTAAACAATCATCACATCTAACAATTATATAATTTATCATACTGCTTACGCAGGTGCAGTTGATCTGGGAAAGCACAAAGCCTAACATTTTAGATTCTATCTTTAACTTTTTCCAGGGTTCCACTATCATTCTCCCCCCTTTGAAAGCATTTTCACTTCACTATAGGTGTAAATGTTTTCACTTGATACAGTCCTTTATTCCTCAGTTTGTACTTGGTCCTTCAAATCCAGGGTTGATGTAAACGTTGTCATGGATGCTGTTACGACCTGGAGAACCAGAAGATGGTGGGCGTGGATCTCGTGTTAGTGCCTTTATTATCCTCTCATTCCAGGATGTTTTCTTCTGTATCTCTCCCTTTAAGATGCTGTAAACTAACCAAATTGCTAAGAATACAGTTAGTAAGATTATCACACTCTCAATGATAGATTTAATCCATGAACTCACATTCCACCCTAATCCTTTAAAGATTTTTCCTAACCAGCTTGTAGCCAAATCCTTTTGCTCTTCTTGTGCTTCATGACCTATTTGTTTCAACTGATTGATGTCATATTCTACATCTGCAGTTACATTTGGGATATGAACGCAGCAATGATCAACTTGTCCCTTTAAAAATCCACATACTCCATGCTCTTTCAGGAGTAACATATCTAGGGCCAATTGATTTTGTAAAGTCATTTTTGTGGTGGCTTGTAATTGTATATTTAATTCTTTAAATCCTTCCTGGGTGACTCTTGCCAGTCTACCTATCTGACCTCTAAGTTTGTACAGCATCTCTCTGCTCTTATAGTTTGCTATAGGACCAAGCAATGACTCTAGGGCCCATCCAAATTTCACTCCACTAGAGGGTTCTTGCCAAGTGTCATCTGGATTTTCATTGTCTAGAACTTCTCGTCTTGCTCTTATCTGCAGAAGGTCATGTTTTCCATTAAATGGGGACTTTTTCCAAATTGGACATAAGGTTGGGAGGCCTAAAGTAATCTCTTTTACTTTCCCATCTATAGGCAGATGTGTTGTCCAGGTACCATCACTTGCTGCCCATACAAATTGTCCTGGACCTCGGATTGTAATCCTGGTACACCCTATAATTACTTTATAATTCACTCTGCCTTGTTTATGTTTGATCCCTCTGCAAGCACAACCAATTTGTAGGGCTATTGCCAGGGGTGGCATCTGTTTTATCTCTTCATCATCTGAAGTGCAGTCGTAAGTTTTATTACATGCCCACCAACTTACTTTGTCTGCCCTCGTTCTGCTACTAGTGTCAGTGTTTGTTATTGCTGGATCTGTTTCATTCTCGGGGCCTTCCCACTTAATACACCAAGGGGTGTTTGCCATATATTGGAATCTTTGAAGAATACTCACAGACCACGCACTGTCCCAAGGTTCTATCTGACCTTTCTTATCCTTGGCCTCACATTCCCATACCAGAGTTGTTTCTGTAACTTGCCTCGATTCGGGTACCAGTTTACATGTAATTGTTTTGTTCTTTTGTATTTTAGGTAGTTTTGATGTTATGATTCCCCAATTTACTGGGTCTCCTGCTGCCTTTGGTATTGGCAGACAGGCAGTTATTCGGCTGGTGTTTTGCATTTTGGCAAAATCTTTGACTAATCCGATCATTACATTCTCAGCCCGAACTGCATTAGAAACCTTTATCACCTGTGTTTTCGTTTGTACCTCTCTCTTCATTCTAGAATGAAGAGTGGTTAGTTGATCATTTTGCATTCCACATCCCAAAGATATTAATAACCATAACGTTAGCACAATTACTGATAGCATTCTGAAAGCAATTAAACACGTCTTATCTGCAGCCTTTGTTCATTCCAGAGTTTATACAGTCTGTGATCCAGGATGGACTTTCTTCACTCGGGTATAGTGGATCCAGGGTTCCACGCCGGCTACTTTGACTGCTGTAAAGGTGGTCAGTAGTACCTGATGGGGTCCACTCCACTTTTGTTTCAGCGGTTCCTTGTTCCAGTTCTTGATGTACACCTCATCTCCTGGATGTACGTTATGGACTGGGTTCTCGAGAGTCAGTGGTCTATTCCACACGAGGATACTCCGGAGCCGAGCTTAAGTTTTCCCAAGAGGCAGAACATAATTATACACTTCCTGCTTTCCTGTGACATGTACATTAGGGTTAGGCTCAGGAGATTCATATGGTTTCCCATACAATATCTCATAAGGACTGACTGACATCCCACTCTTAGGCTTTATCCGAATCCTCAACAGTGCTATTGGCAAAGCCTGGGGCCACTGCAATTTGGCTTCTTGGCATATTTTACCTATTTGCCTTTTTAGTGTCTGATTCATCCTCTCTACCTGTCCACTTGACTGGGGTCTCCACGGTGTGTGGAGGTCCCAATTTATCCCCAGCAATCTACTTACCTCTCTTACTACTGTAGCTATGAAATGGGGTCCCCTATCTGATGATACCCCTAGGGGTACCCCAAACCTGGGAATAATCTCCTGTAGTAACCACTTAACTGTTTCCTTTGCTTGGTTCGTGCGACAGGGAAGGGCTTCTGGCCACCCAGAGAATGTGTCAACCCCCACTAACAGGTATTTGTATCCTCGAGTTCTTGGTAGCTCTACAAAATCTACCTGCCAATAGTCTCCTGGCTCTATTCCTATCCGAATTCTTCCTAACTGTGCCTGTCGCCTGGCCACTGGGTTGTTTTTCAAGCAGATATCACATTTTGACATTACTGATTTTGCCATTGTTAACATCTGTACTGAAATTAAACTCTGCTTTAGCAATTTTACCAATGCCTCTGCTCCCCAGTGACATTCGTTATGTTTAATTTGTAGAACTTCTCTCATTATCAAGGGGGGTACCACTATTTGTCCTTGTGGGGTTACATACCATCCTTCTGAATTCTTTTGTGCATTTAGCAAACGTGCCAGTCTCTCATCTTCTACTGAATATTTTGGTTTTGGAGGCAAATTGAATTGGGATACATTAAGCTTCAAAGGTATCAATGCCATTGTTGTTTGTACCTCTCGAGCAACCTGTCGGGCTGCCCAGTCTGCCTTTCGATTTCCCTCACAGATTTTGGAGTTTCCTGATTGGTGTGCTTTGAAGTGTATGATTGCCACTTGTTCAGGTTTTTGTACTGCCTTTATCAATTGCAGGACTGCATCCTGATGTTTAATGTGCATACCCCGAGAAGATAACAGTCCTCTTTCTTTCCACAGTGCTCCGTGTACATGCACCACTCCAAAAGCATATTTTGAGTCAGTCCAGATATTTACCTTTTTCCCTTCACTTAATTCTAGTGCCCTGGTTAAAGCAACCAGTTCTGCCTTCTGGGCAGATGCATTTGGTGGTAATGCCTTTGCCTCCACTACTGTATTGACTGTTGTTACCGCATATCCAGCATATCTGGTTCCGTTTTCCACGAAGCTGCTCCCATCTGTAAACAGCTCCCATTCCGGCTGCTCTAGTGGGACGTCTTTCAGGTCTTCTCTTGCTGAATAGGTGTACTCTATTACTTCTACACAGTCATGTTCTAATGGGCCTTCTTCAGTTGTGGTACCTAGGAACAAAGCTGGATTCAAAAGGTTAGTTGTTTTTAATGTGACATCATCCTGCTCAGTCAGGACTACCTGGAATTTCATCATCCTGCTGGGAGATAGCCAATGGCCCCCCTTTTGTTCTAAGACAGTGGTTACCATGTGTGGTACATAGACATCTATGTGCCTTCCCATAGTAAGTTTCCTGGCTTCTTGTATCAGGATCACAGTAGCTGCGACTGCCCGCAGACATGGGGGCCACCCGGCACTTATGTTGTCGAGTTGTTTGGAAAAGTAGCCCACCGGCCTTTTCTAGCTTCCCAGACGTTGGGTCAGGACTCCTAGTGCTAGGCGCAGCCTTTCATGTACAAACAGCTGAAAATCTTTAGACAGATCAGGTAACCCTAATGCTGGAGCAGTTGTCAGTGCTTCCTTTAATTTTAGGAAGGCTTCTTTCTGTGGTTTGCCCCAGGTGAATGGCTGCATCTTCTGAGCTTCATACAGGGGTTTCGCAATCAGTCCATGGTCCATGATCCACAAGCGACACCATCCTGCCATCCCGAGGAAGACTCGCAGCTCATGTAAATTCTGGGGCTCTGGAATAGCACAAATAGCTTGGATATGGTTAGTACCTAGTTTTCGTTGCCCTTGTGAAATTTCACATCCCAGGTAAATCACAGTCTGTTGTGCGATTTGTGCCTTTCCTCTGGATACTTTATAGCCTCCCATTCCCAGTGAATTTAAAATCTCAATGGTTACCTTTATACAGGTTGCTCTTTCTTCTATAGCTATTAGTATATCATCAACATACTGCAACAATAAGTATTGGTCTCTTGGTACTTGCCCATTTTCAGTCCAAATCTCCAGTTCCTTTGCCAGTTGGTTTCCGAATAGGGTGGGACTGTTCTTGTAGCCTTATAGGAGTCGTGTCCAGGTGAGCTGGGTCTTTCTTCCATTCCCTGGGTTTTCCCACTCAAAGGTAAACAGTTTCCTACTTTCTTTGTCAAGGGGGATGCAGAAAAAGGCATCTTTTAAATCAATTATGGTAAACCATTTATATATCTCTTTTACAGATGTTAGCAATGTATAAGGATTTGTTACCACTGGATAAATGTCCTTTGTTATTTTATTTATTGCTCTCAAATCCTGCACTAATCTATATTCACCATTTGGCTTCTTTACTGGAAATATTGGTGTATTAAATTCTGATTCACATTCTTCTAAAATTCGCTATTTCAAGAATTTCTCAACAATCTTTACTATTCCTTGCCATGCTTCTGGTTTTATGGGATATTGTTTGACTTGTACAGCCCTTGCCCCTTCTTTTAACTCTACATGCACTGGTTGTGCCAATTTAGATTTCCCTGGTATATCTGTCTCCCATACAGAGGGAATCACTGCATCTTCTACCTCCCTAGGGATAGAGGGGACAGGTTTTTCTTTGATGATTAATATCTGTCCCGTCTTTGATTCATGTATTTTCATTATAAGCTCTCCATTTTCAAAGGTTATTACCGCATCAAGTTTTGCTAGCAAATCTCTCCCTAAAAGCGGAATTGGACACTCAGGTACATATAAAAATTCGTGTGTTATAACCTTGTTTCCAAAACACAAATCTAGGGGTTGCAGGAAAGGCCGTTTTTCCTCTTTCCCTGTAGCGCCGACTATTGTTGTTTCCTTGTCCCCAATTTGTCCTTGCAAATCATTCAATACAGAAAAAGTAGCTCCCGTATCTATTAGAAATCTGACCTCTTTATGCCCTAACTGTATATTTACAACAGGTTCCTTAACTTGTTCTACCGGTTCTACGTCTAGTCAGCTGGTATACTCTCCCAGGACCATCTCCTTGGTAGCCTGCTGGAACTGATTGCCCTGGTCAAACTGGTTATTCAAACTTGGGCAATTTCGCTTCCAATGCCCCTCCTGTTTACAATACGCACACTGATTCAGGCTTAACCCTTGGGTAACTGGTCTCCTACCCCGACCATTCCTGTTACGCCCCCTGAAATTTGGGTTCCCTCTCCCCTGTATTACTGCCAAAAGATTCTGCTGTTGCCTTTTACTAGCTTCTTTTTCCAGATTGTTATATACCTTCCAAGCAACCTGGAGTAACTTATCCAAATTCCTTAATTCTTCCCCTTCTAATTTTTGCAATTTTCTACGAATGTCATCCTGTGATTGGCCCAAGAATATGAGAGCGAGCTGAACCTTTGCTTGCTCTGTATCCATTTGAAGGTCTGTATATTTCCTTGCTACCTCCTTAAGCCTCTCCAAAAACGCAGTGGGAGATTCCTTCTTTTCCTGTCGAACCTCATATAGTTTGGACCAATTTATAGTTTTGGGCACAGCATTCTGAACTCCTATTTGGATCCACTCTTGATATTTCCGTAATCTCCTCATATCGCACAATAAATTAAGGTCCCAATTTGGATTCTCAATTGGGAAATTCACATCTAAATTCCCTGTTACCAGCCCATTTCTAATATCTTCTCTTGCCCTCTCTTTGGCTGCCTTAAGTACCATTTCTTTTTCAGTAGAATCCATCAGAGTATCTAATATTACTTGTATGTCATCCCAGTCAGGATTTTCAGTTTTCATAACCATTTTTACTACGCGTGCCACTTTATCAGGATTTTCTCTATAAGTTCCGGCTGTTTCCAAATGACTAAGTCTGCCGGGGAAAAAGGCACTTTTACAAATACTGGCCCTTCCACTCCGACACCTTGTCGCAAAGGGGCAATCACAGTCCGTTTTTGTTTCCTTATGCCATCTCTATGCACAACTGGAGCAAGCTTTGCCCGACCCCGGGTTCTATGGGCTATTGTGGTCACTGATTCATTACCATTGCTATCTTTTTCACTCGCATACCTCTTTCCCCTTTCTATCACAGTTAGGTTTTGCTCATCTTCCGAGGAAGAGGGATCAGGTGATGATGGGAGAGGAGGATAAAGAGGGAAAGGTGTACTAGATGAGACAGGTTCAGGGCTAGGTGGGTGAGGAGCAGGTAGTGGGATAGGGACAGATGAAACAGGTGGGATAAGGTTAGGTTCTCTTGTTCCTATTGGAGCTAATTGTAAATCAATATCTGTATAATTTTCCCTACTCAAGCTTTCTCTTAAGGCCAAGTGTTCTAAACAACGTTCCTCACAAACCCCACACTTTGCAGATGTTGTAACCATTAATAATCCACATTCATTCTGCCATTCTGGCTTTCCCCGTAAGTAGAAAAACAGATCAACATATGGGACTTCATCCCATTTTCCTTCTTGTTTACAAAACGACGTTAACTGCGAAATAGTGTTATATTGCAGAGTACCGTATTTTGGCCATTTTTCACCGTTCTCCAAGGCATATTCTGGCCACCATGAATTACAATAATCAATCAACTTAGTTTTCCGTAATCCTTCCTCAAAGTTACCTTGTTTCCAATGTGCTAATAAGCACCCCAAAGGAGAATTTTGCGGGATAGGGGTGTTACTGCCCAAAATCCCTTTAAGTTTCTCCATTTCAAAAATACCACAAATGCCGAACCCGCAACGCTTTTGCGATTGTCTTACGGAACGGTGCCTAGGCTTACACCAACAGGAATTCCTTTAGCCCAACCAAGCGTAGCTTTCGCTGCGTCTTATTGGCAGGCATTCAAACCAAAGTAAAAAGCACCTTACCTTTCTCCCGGGGACGTTTGTGAGTGGCGGAAGCGGTCGCGGCTGATGGGCTCCCCGAGAATCCCTCGGCGCCGGCTGGAGCGTGATCGAGTCGCGAACTCGCTCAGCAGCACTCACAAGGGTCCCATCTTTGGGTCGCCAAAATGTTAGCGTTCAAAAACACATAATCACGGGGGATTATATGCGGTGCTTTTTATAAAGAGCTCTGGGAATCGGGGTATATTCAACCCAAATCTGACTCCAACCATACATCCGAAATGATCATGTTTTATACTCTATCGTTACATAACTTTCATGTTAATTATTAAACTTATATTGTTCTATTGTATACATAAATTTGGCCCCTCTCTGAATTTCCAACATAGTTTCTCACTATTCTTCTTATGGTTATATAATAATTACATTTAATTACTAAACAATCATCACATCTAACAATTATATAATTTATCATACTGCTTACGCAGGTGCAGTTGATCTGGGAAAGCACAAAGCCTAACATTTTAGATTCTATCTTTAACTTTTTCCAGGGTTCAACTATCAACAGAATCACTAGGTTGGAAGAGACCTTTAAGATCATTGAGTTCAACCCATGCCCTAACACCTCAACTAAACCATGGCACTGAGTGCCACATCCAGTCTTTTTTTAAACACATGGAGGGATGGTGACTTCACCACCTCCCCAGGCAGACAATTCCAGTACTTTATCACCCTTTCTGTAAAAAACTTTTTCCTAACATCCAACCTAAATTTCCCTTGGTGCAGCTTAAGACTGTGTACTCTTGTTCTGTCAGTTGCTGCCTGGAGAAAGAGCGAAAAAGCTTATGGCATCACAGGCACAAAATTGTTTGACACATATAAGTAATTGGATGAGGCTTTGCAGTTGCACTTTATAACCCTGTTCCCTGGTGATGTGCAACAGGCAGTCTTTATGCAGTTTTTGGGATTTCATTGCACTTTGCCCCATTATAAGAAATGCTGCCCAACAGCTCACAGAATGCTAAGCTGCTCTACAGCCAGCAATGAAATGAACTCCTTGGTGATCAGCGGAAAACACCCATGCTTGGTTCAGTCAGGGTACACCACCAGACTGGATCTCGTCAGTAGCAATGAAGTCCTTGTTAATTGGGAGCATTTATTGGCGTATGAATGCAAGACTCACTCACAAGCTGAGAGCAAAAGAAATCTGTTTATTGCAGAGTTAAGACAGTACTTATACTCTTAATGTGAGAATCTCTGTTCAGCCCTTCACATGAAACCTGGTTGCAGGCCTGTAATAAATCCGTCAGCCTGACAGTCTGTTTTCTCAGGGTTTGCAGGCTTTGAAGAAACAGGATGCCTTGCCTCTCTTCAGATCATGTGTAATCTGCTTTCTCCCAAGCTTCCCAGGAATTTTCAGGCCTGCTGTTTCCTCATACTTATGATGCTTTGCTGTCTAAATGAGTGATTGACAAGGACCTCTATTAGTTAGGGAATTTTGAAATTCTATGCATTCCTGGTAATAGTATCTTCAACTAGTCTATCTATGCCTAAAAAGTTCTTATACAAAATACCAAAACATGTAATACAAAAGGTTCTTATGCAAACACATTCTTATATTTGGCCCATACTCTATTCTCCAGGGGATAGAGTACAGCCCATTGCGATTTAATCTTGACACAAAACAAAATCTGTGGCTTTACTGTTGATGGGATCATAAATGAAATCAATTCCTTTTTAAATTTAGTTGTATTATCCCAAGTTGCTTTTTTTTTTTTTTAATTTCAGTGGGCAAATTGCCCTCATCACATTCCTTTACAATTGTTGTGGCAGTAAATTGCACCCACAACTGTGAAGCATGTGTGGTGCATAATGTATTATAGTTACCATATTGATTGGAATAGATAAAAGAAGTGAGGTAAAATTAAAATTCTCTTTTAGGACGCAGTAGGAAACGCAAGAGGACATCAGATGTGTTCAAGTGGGAATACAAGTGGCATTTTGCGATGTAATGTCTAACATGTTTGGTTTCAGGTAGAGTTGCTTGGGAGCTGGTAAAATGCTTTCCTGTATTTTATCCATGTCCCATTTGCAGACCATGGATGCCCCTCCTTCTGGTCTAGGAAGGGAGAACCAATAATTTCCCTTGTAACATTTTCTTTTTGTTTTGTTTACTCATTAATATCTTTGAAGAATTTAGCCAAATCATCATTAATCTAAAGTCTTCCAAGGCATAACTGGGAAGGTTAATACGTTTGTTTGGATCCAAATATGCATAAATTCTTGTACCAACTCCCAGACTAAGTTTGATTGAATTTTATAATTCTCAATAGGTTGAAACAAAATTATGCATCCATAAGACAAAAGTAAAAGCTTTTCTGACACCAATATTTTTTTTTCTCACAGTAGAGAGAAAATGAACTTAGCAAAAATCAAGCTAACAATACACTAAATGGTCTATCTTGTATAATCCTACTAATATTTGGTCTCCTAAAAAGTTGATCACAATGAAAACACAAATCACAAACATTAATAAACTGATAATACAAGCAATTATGGGGGCAGTTAAAAGTTCTATTGGTTTCCCACAGCTCAATCTCATCTGTTAGCAGGGTCCTATAAAAAGAAAAGTGAAAATTTGTCCTACTACAGATCGATTATTAAAAAGAAGGAATACCCCATTGAGTGTTGATTCGATTCTTGTGTCTGCAAAAAAAAAAACCACCATAAAGTTAAAAGGGCCTAAGGGAAAAATTACTATTGCATCTTTCTGGATGTTTTCTGTGAGCTTTCTCATGTAAATACGCTGTCAGTTCCCCCCCTTGGAACTGGTTCCTTTGATTTTCAATGGATCATGCAGTCGTTTTTCCTGGGAAAAGAAAATAACACAAGCCCTGAAGGGATTTATCTGGACAGGTGTGGGTTGACTGTGACTGGATGCCAAGTGTCCAACAAGCTGCTCTATCACTCCCCTTCCCAGTGAAACAGGGGAGGGAAAATAGGATGGAAAACCACTAATAAGTTGAGATGAGGTATTTTTACTAAAAAAAAAAAAAAAAAACCAAAAAGCTAAAGTTTTTGCATGCATAGGCAAAGGGGAAAAGTTAATTTCTACTTCCCATCAGCGAGCAATATTCAGACACTCCCTGGGAAGCAGGGCTTCAACATGCGTAGTGGATGCTCTGGAAGGCAAACACTGTAGAATAATGAATGTCTCCCTGATCCTCTACCCTCCTTTAGCTTTTATATCTGAGCTGATGTCATACAGTATGGAATATCCCTTTGGTTAATTTGGGTCAGCTGGCCTGGTTGTGTCCCCTCCCAGGATCTTGCCCACTCCCAGCCCCTTGATGGGAGGGGAGAGGGGGCAAATAGAGAGACAGCACCACTCAACAGTAGCCAAAACACTGGTGTGTTATCAGTACCTTTCCAGCTACCAATGCAAAGCACAGCACTGAGAGGGCTGCTAAGGCAAAACGAACTCTATATCAGATCTAATGCATTTTCCACCCTTTATTCCACACTCAGATCCCATATAATCTATATATCCTCCAACTGTTCCACTGTATTTATTTCTCATTACTGGAATCCCTTCTTACCCACACATACAACTTAAACTACATCCTTAAACCATCTCTATACCAATAACATACATTTTCATTAACTATTCCCATCCTTTCAGAGATAGATATTATTTTCCCATTTCATGGGCTTCTGACAGCCCTCCAGATGAATGATTAAGGCTCCATTCCATCAAGATGAGTGGTCAGGATAGGAGAAGTAGTACATTTGATCATTGTGTACCAACATTGGTCCGGCTTGGGTTGGGTGATCATCGCACTCTCCTTGCTCCTTGCAAAATTCATTCTTCATAGATTCATGTCATTTCTGCTACTTCCTGCAATATACAACTTACATCATGGATTATTTTCCCCCTAAATTTAAATCTCCTTGAGACACATACCAGATCTCCCCATTCTTCCACATTACCCATCAAGTACACCCAGGTCCTTGGGCAAAGACAATCCATCAAACGGGTTTGCCTTTTCCCATGGGAGGAGAAATCCACATCAGCTTCCCTAGCCACTTTCCTATATGTAGTGCAGGGACCTTGTCTCCTCCCACAGAGTGTAGGGGTTTTGTTTTGATGGGACCAGGGCAGTTAGCAAATCCTCTGACTGTTGCCTGGAATCAGAAGAAAAACTTTTCCAAACAATATTAAAGTAATAATATAAAAAGCAGTTCTTTAATGAAAGCTTTCAGGAGCACACATGGTACAGGATTTCTACAATTTTCAAAGGTTAATTAATTAGTATATCTAGCAGGTGCATCCAAGAAGAGACCAGTTGCCCCAGCAACCCACCCTTGGGTCTGCCCCTTGGAGTTGCTCCAGGTGGTTCTTTGCCCTGAGACAGAGTGGAAATTATCCAGGGTAGAAATCCATTCCGATTTAGGTAAAAAGTACATCTTTGAATTAAGTCTGTAGCTTGTGAACATATCTGTTTAGTCTGACTGCCTGTTCTCGCAGAAAAACCGATGTTTGAAGAAACTGCTTCAGCCAAAGGGCAGAGATAAGGGGAGACAGACAGAGAGGCTGTGGGAGGCAGGGCAGGGTGACCCAGGAGTTCTTTCTGTACTTTCAGATAAAAAAACTAGCTGCAAGTGTAACACGAAATCAGTAAAATGAATATTTATGAACCTGTTGTGAAATTCCATGCATATGGATTAGTAAGGAAGATAAAAAGAGATCTGGAGTTCCCATAGGTACATATGTCCTTTTAAGGGGAGCGATCGCTACATGTGTCCAGCGCTGTAATAAACATACCAGCTTTACAACTTTCACAAAAGTTGTGGAGTTTGTTTCCTTTTCTGCAGTTCAGCCCTGTATCTTTGTAACAAATGAAATGAGAGTTTAGACAGCCCCTGCCTTTGCTCAGGTTTCTGGCAGTAGGCAACAGCTTTATTGAGGCAACCAGCACCCCAAAACCACTCTTGCTCACAAGTTTTTAATAATGACCGGTCTATTGCAACATGAATTATTTATTGAATAGACATAAGGAAAAACAGACATAAGGCTTTAAACATTTACTTACTACTCAGGATAAGCCAAAAAGAACTACTAGTAGATTAAAAATCAGAGCACAATAAAAGGCACCTATCTTACAGCTAGTGAAGAAATAGTATACATTAGGAGCCAATGTATCTTACCAATTAATGATAGTGGTGTGCAGAAGTCTCCTTCTTCTCAGTCCCCAGGGAAAGTAACTAGAGTGGATGTCTGCACTTCGAGGAGAGCTCTCCACATACTCAGAGAGTATGTAAGAGATTTCTGATTTAATGAAAATTACAGTGGTCTTTTATAGTTTGTAAAAGTGCTGTGTCTGTCAGTCACGAATTTTTGCTTATCTTTCCCATGCATTCAAGACAGGATGGTTATTGCTGCCTAAGGATGTTTTCACCCAAGATAATTGACCACAACACAAACCATTATGGCCTAATTGTCTTAGGTTACAATGTAAGATGCACCCAAAAGTATGTATTCTATCACCATCTTCATGAGCTGTTAAAACCAGGTGGGGCAGTGTTCCTTATCTCCTTCATCATAACTCATCCTTGATAACACCAGGAGATATCTTCTGTTAATGGATCATTGAGTCTCACTGCATGACTGATAAAATTACATCATTCCATTGTGAGATGCTCCGCCCAGGGGGAGGAACCAAGCATTCTTACCTGGATATAATCTAAGGTTTGGAACATGACAAGCAGTCTTATCCACTGAATTCCCAGAGGACAAGAGCTCCATAACCACTACTGGACCTTCAGAGGAAGATCAAACCCTTCTACAGGATCACTGCTTCGACAGAACCACATCTATCACTCCAAGAGGACTGCAGCCACCATTTAATTGGACTGCTACCAACACCTTGACCAACAGGGTGTCAGGTTGTATTCTGACTCTGTCAGTGTGTCAAAGTTTTGACACTGGCACAAGGCATCTACAGCATCCCAGAAATCCTGTTTCTGGGTCAAACCATGACACAGTGTTTCTGTATTATTACATTTATTTAATTTTCCTATTAAATTTTATTTCTGACTTGGGATTTCCCACTGGTTTGCTTTTAGACTTGTACACTTAGCCATATGGGGTGAAGAGAGAAGCTTCTGCTGTGTCAGGGAGTGAATCTTGTTATGCCCCCAGGTGCTGGTTTAAAACAAAATGTCTTTGTTAGAAATTCTCTTCTTAAGAATAAGTCTAAAAAGAATTTGAAGAATGTGTTAGAAAGGGTTAGCTATTGTTCTAAAGTGTGAGAAAGAGTAAGAAAGTGCAAAAACTATACAACTATATATTAAATTTCACAAAGTTACAAGTATATGAAAAATATATAAAAAGCAAAAAATCTTTAGGCATCATGATGTTAACCAGCCAGGTGGCTTCCGCTAAATTTGCATCCCACTGCTTCCATGCTGATTGCCTAACTTTCTTAACATAGTCTTCAGCAGCTCATTATACCTCTCAATCTTTCCAGAGGCTTGTGGGTGATAAGGAATGTGATATTTCCACTTAATGCTATGTTTCTTTGACCAAGAGTTTATGAGGTTATTTTGAAAATGAATTCCATTGTCTGATTAATTTCTCTCTGGGATACAATGTCACCATAAAATGTGTCTTTCAAGGCCTAAGATAGTGTTTTGAGCAGTGGCATGGTTTACAGGGTATGTTTCCAGCCAACCAGTTGTTGCCTCTACCATGGTGAGTATGTAACTCTTGGCATGTTAGTGGCAGTGGTTAAATGCAGTCAATTTCCCAGGTCTCACCATATTGGAAACCCAGTCACCACCTTCTATTCCAAGATTTTATTCACATGGCTCGCTTGATGGCAGCACGTTTCACATTTGTGAATAACCTGTATGAAAGTCTCCATGGTCAGGTCCACCCCTTGATCACGAGCCCATCTGTATGTTGCATCCCTTCCTAGATGCCCTGATGTTTCATGGGCCCATTGGGCTATAAACAGCTCACCCTTTTGCACCCGGTCTAGGTCTATCTGAGCTATTCCAGTCTTGGCAGCCTTATCTACCTGTTGATTGTTCTGATGTTCTTCAGTGGCACAACTATTGGGCATGTAAATATTACAAATGGCGGCAGGAGTTTTTAGACCAGTCCTGCTTTGGTCTCAGATTTCTGGCAGTAGCTCCGTTTGAGGCGGCCCACACCCCAAATTGATCTCGCTCGCAAGTCCTTAAGAATGGCCAATTAGGTATATTATATAATTAATTATTTATTAAATAGACACAAGATAACACACAGAGGACTTTAAACAGACTTACTACACAAGATAAAACAAAAAACTGCTAGTAGATACAAATATAGTGCATGATAGAGGTACCTATATTACAGCTATCAAAGAAATTGTATAGCAGTGTTGCAAAGACAGAGTACTTTGGACCAAATTAGCATAAAAGATTTGATAATCAGGATGCCTTGGCAAGAACAAACAGAGCTTTGAAGATTACAAGAGGATTGGATCAGACTGGCGACAGGGAAGAAGATTGAATCAATTTCTGCTAGCAGAAGACGTGTTGCAAAAATGTTTAAGTTTGCTTTTGTGATTATTAACCCAATAATTGTAGTAAAAAATTACTAGCCTTCCTAGAATGGTATATTAGCATGTGTAATCCACAGCAAATTCGGATTCTGATCACCAGTCAGATGTCCCAGTCTTTCTCAATCGCCGATAATTGGTACCTCCATGAGAGGAAAAGGACCAGACTACCTGGTGGCAATTGGCAAGCTCCCGAAACTGATCGTGGAGGTGAGAGAACCGCGTCTGAGCCCACAATCACCTGTTCTGCTGCGACGTGACAGGTGAGATGGAGGAGCTGAACTATGGGACAGAATGTGTCCGAGGCAAGAGATGTCTATGAAACCATGCTCGCTCTTCTGGACTTTATCACAGTTCTACAATAAATGTGTCCTCTAGACATCTTCTATTGTTCTCTCCAAAGCCAAGGCCAGTAGAGCATAAGGATTGTAATGTACCAAGTTTCTTCATGCACTAGTGGAAATGGTATCCTGTTCTTGTCCAACCTGTTCTGAGGCACAGGTCGGCTGTTGGTGCTGCTGCTGGCACTGGTGTTAAAAGAATAAAGTAGGTATTTGTTGCAGAATGCTATTTGTCTCAGTGCAGGGAAGGTTTGAGACTCTCAATGTGAGTGTTCAGCAAGCTCCATTTATTGAAGAGAGCATCAGACACTTATACAGCAAGTAATAAGCTCATGGATATTCTGTAATTTACACTGTGCATTGGCCACACCACAACATCAGCTCTTCCCCATTCCTTAGGGGTTACATCTCTCTTTTCTCATGTCTCTTTCACTATTTGTTATCATACTACAGCTAGGCCCAAGGACACGCTATCTTGCAGGTGCAGGACTTAGAATTAGCCACGACCTTGTACTTTTTCAATTCTTAGCTACTCTCCCAACAGGTATTTATTAAAGGCCTTCAATAGATGCACATTGGGCAGAGCAAAAGTCTCATAGAGACTACACCCAAGAAGGATGATGGTCATGAGTTTCTCGGATATGTGTGGTCTATTTGCATATCAGAGGTTTATTGTCCAATTATAGCTTCAGGTAATGAAGTCATATTTCCCCGGTTTGCTTCCCCCCCCTCCCCCTTCACTTTTGTTTATACTTTTTGGGGCCCAAGGCAGATGGTGGCCTTGGTTCTCAGGCCTGAAAGGATTGTTTTGTCTGACCAAAATGCGAAGAGAGTCAACACTTAATATGGAATTCAGAGTTTTACACTAATGCAGTACAACCAGACACCCTCCCCTTGTCATCCCCCAGGCCTCAGCTGATATCAGAGCCCCAGCTGCACAGTCCTGCAGACAATGGGGCCAGTCTCTGGCTACCAGGTAGTTCAAATTCCTTTTCTGAGTCTGGAAGAGCTCAGACTTGGGCATTAACCAATTTCTCTTTCAATTTTTTTTTTTTTAACTTTGCTCTCTTTTTGGTGTCCATATTATGACACCAGGACTGTGTTGGGTTAACAAGCCATACAAATGTCTGGCCACAACAGAAAAATCTTCAGTCTGTACTGTGCAGAACCCCATCAGCCCCAAAAACTGCTGCAACTCCTTTCTTGTTCGGGGTAATGGCACCTGCAAAATCCCTTGTATTCTTTCTGGATCAATACACCACAACCCCCCAGTCAGAATATGTTCCCAAATATCCGACCCTTTTTTTTTTTTTTCTCTACCAACTGCACCCTCTTTTCAAACACTCCAAGTGTTTTCTGGTGGTTTTTTTTTCAACAAAATTAAGTATCTTTACAGTAGCTTCCTTAACCACCTTTTCCTGTTCCCCTGATAAAAGCAAATCATCCACATACTGCAACAACCTAACACCTGAGGGTGGAATAAACTCTCAATATTTTCTGCAAAGCTTGCCCAAAAAAAATCCCCAAAAGAAAATCCCAGTCCTTAGATGTACAATCCACATTTCCCAAATATTCCTTTATCTTTTCCCCCACCCCTATGGGATCACCCAAATATGGGGGGAATACTTTTGTTTTTTCCCCCCAATCCTCTTATATCCTGGGTAGTAAGTGGTACAATTACAAACCCAAACCCTCCCACTTGGCCCCCCAAAGGAACCCAGTGGAGTGGCATCTGGTGTACCCCTGCTTCTTGGGTCTGGGGGAGCTTCTGATGTCCTAAATTGAGTTCCTCTTCTAGTTCTAGGGGGAGATACGATATGTGGCCTCCCTCCCCCCATACCATCATTATTCTCAGGTGGGGCCGTAGGAACAGCATTTCCCCGATCCCTTTGCTCTGGGAGGTGAGGATACAGCGGATCTGCAGCAGCTGGCAATACTGGAGGGCAAGACAGGGGAAGGTGCTGAAAAACATCCCAATCCTCACCATTTTCCTCTTCCTCCCCTTTTTCCTCTTCTCCATTTTTTCTTAACACATAGATTTCTCCTGTTTCTTGTCTAATCCATATCAATCCACATTCCCTTTCAATCCATCCTTTCTAATTCTCCTCTAAATACCTCCACAAAATTCAACACAAACAAATTCTATCTGTTCCATAAGGTGGCCATATAAGCTCCTTTGGCAACTCCTACTCTGGCCACAAAAAATAACAATATTTTACCATGATCTCCATAGTTACCTCTGGGTGAATGCATAATCTGTCCCAAGACCTCAGCATTCTCCTCAAGGGACTCTCCGGGGGTATTATGGGATTGTCATCCCTTTTGCCAGGGCCTGTGACGGTGTTCACAGGGGTTCTTGAATGAGGGAAGAGATGAGGATCTGACTCCATGTTTCGGAAGGCTTGATTGATTATTTTATGATATATATTACATTAAAACTATACTAAAAGAATAGAAGAAAGGATTTCATCAGAAGGCTAGCTAAGAACAGAATAGCAAAGAATGATAACAAAGGTTTGTGGCTCAGCTCTCTGTCCGAGCCAGCTGGGCTGTGATTGGCCAATAATTACAAACATCCAACATGGGCCAATCACAGATCCACCTGTTCATTCCTCAGTAGCAGATAATCAATGTTTACATTTTGTTCCTGAGGCCTGTCAGCTTCTCAGGAGGAAAAATCCTAAGGAAAGGATTTTCCATAAAAGATGTCTGTGACAGGGGCCCCTTCCTGGCTTTACCCTTGCTACCCTCCATGGGTGCCTGTCCTCCCAGGTTAGCTCCCAGAAGATCCCATTTTACTCACCAGTGAGATTTTCAGTGGTCCTTCCCTGTGGACTCTTCATGGACCCCCCTGGTCCGCCACTCGTCTGTCTCCTGGACAGTCTTGGGAACCCAATCAATTGCCTGGTGCCGGCTGCCACCAAGGGGAGCTGATCACCCAAACTGGGTGAGGTGCTCCTCCAGCTCCGCTCACTGCCCACCACCCTGGAAGGTGGAAAGATCCCAGACTGAGTCCCAAGTTTGTTAGGAAAATTAAACCACGAACATCAGAGGTTTATGTCCAAAAAGGAGACAGAGGAGTCCTTTTACTTTATTCGAATAAAGGAAGAGGCCATGGGGCATTTCCCTGGTATCTCTCAAATTTTTGAAGGACAGAGCCTCCTTTTTATCCTAATTTCCCAGCTGCACTTCCCTTCTCTCTTTCCCCATTGGTTGAGGCACTTGAGAGGTACAGACTTCCCGGAACGCCTGTGTCCTGGTTTTGGACAAATTAGGGGAAATCTCCAAAAGGGAGCCCCCCAAAACAAAACAAACCTCCAACCACCCCTCCCCCAACACCGGGTTCGGGAAGGAATTTCTCGGAGGAGCAAAGTGGAAAACAAAACCTATTTATTTACAAGTAACAAAAGAACACTCCCCAACACAAGAAAAGAAAAAAACCAGACTGTGTTGTGAGGGCGCCAGGCTTCTCTTGCAAGCTCCAGGTGTCCTGGACGTCTCAGGTCAGGTACGGAACCGGTCCAGTATCTTCAGGGGAGGGTAAGAAAGAGGGAACAAAAGAAAAGGAAAAAAAACAGCGCAAAAAGCAGAAAGCAAGCAAGCAAAGCGGCTAGCCAAGCCAAGCAGCAAAAAGCCAAAAGCAAAAAAGGCCTGGTCAAACACTCCCCCCCTCTCTTCCCCGCCCCGCCGCAGCAAGACGGCCGGGGGGGGGAAGAGAGAAAAGGCACAGCTGCCAGACACAACACACGATATTGGGATAAAGGCTGTCAACCCACGACAGCCTGATACTGAAGATTTCCCTCTAATGTATAACCCTCCCTTTTAATTTTTAATTCTTATGGAATTTAGGGTTTTGCCCATTGTTTCTTTCATCTTTCAATATCCAGTTTCATTTATCAGCAAACCTACAGTTTGTTTGTAAAGGCAAATATCTTTTCCCATTCTTCAATCAGTGGAATACTTCCCATTGTTTCTTTTATCTCCCAGTACTAGTTTTATCTACCACCAGACCCACAGTTTGTTTGTAAAGACAAATCCCTCGTTTCTCTCAAGGCCAAACAATAATTATTATGATATATGTATTTTTCTACACCCCAGCTGCAAGTCACTTGACAGTCTTTACAATCCTTCTTGCCAATCTTTTATTTTCCCAAAGAACTCTTATTTTTCTATGGAAACCTTTGTGTAATATAAAGTCCATAGGCTCTTTTTCATATCCCTTAGCATCAGACAGGACTTATGGGGACTGAGCCAGTGTATGTTTAGAATATGCTTTACCATAGCAAACAGTCTTATGCTAAAGTATTTGATACTACTGCTTTTAAAAGTGTTACCTGGTTAGGTGTCCTGGTTGAAGAGACAGGTGTCGGCCAAGGAAGGAGGGAACCTTCCTGAATGGAAAGAAATGATCCCTTCCCTCCAAATTGTTATAACTTTATAACTTTGAAATTATGGAGCTTTTAGGCAAAGATGTGGAAAAAAGAGAAACAGTTCTTTACTAGTATATACGGCCAAACAAACAATAATAATAGCAACAACAAGCCCCCCTCCCCCCGAAAACCCAATAACAGCCTTCCATTGCCTGTCAAGTACTTTCCCCTTTGGTGTAGTTAGGACCAGAACTGGCAGGGAGTGCTGTTGGCTCATGACAAGGCAACAGCGGCAGTGACTCCTTCCAACTGTTGGTTCCTAGTGAGGCAGCAGGGCTGCAGTGACTCCCCCACAGCTGCAGATGATGTTGTTGTTTCAGGTGGCTTCAGAGGGTGACCAAAACAAACTTTGAGCCTCTCCAGGGGGTAATGGAAGCCCAAGGAAGAGAGAGAAGGTGGAGATGAATCATGATTTTAAGGGGTTAAGATTTTAGCTGAGGGTTAGAATCAATTAATATTGAAGTTAGATATGCCAATGATTGGTTAATGATTATTAGATGCTCAAGCTAAGGCTAATTGTTATATTATGAGCTCGTTTGTAGAAGGAAGCAGAGCAAGTGAACCATTAAAGGAACATACTGAAACCAGTAGAGCAATGCCCAGAACCTGAACTCTGTGTTAATCCATCACAAAGCAGGGGGGCTTGGATTTGCCAGAGGGTCACAGAAACCTGACAAAGACCTTTCTGACTTCATCCCTGGGACCACTGACCCAATTCGAGACCACCAACCCAATTCAAGAGAAGAACTGTGCACGCATGAAGGACTAATAACCTCATTTTAATACAAAGCAGGCATGGGAGGTGCTGAGGGTATGCATATGTATTATTTTGGGAAATAAATAGCAGGCAAAAATCCTTGGGCAGTTACACCTTTTGGGGACGACCCATGTGCCACCCACTGGTGTAATCAACATGCCACTTTCTAACTTTAACTAGTTAGAGACTCTTTGTCCCTGATCTTTGGTTTTAATGACTCAATTGAGGAGCCAAGCCAGGAGGAGACTGCTGTGAGACTAGCTCAGGTCATGGACCCCCTCAGGGCGCCTCTGGGATATTTCTGGAAGAGTGGGCTCTGCTGCCCGGACTGTTCATTCAGCAGCACACAAGGACCTCTGACAACTAAAACACTGTACAAAATGGTATGTTTAAAAATTAAAGCAGTTTTAAGTAGTGACCTGTAAGGCATACGTGTGGTCAGGAAAGACCGTTGATAAGTCGTGGGAGGCGTTACATGTGCAACTTGTGCCTCTGTAGTGTGCTTGCAAGCTGAAGTTACAGTTGAAATCTGGTTGTCAGCAGAAAGAATTGCTGAACTGATGTACCGAGCTCGGGCATTTACTGCTGAAAGAAAGGGATTTTGCCATTTGTTTCACCGTAGAGGGCTCAGTTTGCTAGCAATTCAGGGCTAGCAGTCGTAAGAGTAAATCCTGGTCTAAAGTTGTGATGCTATTATGAATGTGTCCTGACTGTGAGAACGATTGTGAGAGCGTTTGTTGAGACGTGCTGTTAGCATGATGCAAGTGGGAGTTTGGACCTGCGGTTCTGTTCTCGGGTGACTGAAACAGCTGGGGAAAAACGAAGAGAGCGGGGCGCATGGTCCTTAATAAAATCCCCTCCCTCCTGTGACTGTGTGTGTGTGTTTTGGTTACAGGGGACGGAATTTACTGTAACACCTGGTGTTCATGTTAAAAGGGTTCGGACTCTGAGAAATTATAGCGGCGGCATTTTGATGTTCAGGTGTTTATGTTTATGGAATTTGAAATATAGAGGTTACGTGCTTTAGTGTAGTGTGTTTGTGTTTCCCGAGGGAATAATAAGATTGTGATATTGTTATATTGCATGAAAGGGATTTTTTTTTGTATGTTAGTTTATGTTGTAGTCGAGTTTGGAGCTGTGATGTATTTTTGAGGCAACGCTGCCATCTTGTGTCAAAAGTTATAAGTGTAGCGCACGTTGTATGTGAAGTAGTAAAACTTGTTTGTTTGAAAGAATTGATTAATTTTTGAGAGCTGAGATGTGAACATTTTGAAGTTAATTTGGGACAGACAAAGGAGGGGGACAGTTTGGCAAGAAAAAGTAGAAGCCTTTGATAAGAGTTTACTTTTGGTTTTAGTACGGGGATTGTGTTTGTAGATGCTGATTGCTAGAATCATAATAGGGATAGTTTTGGTCTGAGAATCCAATCTGTCCAGACGGATAGAGGGAACTCTGCTTCAGTGGTTTGGGCTCGACTTGTGGGAGTTTGTGAATTCACTAAACTGGTGGGTAGACATGGGAAATGAGAGAGTATATTTAGAAGGTTTATATCAGATGTCTGCTGGGGGACTAGTGGCATTGGATTAGGAGCAACCGTTGGTGAAGAATTTAAAGAGTCGAAATGGAATAGCTTGTATTTATGGGAATTTTCCTGCAGATTTTGGTGCATCTAGAGGTTGGCATTGTGCGTGGGTGTTATTGAAGTGTAAGATTTGTGCAGGACATTATTATTGTTCTTCTGCTGCCCGGTATAGAAAGTGTGCCCAGTGTCAAGAGCTCCCTGATCGAGCTGATTTAGAATCAAGGATTTTAAAATTGGTGTGCAGAAAGTCACATTTAGTGCCTGAGCGGTGGGCTGTGCAAGAAGAAGACTGTGCGAATCTGTGAAGTCAGGTTTGGGTGGAAGTGAGACAAGAAGCAAAGAAGGAGGTAATAAGGACTGGAGTAGAGTGCTGGTTTTGTTAAGGAGAACGGGAGCGATGGGAAGAAACCAGAGTAAAGAGATCCCCAGAAGTAGTCCTTTAGGGTGTATTTTGGCACACTGGAAGGAACTAGTAGGGTATGGAGGGACAGAAAATAAAAAGACCCTAGTGAAATTTTCCACACAATGGTGACCACTTTATAGGATTGAAGAGGGGGTCAGGTGGCTCCCAACTGGAGCTCTACATTATGACACTCTGTTACAGCTTATGTTGTTTTTGAAACAGGAGCAGAAACGAGAAGAGGTGACATATGCTGACATGTTTCTCTCCCTCTGAAACCACCGAGTGGCAGAGGGATTGTGGACTCAGGGCTCCTTCTGACTCCTTTGTATTGGCCCTGGAAAAAGACAATGAGACTAGTAGAGGGAGGCTGAAATGGTGTTGTAGTGCATGCTCCATAAATCAAAACTGCACACACCCAGACAAAATATACCCAGCTGACTCACTGGAGCAAGAGTTGGGGGATCTGTTTGAACCACTCCCTAGAAGGCAAGGGAGGCAGAAAGAGGCAGCAAATTCAGGACAGTTAACAACCTCAACTCCATCCCCAGCTCTTGTTCCACCCCCTGACATCTCTGACCAAACTCCAGCTCGTATTTCATCCCCCACTCAAATTAAGGCTATTACTATTTCAACTCCAGCTCCAGCTTTAAACAAAGCTATTTCTGTTTCAACTCCAGCTCCAGTTTTAAGCTCAGCTGAATCAACTCTGGTTTCTGTTTCAACTCCAGCTTCTACTCTATCCCCCACCTCGACTACTCTACTTACTCCTAAATCTTTCCAACTGCCCAGCAGTGACAGGGAGGAAGAGGAGCCCTCTCCAAAGGGTCCTACAGCATTCTGGACTCAGAAACAAATGGAATTATATGAGCACTTTTGAGGGAGGCAGTAAGTCTTGATGGGAAAACAATGTTTGTTAAAATTCCTTTTTCTGCAATGGATTTAGAGGTTTGGGAAAAGATTGGTAAGCATCATCAAAGTGACCCTATAGGTGTTGCAAAGAAATTAAAGTTTATGATTAAACAGCATCGACCTGATTGGTCAGATCTCCAGCTGTTATTGGATGCCTTAACTGAAACAGAAAAACAACTGGTTTTAAAGGTAGCTGGGGGTTTAGCAGAAGATGCCTGTAGAATAACAGAGCAATATGAGAGATGTCTTTCCTCTTCAGGATCCACACTGGAATGCTAATGATGTTAGTGATATGGAAAAACTAGAGGATTATCAAGATGTCATAGTGAGGGGGTTAGAAAGGGCAATCCCTAAAGCAATAAACTGGTCAGCCCTATATACAATTAAGCAAGGTCCCTCTGAAACACTTTCTGAATTTCTAGAACATTTGCGGGATGCAATGCATCGTTATATAACCTTAGATCCTGAACCTGAGGGAGGGATACAACATCTAGTGGGTTTATTCTTAGGACAATCTACAGGGGCCATTGGACGCAAACTTCAGAAAATACAGGGTCTGACAAGTGCAGGATTTAGAGACTTTGCTAGAAAAGGAATGGAGAGTATTTAGTAACTGGGAAGAAAAGTTCAAAGAAGAGATGAAAAAATTATTAGCAGTAGTAAGGGAAGAAGAAAAAGGAAAATGTAGACAAGGGCCACTAAGGCAGGGACCACCTCGGCTAAGGAGAGATCAATGTGCATTCTGCAAGAGAGTTGGACACTGGAAGAACCAGTGCCTGGAACAAAGAAAAGGTGATGAACAAAAAATAGGAGATCTAAAAGAGGGGGGAGGTGATTGCCCATGTTAAGGAAGACTGATGTGGACCGGAGGATCTTACTCTAGGAGACCTTCTGGTTATAATGAAACTAGGGAATAAAGAAAAGGAAATGGAATTTTCAATAGACACAGGGGCAGCATATTCGGTGTTAAATAAAGCTTTAATACCAATAACAGATGACTATGTCATGGTAAAGGAGGCAACTGACCAATCTGAAAGAGCTTATTTTTGTAGGCCATTGAAATATAAACTTGGGAAACAATGGAGAATTCATAAGTTCTTATAGATGCCCAATGGTCCATCAGCACTTTTGGGTAGAGATTTATTGGAACAATTAGAAAGAAAAATAATATTCAAAAATGGAGAGATTACTTTGGAGGTTAAAGATCAGTAATATGTGGAATTGTTAAAGCCTGATGTTAATAACCAATGAGGCTAAAGTTGAAAGTGAAGATGACATTCACGGGAAAATACTGGATCAGGTATTTCCTGGGCTATGGGCTTCTAACATACCAGGGAGAGTGAAGAATGCACTCCCAGTGCAAATTTGGCTTAAAGAAGGAAAACAACCAGTTAGGGTCAAGCAGTACCCTTTGAGAAAGGAAGACAAAGAAGGGATTAGCCCAGTAATCAAACACTTTTTACAGATAGGGCTGTAAAAGAGTCAGTCTGAGTTCAATACTCCTATTTTGCCTGTTAAAAACCCTGATGGATTCTACTGAATAGTTCAAGATTTAAGAGCTCTTTAAGATAACTGAGGATTTATACCCAGTGGTTTCCAACCCCTACACTCTGTTAACTCGTTTAACATCTGAACTAACATGGTTTACTGTTTTAGATTTGAAGGATGCTTTCTTATGTGTGGGATAGAAGAAATGTTCGGGGATGTGAATATGTGTTTGTCCAGGATGAGTTTCATAAATTTTGTCAAAAACCCATGAAACTTATTCAAATTGGTTCTGAGTGCTGTGACAAATGCTTAGCCAACTGTCCAGAGTTTAGACTCAAAATAGAAGGTTGTGCAATCAAGATTTTTAGATTGATTGTAATATAACTCAGTTACTCAGTTTTGTACTGTTTCTCGAATAGATAAGGTTAAAATAACAACCAGTGCTAACACTGAGACAATCCACAGCTACTCAAATCACTTTAGAACCCATGGTTCCTGTAATTACCAAAATTGGACCATATGCTGTTAAGAAGACGGAATTCAAAAATTGCTAATTAATCCAAAGCGGTCATTAAAATGGGTAGAAATGGCAATGCAAGTGAATGCCTCTCCCATTGGGCCTGAGTGTGCTCCATTTGTAAGGACCTCTTTTATGGATTGGACCACCTGGCTGCAGAAACATATGCCTTATATGTCCAGACAGAAGAAAGACCTTACTGGATTATTGGGAACAGGACTACGGGTTCTAAATACAATGGATTCAGAAGTAATAATTAGCAAATTGACAGCACTTGGCAGTGATATGGTTAAATTGCAACAACCCTTACACTCCTCCTTGTTGGCATTAGGTACCAGCCAGTGGAAATTGTTCAAAATATTACCAGAATGGGGAAATATGGAAGAGCGAGATCATCAATTGATAATTGATACTTTAGGCACAGCTAGTGGGAACGTTGCTTTGGCTTTTGGGTGTACACAGGCAGAACTGTGGATGTAACCAGTGCTGGCTTCAATTATTAGGGATGGTGAAGAAGGCATATTCCCTGCCGAAATTCGTAAAGTTGTTTGGGATAATGCCTTGGATTTAGGAAAAGAACTTCAACCCTGGTGGGTTTTAGTTAATTTTACTTATGATCCCATGATGAGTATGGTAACAGCTTTTGTTTTAACCATATATGATGCATCAGTAAGCTTAATACATCCAAATGTTCCTTTAGGGCTAAATCACGGGGGGCCATACTATATCCTTTTGAACACAGAATGTGGGCACGAAAGGTTGAAGGAAGATGGCGAACTATTAACTTAGAACCTTGCTCAATGGGGACATCTGGGGTGTATATGTGAAGGCAATGTAAGTGATGATAAAGATATTTGTTCGGATACAGAGCAAAGCATGTCACTTTGAAATGCATCCCATTAACCTTGCTTGTGTTTATAGAACAAGGCTGTGTCTGCCTCAGAACAGCATGCCCCACTATAATGGTGGATGAGATTACTGTGAATGAAACTCAATTTAACTTGTGCATTTGTAACTGTCAAACTTGAGGGATATGATTTTTCTTATCAGGCATCTGTCTTATCATACCCACATATAAAAGTGAATTTGATTACTGTCCAAGAAATATCACCTGTGCCTATAGGGATGAACTTATCTTTGGTTACTCAGTTGTTGAAACATCATGAATTAAAGAGAATTCTAAAAGAAATTAAAGATGAAGGAAAAAAACCTTTGGTTACAAGACACCATGTGTAGAAGTCCATCCGAAAATCCTTCATTTTTTGCCTCACAATTGTCATGAGAAAAGACTACCGAAGGGTTAAAGCTGCTGAGCCGGTTGGGAAAGAAAGTCTCCTGCTTATCTAGTGTGTTCACAAGTGATGCTTGCAGAACACGCCATGCTGTACTTGAAGGGGGCATGCTGCCCTTTTCTGGACAATTGAACTGGACTTTCTTCCAAACTCCTGAGCTGGCTGGACTGAGCTCTGGGGTGGCTCCTCCCCGCTCCATGAGAAGACCCCTCTTGCCTGTCTTCAACCACCGTGACAGACCAACTGAGATGAGAATCCCCTCATCAAGGAACCAAGAACCCCTCTGGCACCCTATTGTCACCCCCATGGCACCCCCATGGCACCCCCTTGGCAACCTCCTTCCAGAGACTGGGACTGTACTCCCTCCCAACTCAGGGAGGGGGAAAACTTAACGTACATGTGAGCATTCGGCCATGAAAACAATGGACTTCTCCCCTCCATGGAAACCTAATTTCAGTTACCTTCCCCCAACCAAGAACAGTATATATATTGGGGTTCGGCCCGACTGTCCTTTGAGTACTCCCCAAGACGTGTACCAGCGAGTTTCGGCGGCGGGACCCCGAAGACATCACGTTTTGGTAGCTATACCCCATTCCCTGACCTCCTTTCCTCCCCTTTTCCTTGTCTCACCCTTCTCTTCCCCGGATCCCTTAACCAAACGCATATTTAGCTGTGGTTATAATCAATAAATTGCACCTTGTTGATTTGTTACTGCAAAACCCCTTTGCCTTGTGTTGGTTATTTTTGCACCCAAAAATCATTCGTCACCCGTTCATTTCGGGCGGACCTTCACACCATGACACAGAGACTATGCAGAGAGTATTTAAAAGATTGGAAGAAGGCCCATCCCATCATTGGTGGTATGTGCCCTTTGGGTGGTCTCCAATGGCAACTGGCTTGCTCAATACCTTAGTTCATCCAATTACTGTTTTGCTTATCTTAGTTGGTATAAGTTTGATTTTGTCTATTATAGTACTTGTTTGGAATTGGAGACTGTTGTGGAGAGCAGCAGCTTTAACTTCAGTATCAAAAGCATATGGTACAGTTTTAAGAGACACCTACCACGCAGCTTTGCTAGATGAAGAAGAATATATATATTAATGTTGCAGTAGTATTAATCAAGTTATAATAAGCAATCCAGCTCAGCTCCATGAAGCAGCCTTTGGGCTGACTGACAGAAGCTCACAGCCAATGGGAGCTCTCCTAAGATGCAGACATTGTATTGGTTCAGAATCTGGGGGCACAGAGATAGACCAATGAGCTGTCTCTACCCAGGAGTTTTGAATGGGCTAGAAAAAGGTGTTGGACACAATAAACAAAGCTGTTTGCTGCTGAACAAAGGGAGTTTTGTCGTGTGTTACGTCTCAGGCATACGAACATCATGGATTCTGCTGAAATATATTAGTAAAAGGATTTACTAACCTTTAAGAAGGAATGGGGAATGAATAATGATTTTAAAGGGTTAAGATTTTAGCTAAGGGTTAGAATCAATTCATATTGAAGTTAGATACACCAATGATAGGTTAATGATTATTAGATGCTAAAGCTAATTGTTATATTATGAGCTCGTTTGTAGAAGGAAGCGGAGCAAGTGAACCATTATAGAAACATATTGAAACCAGTAGAACATTGCCCAGCACCTTGACTGTTTGTTAATCCATCATGAAGCAGGGGGCCTTGGATTGTGCCAGAGGGTCACAGAGACCTGACAAAGACCTTCCTGACTTCATCCCTGGGACCACTGACCCAATTTGAAACCACCAACCCAATTCAAGAGAAGAATTGTGCACACGTGAAGGACTAATAACCACATTTTAATACAAAGTGGGGATGGGAGTTGCTGGGGTTATGCATATGTATTGTGAAAAACACCCTCACTCTCCTGTGAAAATTTTAGAAGTTTAATAAAGGACAATAGGAGACAAGGACCATAGAGCAAAAGTTGTTACGGTGTGGGATCTCAGCACCTCAAGACTGAGGTGCAGAGGGACCGAGACCACCCTTGGGGGGCTCAGGAGTCCTGGAATGTTGCCAGAAGTGTCTGGTGTCTGGACTTTGATCCTACACAGGAGACGACACCTGTATGAGGATAGGAGGATTTCACTGGGGTAAATGGTGAAGGGATAAGTTAATTAGAGTGTAAGACACAGGGTTTAGGATTTCTGTACAGGGGGGTCTAAAGAAGTAAGATGGAGGAATTGGGGCATGTCCTGTTCTTCTTCTTCTTCTTCTTGGCCTCCATCTTCTGTGGTGATGTTGGCACTTTGGGATTGGTTATTACTAAAAGTGCACTGGTTAATAAGGGTAGAAGGTATTGGCAAAAAATGATAAATATTGTATACGTAACTTTGAGTATAAAGATAGGTGACCGCCCCGGGGGCTCGCAGTGTGCTCATGGCTGGCTGCTGTGCAGACCTCTGTCGGGCCAAGAGAAAATCTTTTAGATAAACAATTAATAAACACCAAGACCGAGAAAAGATCTGGAGCCTCTTCTCGTCCTTTGAAGCGCGGGTTGTCCAAGGCCACCCCGGGCCTTTTCCGGTCACCTAAACAGCCGAGAAACCAAAGAGTGGCGTTCGCTGCGTGGGCTACCCCATACCAACCTTTCGGGGGGGGATCAGCCCTGAAGAGCTGAAGAGCTGAAGAGCCAAGAGGACAGCTCCGATCTAGGACGAGTTCCCAGGAGAGCACTGATAACTCCTGAGGAGAGAAGCCTGAAGAAAAAAAAGAAGAAAAAAAAATGGCCAGGAGAGTCTGCAAAAAACAGCAGTCACTGAGAATTACATCTCTCAGCTTCTGCCAAAAGAAGTTCGTAGCAGAGCAGCCCGGACCGGAAGAAGAAAGACGCCTCTGATTCCTTCTCTTGTGACCTGCTGGGTGGAGATCGGGAGCCTCCGGACAGCTCTGACGACAGATTCGGTGAGAAGGCCAAAAATAAGAACATGGGGGGCGCACTCTCCCAGGAACAGCGGGAAATTTTGTCCGCCTTACAAGGCGTGGCTGAATCATACACGAAAGGGATCCCAAAGAAGGAATTAAAACAGTTATTGTTGTGGGTGAGGCTCAATTATCCACTTGCAGAAACATGCCTGCTATTCGAAGTGGGGTTTTGGCAGGAAATTAATAGACATTTATATCTTTTAGCAACGGAAAAAGATGAGACAGCATTAAAGCTGCTCTCGCCAGCTAGAATTATGCTAGAAGGCATTTCGGTGCAGTCGAAAAGACTGGAAGAGCAACGAAAAGTTGCGTCACCCTCAGAAGGAGGGGGGGAGCAAAGCTCTGGGAAAAAATTAGTTCTGGCCTCAAGAAGCCAGGGGCAAAGGGCTCTCTAGGAAAGAGAGCAGGAAATAGTATCAAAGCCCCCGGTCCCAAAACCCAGAAACTCCAGGAAACTCCTAAAGCGTCCTGAAACCCCGGAGAGTAAAGGGGAGTCAGGATCGGAAGGGGGGATGCAGGGGGGAGAGAAGGGATCGGGGGGGGGCGCTTACTCGCGGCGGGCACGGCGGCGCAGCGGCAGAGCAGGGCGGCCAGGCTGCGGCGGTGCAGGCGGGAGGCGCAAGTGAAGTGATAACGGGAGACACGAATTCCGGTGCGGCTTTGGTCAGTGCAGCGCCGGGGGTGGCAGCCGCCCCAGCCGGCAGGGTAGCAGAGACGCGCGCAGCAGCAAGACTCACAAAAACCTGGGGGGGGGGGTCACGAACCAGCGCAGGAGCCGGAAACACGGGCAGCGAATGGGGAGAAACTGGGCAGCCCCAAAGGGCCACCGTAGAGAGACGCAGGAGGCGCTTGGTTGTGACGACAGACCCGGTGCAGAGGTCGGCTCGGATTGCGGAGCGGACCCGGGGGCCGGCGGGGGGTGGGCTGTACACACCGATGGGAGGAATGGACACAGCGTCAGAGGAGGAGGAGACAGAGTCAGGGACAGACCGAGGGGAGGAGACTTGGGAGGTGGAACAAGGGGGAGAGAGTGACGTCAGCTCGGGAGAGACAGGGAGCGGCTCGGAGAGCACGCATGCGCAGAGAGCAGAGCGCGGACGGGGGCGGGCCAGGTCCCCTGTGTCGTCTCGGGCGAGGAGGGGCCGTGCTCGGGATTCTATGTCCCGGGGCTACACACTTTCTTCAAACTTGGTACCTTTAGTTGAAACCCTCAGGGTCCAAGGCTCATCCCTTCAAGGGAGACGTTCTGGTGTTCAAGCTCCATTTCCAGCTGAATTAAAAGCCAGGCAGAAGACACGGCAGTCGACCGGAAAAGGGGCAGTCGAGTTCATGCCGTCATCCGAGCTGGGGAGGCTGGTGACAGCGCCACCTAGTGGGAGGAGGACAGAAGTGCATGACATGCCGGATCGGTTCGGTGGAGCCACAGCGCCATCTCGTGGCGAGACTGCAACAATGCAGCAATTTTTCCCAACATTATACAAAAAGAAAAGCACTTCAAAGAAGACAATGTTAACACAACAAAGGGATTATCCATCGACTTCGGGATTTCATGAAGATGATGAAAGCTCAGATGAGGCACAGCTGCAAGGAGAAGATGTCATAAGGATCACAGCATCGGAAGGTGTTCCGACATGGATGCTGTCAGCAGCAGAAGCAGCAAAAAGCTTCTTGCATTCATTTGATACAGCAAAAAAGAAATATCAACAGGATCCTCGAGTTTCCTTTTCGGATTTAGGAGCGAGGCCAAAAACCTCAAGGCGAGAAATGAGGCACGATGAATCACCGATGACATCCACAACACCATTATTCATGCAAATCCCAATGGAACCTCAAGAAGAGGAATTTCAAGAGCCGGTGAAGACGATGGATTGGAAGCGAATCAGAAAAGCATTGGCAAAGGAAAAGCATTTATTTCCGGGATCAGGAGATCTGACAATGCCAATGACATATGATGCCCAGGGACAGAATCCAAGGTGGGAAAGGATGGGTCATGAGACACTCAAAGACTTAGGGAAGGCGGCTCAAACTTTTGGGCTGAACTCACAATACTTCAAACAGCTACTAAGAGGGACATTCACCACATATGACCTCACATCATATGATATTCGAAGTATTGTGGCAATGATTCTCACTGACGCACAGAGTCTCGTCTGGGAAAAAAGGTGGAGAAAATATCTTGCTGAATTGCGGAATAGATATCAAGGTGGGCCAAATGTGAACCTCACAGAAGGGCAGTTAGCAGGAGATCCTCCAGATGACAACCCAGGGGAACAAGCAGCGCGGCTTCCACGAAGAGTGTTAAGCGACATCAAAGAAGCAGCGCGATTGGCAATCATGCAAATTACACCAACAGGAGCTCCGGATGTTCCGTTCTCTTGCATCAGGCAAGGTCCCAAAGAGCCATTCATGTCGTTCATCGATCGACTCACGCAAGCCGTGGATCGACAGGTGACGATCGAAGAAGCGAAGAGGCCTCTCTTGGAGAGTTTAGCTTTCGGCAATGCCAACCCGGATTGTCAACGGGTGATTAGCGCCATGCCAGGACGACCATCCTTGGCAGAGATGATGGAGGCATGCAGCAAGGTGGGAAAACCTCAGCATGTCGCAGCGATTGTGAAGGATGAATTAAGAGAGGAATGGGAAGAACAGTTAAAGGGACATTCAGAAAGGCAAACAGAGGACAAGACATTGGAGAAGATGCTCGAAAAAATACTCCAACAACAGGAGGAGAACATCAACAAAGTTCATGCGATGATGCAGAAAAAGAACAATCCCCCAAGAGGACAGTGCTACAAATGTGGGGAGTTTGGGCACATGAAAAGGAATTGTCCACGAACACATATGCCAGCGCCAGCACAGAAGGCGGAAAGGCCAATTTGTGCACGGTGCGGAAGAGGAAGACACTCGGTGAAAGAATGTTATTCACAGACAGACGTGGACGGAAATCCGTTGCCGCATCCCGGGAAACAGAAAGCGCAGCGCGCCCGTAACTCGCCAGCGCGCTCAGACACAAGTACTGGCGGTGTCACAAGAGCAGACAGGGCAATCATCAGTGAGCGACAAGCAGATGCCCTCAGCAAAACCCTCAGTTGATTCCACAGTGACCCAGACCTCCTCCCACCAGGGGCACAGTGTGCATTGGCAGCTTCAAAACTAGTATGCTTTCTAGATGAAAGTCATGCTGAGATACCAACGGGTATCCGTGGGGACTCATATAAGAAACAAGATTTCTTGATAATCGGACAAGATAAGTGCAGTATTCTTGGACTCATTGTTTATCCAACAGTTGTCTCAGCGGACAAAAATACAGAATTAACAGTTTTGGCAAGAGTGCTTCGTCCACCATTGACTGCACCGGAAAATACTGTGGTTGCGAGAGCTTTCGCACTGCCGCCACACGCAGTTGGAGAGGTCATGTCAATCTTCGACGAAGAAGGTTTCCCTATCAAGGAACATGTTGAAGTACACACAACATGGGTGAAGCACATAGGTCGAGACCGACCCACGCTCACATGCCAATTGACATGTGGGGACAGGACAATAGCGATCAGATGTATGCTCGACACAGGGGCGGATGTAACGGTAATATCGTACATCTTTTGGCCACGCAGTTGGAGCTTGGTCGCGCCATTGGGTTCTCTCTCAGGCATAGGGGGAGCATCTCTGTGTCTGCAAAGTGAGAATTCTGTCGTTGTCACGGGACCAGGAGACAAGACGGCTATCATTCGTCCTTTTGTCGTCCAAAAGCCGATCACAGTCTGGGGTCGGGACCTTTTGGCACAATGGGGCGCAAAGATCGAAGTGGATTTTTAATAGGGGTCACTGCGGCACTCGCCACATTGAAGTTGACATGGAAAACAGATGATCCAGTTTGGGTGGATCAGTGGCCCCTTGAGCGGAGAAAATTGAGTGCTTTGAAAGACCTGGTCCAAGAACAATTGCAGAAGGGACACATCAAGCCAACAGACAGCCCTTGGAATTCTCCAGTGTTTGTCATCAAGAAAAAGCTATCGGGCAAATGGAGGTTGTTACATGATCTCAGGAAGATCAACGAAGTCATAGAAGACATGGGACCGCTTCAGTTGGGACTTCCATCTGTCTCAATGATTCCCAGAGATTGGCAGCTTGTGGTCATTGACCTCAAGGATTGTTTTTTCAGTATTCCACTCCATCCAGATGATGCTCCGAGATTTGCCTTTTCAGTTCTGAGTATCAACAAGGAAACGCCTCTGCAGCGGTACCATTGGGTCGTTCTTCCACAAGGCCTAAAAAATTCTCCGACGATCTGTCAATGGTACGTGGCACGAGCTTTGGCACCAGCGCGGAAGAAATTTCCGAAGGTGAAGATCATTCATTACATGGATGATTTGCTTATTGCAGCATCAACACGACAGAAGCTGCAAAAAGCTCCTGACTGTGTGATTGCAGAGGTGCAAAAGGCAGGTCTGGAAATAAGCATTTCAAAGATTCAAGAGGTTGCGCCTTGGAAATATCTAGGGTGGAAAATTTCAGAGAGAACAATAAAACCTCAAAAAATGGAGATCAGCGCCAAGATCAGCAATTTGCATGATTTGCAACAGCTTTTGGGAGAAATCAACTGGATGAGGCCAATTTTGGGAATCACGAACAGCGACATTCCAGCGTTGCTCAATCTTTTGAGAGGAGACACAGACATTCGATCTCCCAGGACGCTCACGCCAGAAGCGAAAAAAGAGTTGGAGAAAGTCACGGACGCGATACAGAAAAGGCAGGCACATCGATTTGTTCCACTGTTGCCTTTTCAGTTGGCAGTGCTGGGGAAGAAAACACAGTTCCATGGTTTGATCTTCCAATGGGACGAATCACAAAAGGACTCTTTGATAATCATAGAGTGGATTTTCCTACCACACAGGCCCGCAAAAACAATTCTCACAGATTTGGAGATGACAGCACAAATCATCATAAAGCCGAGAACAAGGTTGCTGACAATGGCAGGAAGAGAATTCTCAGTCATCAGACTACCTCTGAAGCGAGACTAATTCGATTGGGCAATGCAACAATCGAAAGACCTGTTAATTGCGTTGTTAGCGTTCCCAGGAACTTGCACAGTCCACTTTCCGCAACATAGAATACTGCAATCGCAAATATGCTACAGAGCAAAATCAAGAATAAGTGAAGAACCTTTGGACGGGATCACAGTGTTCACGGATGGCTCAGGGAAGACACACACAAGTCAGTGATCACGTGGAAAGACTCAACGACAGGGGATTGGGAATCTGACGTGAGGATGGTTCAGGGCTCTCCACAAATTGTGGAGTTTGCAGCCATTGTCCGAGCATTTCAGTTGTTTGAACAACCTCTCAATCTGGTGACAGATTCCGCATATGTTGCGGGTGTGGTCAAGAGATTGGAGGGCTCGCTCTTGAAAGAAGTCAGTAACGAGGTTTTATACTCATATCTGACGAGCTTGAAGATACTGCTAGAGAGCAGGGAAAAAGAGTATTTTATCACACACATTAGAGCGCACACAACACTTCCGGGGTTTTTAGCGGAAGGGAATGCTCTGGCAGACAGGTTGACAATGCCCATTTCGCAAACACTGCTGGACATTTTTGAGCAGGCAAGATTAAGTCATGCGTTCTTTCATCAGAATGCGCAAGCGCTAATGGAGTCCTTTCGTCTCACAAAGAGTCAGGCGAGAGAGATCATTAGTGCTTGTCCAGACTGTCAGCTTGTGCAGCCACCTTCTTCTACCGGAGCCATCAATCCGCGGGGGCTGCAAAGTCTTCAGTTCTCCTCTCTTATTTTTTATAAATCATTTGGCTTGAGCAATATGTCTTGTCCGCTTGCATTCTTTGGAATATGCTGGTAATCAAATAAAACAGGATTAAATAAGGAAGAAATATCAAAAGAGTTTTAACACATAAAAGGAAGAAGCCTAATTTCTTCCACCATTCTATCCCCAGTACATCACCCTACCAGCTAGTTTTTAATATTGTTTTCTGGTTTTGGACTGGTACCTGGTTTATTTTTCTGATATCTTTTGCTTTTTCCAGGATGACATCCCCGTTGTCACCTATTTTCAACAATCTGATATATTAAACTTTCCACAAACCCCCCTTTCTTTAGCCAATAAATAGTCTAAAGCCAACCTATTCTGATACACTACAGTTTTTGTTTGGCTTTGCTGACTTGATATTAATTCCAGTGCCAGAGCAGCTTTGTTTGGGATCATCTCTATAACTGCTTGGGGTCCTATAATTCGATTCAGCATTTAATTTGGGGCCAATACAGAGTTAGATTGCTGTGCTGGTTTTACCTTTTTGCTTACTAATTGTGCCTTTACCAAATCATGGACTATATCCCTAAGATCAAATGTAAAACAAATCCATTTCTCTCCTTTTGGGCATTCAATTCCCACTATATTACCACTTTTTTCTAAGTTTCTTGCAATCCAGTATTTTTCCCCATTTTGCCTTCAGGTACTTAATTTGTATGGGTTATAACAGTGACTGTTGACATGGGTATGTGTAATAAAAGAGGAACTTTAGTTTCTTTCCATGTGATGCTTTCTGTAGCATTTGTGACATGATCTTGCCGGTATCCCGAAAGAGAAAAGACAACAAATGAGTGACAGAAATAGGAATAACAGAGGTCCAGTATGGCTTATACCCCCACCTTCCCTGCATATGGGGTTGCAACCCATAGCAGGGGTATATGATCTTGTCGGTGGTGAGTGTGACAGCGGTCACAAGGGTTGCAGGATGAAGAGAGAGGCAAGAATGTTGACCTCATGTTCAGAAGGCTTGATTTATTATTTTATGATATATATTACATTATTACTATACTACAAAGAATAGAAGGAAAAGTTCTCAGAAGGCTAGCTAAGCTAAGAATAGAAAAAGAATGAATAACAAAGGTCTGTGTCTCAGCAGAGAATGAGACCCAGCTCTGCCGTGAGTGGTCAGTAAATCCAAACATCCACAGAAGACCAATCATGGATGCACCTGTTGCATTCCACAGCAGTAGATAACCATTGTTTACACTTTGTTACTGAGGCCACAGCTTCTCAGAAGGGGGAAAATTCTAAAGAAAGGATTTTTCACAAAAGATATCTGTGACAGGTGAGTGTTAAAAATGAGAGCAGGCTCGCGATACTAAAGTGATTTCAGCATTTATTATAAGAAAAAGAAAGGCCTAAAGGAAGGGGACCTGCGGGCCGAGCAGGAGTGTTCCCGTAGAGGATGCTGCAATGCCGGCACTGGGTCTTTTCAGCAGCAATGTAGCGATGTCCCTGACATCCCAGATGGAGCGGCACAGATTCAGTGGGTCAGAAGCCCCTTTTTATCATGATTTTTCTCCCTTTGGATTGGTTTCTTTTTGGATCCTTCATTTTCATGAAGGTTTAAGGCACTTGATTGGCCCATTACAGTTCTGTCCAGGCTGGCTCATTTCACCTGGGGGGGTGGTGTGTAGCCATGATATTTTCTGAAAAATCCCTTTGCTAGGATTTTTCTCCTGAGAATCTTAGAGGCCTCAGGAACAAAATGTAAACAATGATTATCTGTTGTGACCATGGTCACAGGAGTTCTTGGATGAAGGAAGAGACGAGAATGTTGACTCCATGATCAGAAGGCTCGATTTATTATTTTATGAGATATATATATATATTACAACTACACTAAAAAGAAGTAGAAAGAAAAGTTCTCAGAAGGCTAGCTAAGAATAGAATAGAAAAGAATGATAACAAAGGCAGCTGGTTCCGACCAAGAGTGAGAGCTAGCTCTGCTGTGACTGGTCAGTAAATCCAAACATCCACAGGAGACCAATTACAGATGGACCTGTTGCATTCCACAGCAGCAGATAACCATTGTTTACACTTTGTTGCTGAAACTTCTCAGCTTCTGCAGGAAAAATCCTAATGAAAGGATTTTAATGAAAAGATGTCTGCGGCAATCTGCTGCTGTGGAATGCAACAGGTGGATCTGTGATTGGTCTCATGTGGTTGTTTCTAATTAATGGCCAATCACAGTCCAGCTGGCTCAGACGCTCTGAGAGTCAGGAGCTTTTGTTATCATTCCATTCTTCTTCCTTTCTTTGCTAGCCTTCTGATGAAATCCTTTCTTCTATTCTTTTAGTATAGTTTTAATATAATATATATATCATAAAATAATAAATTAGCCTTCTGAAACATGGAGTCAGATCCTTGTCTCTTCTCTCGTCCTGGGACCCTTGTGAACACCACCACAGGTGGTGCACTTCACTAAGGTGTATTATGGTATGTTGAATACTGTATTTCTTATAACTACCCTCTTAACCCCATTAGGATTAAGAGGAAGAAGCTGACACTGACCAGACAGAATCCTTTGTTTGAATGGAATTTATGCATCATGTATGAAGTGTATGAATATGCAAAAGGCTATTGTTTTTAAGGGTTAATCCTCTGTGAACGTATGTCCTTTTTCAGGCTTATTTTGCCCAGAAAGAGGTACCCGGATTGTCCGTAAGTCTTTGTTTTTTACTGTCCTGTATTGTCCTAATCCTAATTGTCCAAATTTTTATTACTGTAATTACATTACTATTTTTATACCATTTTATTACAATTAAACTTTTAAAATTTTAAAAACAAGTGATTGGCGTTTAACACAATTATGGTAGCAGAGGATGGTTACTAACACCTCGCTGCTGGTGCTTTAGGAGAGTCAGAGTGAGGAAAGCGCACCGTGCCCGGTTAGGCAGCCTCGCTCTGTTTCCTCTGGGGTGACCGACAGATGCAGGTTCCGATTGGTGGATGAAAGGAGACAATAAAACAAAGAAAAAGGAAGAAGGGTCCCTAAAACCATGGTAACTGGCCCCCTAAAACTAGTAGTGCGTATGAAGAACCCAGAAAGAAAAAAGGATTAGTAAGTACTTTTTGGGGGTGCAAGTACGGGGGGAGATGAATGCGTGTGAATGAGAGGCAGGCTGGTTACCCTAGACCTGCCAAGTGAGTGCGGAAGTCTCCCATGCTGCATTTCCATCTTTTTGCGAGAAAAGCTGCCAGTAAAGAGATGAAGTGAGTGATAAAAGGAGTGAGAGAATCCCCCAGAGTAACTGGGACTGGGTCGCAGGGAGGGGTTGGACCCCTCGGAGGAAGGAAGCAGTTTCCTGGCCCAATCCACTAGGAAACGGGACAAAAGGGGCCCCTAAAAACCTGCTGGGTTGAGGGATTAACATTCCAAGAGCATCCAGGGTTGAGCAAAATTCTGCCAGATTGAGGATATGCCCAAGAGCATCCAGTGTTGGACAACACAGCCAAAAAAATAAAATGCCCAAGAGCATCTGCGGTTGTACCACACAGCTGGATTGAGGGATAAAAGAGTGCTCAAGACCATCTGGGGTTGGACAACACAGCCGGATTGAGGGATAAGTTTGCCCAAGAGCATCCAGGGTTGGACAACACAGCTGGGTTGAGGGATATCCAAGAGCACCAGGACTGGCCAGTTGCAGCGAGATGTGGCCTTAAAGTCAGGTGTCCGGCTGGCAGAAAGGCGGCCAACACCCAACTGCAAATGTGTGAGCACCCCTCGGCGTCAGAAGGCTTCGGGCTGTGCTCACAGCAAACAGAATCGCTGCTGGTCGACGAGAGTAAAGAGTCCGGACACTCACTGGGGATTTGTCAGATTTATTGTCAACCAGGGAGTGACAGACACCCAGGTGTTGAATCTAACGTGTCTGCCAGAGAGTGACCTCGAACAAAGAGTGCAACAGGGTTATAAAGGGGAGGAGGGATCTCAGGGAGGGGTTTACAAAGGACCAATAGGGGAACATAGGGGAGTGGACTTAGGATAACGGGCATGAGAGAAAACCCAATAGAAACAATGTAAAGGAGGGGCCCCTGAGCCACAGCCAATCAAGTCTCCCTAAGCACAGAAGATTCTGGCAAACTAGGAGCAGTGGGGAGTGATTGACTGGGCCCAGGGAGGAGAACAAATTCACATAAAACACAGGGGGGGGGAAATTATATAACAGAGAGGATTGACATAAACTGTGGCGGGAGTAACCAAGGTAACCAAATGACAGACAATACCATGGCGGGAAGAATTGGTGAGGGCAGAACCATTACAGAAAATGGGGGAGTGATACAGAAAATAGGGGAGTAATTAAATAAACAACAGAACACACTACAACAGCCAGTAGCACCTAAAATTGTAATAGGTGAATTGAAAGTAAAAGGTACCTTATTGTTGTCTTGTTGTGTGTGTGAGAGTGAGTCAAACAGAAAATCAGCCTCAACTTCCCAGGCAGGTGGGAAGGGGGGGCCTGTAGAAAGAGGTGTATGTGACCCACCAACAAGTCATTGTTCCCACAGGCAGGTGGGGGTTGTGGCATAAGGCATAGGTTACCTGCAAACAGGCCATTGTTCTCCCAGGCATGTGAGGAAGGGCTGTGGTTAAAGAGTGTGAGTGACACACAGACAGTCTCACAGGTGAACTGGCATCAGAGGTGACCAGAGTCAGGGCCCTTCCAGGAGGCCCAGCAATACTGAAACCCAGAGGCCAACCCCAAGGCGAGGGGGGTGCCACAGGGACCGCAACTCTCTGGTGACAGGGATCCACTTTGTGTCCTGAGGGTGTGAAAGAATGTGTGAAAGTGAATGAGAAATAAAAGTGAATAAATGTACACAAATGAAAGTATATGTAATGTAGATTGTGTATTTTAAGCTTCACTATATCTCCTTGGAGGGAGGTGTATGTATTGAAAAGTAGTGTGAAAAAAAAAAAAAGAGGTTTATTATTTTTGTGTGTGTAGCTGAAAGAAAAGTGGTATGTAGGGTGTTAGAAAAAAAGTGAAAAACAGAGGCAGGGGATGAATAGATAAGATCTTGAAGATGGAACAGAAAACCAGTAAGTTGGATACAGGAAAAAAAAAGAAGGGAATAAAAGCGTATTAGGAGAAATACCCCAAGATAGCCTTTTGGGAGCCATGTTAGCTAACAAAATACAACTCCTTGCAAAAAAGAAAAAAATACAGGGTATGCAGTAGTTGATGGGAAAAACATGCAAACTATGGAAAAAGGGAAATTAACCTTAAACTAGTAAGCTCAAACTTGTGAATTATATACTTTAAAAAGAGCACTAGACTATTTAGCACAAAAGAAAGGAACTATATATACTGATTCAAGGTATGCCTTTAGAGTAGTACATACCTTTAAAAAATTAAAAATGGAAATTACTTAATTCAAGAGGAATAGGATAAATACATGAGGAATTTATTTTCGAGATTTTAGAAGCAATAAAATTACCTAAAAGAGATAACTATAGCACCTATTAAGGGACACCAAAAGGTGAAGACCTCAGAAATAAGAGGAAATAATTTGGCAGATCAGGAAGCTAAAGATGCAGCAGAAAATGGAGTTGAAAGAGTTATGATAATATTACCTCCAAATGAGGAAAAATTGGAAAATCCAAAGTTTAGTTGAGCAGAGAAAAAAGAATTAAACAAGATAGGAGGTGAACAAGACAAATCAGGAAAATGGAAACTTCCTGATGGAAGACAATTACATAATAAAATGCTAATTAGTGAAATAAAAAGGGCAGGAGATCTTTCTCCTTTTAATGCCTTTATTAAAATTGATCAGCTCAATGTTGGGAGGCTCGACGGGTCTGTGGTCTCGCCGTCATCGCTCCCAGGAGGGGCTCGGAGGAGGAGGAAAGTGCAGCTTTGTCCTCTAGGGGGCAGAGCTGGGGGTCCCGCCCTCACGAGAGCAGTGGGGGTAAACCCCATGTTCCAACTTATGGGTTTGCCATCTAGGGTCCTGGCCCCAGTTGAAGTCTTCTTTTGCCTAGGGCGAGGGGCAACAAAGGTTCTCAGCATCTCTGCAGCCTCTGGACCTTTGACCTAATGTCTAGACATCACTTCGATCTCCTAATTCTGTATTGGCTCTTTGGTTTTGGGTTTTTTTTTTTTTTTTTGGTGAGTGTGGTGGGGGTCGTCTCTCATTGCATTCTGGGTCTGAGGTTATTTGCACGTACTCCGATGTCTCTTCTTTGCACTGTCGCTGCCTGCTTCAGCTCCACCTGCTCCAGTTTCCATCCCAAGTGCGGGCTCGCTGCCCGCGGCAGCTCCGCCTGCCCCCACCTACACCACAGCCCCAGCCCTGCCGGTGAATTTGTCTGCCCTGGTCCCGGTTGCCTGGCCTGTGGCCGCTCTGCCAGACATGCCGGGAAAGGGGGGGGGGGGAGGGGGGGGGGGTCTGTCCAGCCACGTGGTCCGTGGTCACCGCGCAGACCGCACTGAGGGGGGGGTCCCGACCGTCCCATCCCCGGCTGCCCTGCCCATGCCAGCTGAGCTGGGCACTGCTGCTGCTGCCGGGGTCTCCTGCCTGCTTTGTCTCTGCTGGGAACGGACAGATCAGCCGCCATTAAGCTATGTGGGGGCTAACCCACCCTCCGGCTCGGTCTCCACCGGAAGATCACTCTCTGGTGGTTCCAGCAGCAGACCCTGGCCACGCTTGGCCCTTGGAGGACCGAGCCTTGGCGGGATATCTTCCCCACAAGCCCCTGTCCTGCCCTGAGCTCTGTTCCCTTGGTAACCACAGCTCTGGCTGTTCAGGGAAACTCTCTAGAGGAAGCACCTAATCGAAAAGCTAGGAGCTCAGTTAAAAGGCAGCCCTCTCCAAATTCTTTCTCAAAACAAGGGAGAAAGGCTATAGAAGATGTCATAAATTATCAAATCGGTAGCCAAAGTTATGAAAAATTTAACAAAGATTTATTAAATCAATAACAAAAATAGGAATTTCGAAAAAAAGGAAAAACCACCACAGCCAAAACAGCGTCAGCCCTGGGTACAGGCGCTGGGTGACCTAGGGTTCCAGCTGACAGAGAGACAGCATTTCCCCAGATATACACCTCGAGTGCTTCCAGTGGCCAGCTTATATACAGTTTATTCCGCCTGGGGCAGGGATGACCACATATTTCTTTGTGTCCCTTCACATGTAGAGTTGGATCCATACAGGTGTAGGAACAAAGGCGAACCCTGAGATGCAGACGAATGTCTGAGTATCCAGGCAGAAGCTGCATTCACATGTAATAGAATTATACCAGTTCCTGAGTACCGCGATGAAATCATGTCCAGGTGCAGGTCGTGTGAGCTCCCCCAGACATTCCATTCCAGGAAAGTCCAGATGCTATCTCCCAGGTATAGGAGCCAGAAGAAATCCCCCCCCACCGTAATAGCCCGTGACCATCCCATTCATAAGGTAACAGACCTGATATCATCTTAACGCTGTCCGGGAACTGGTTGAAATAAGAATAGAACTCTATTCCCAGCCAGAGTGGTCAGAAGCATAACTTTGGATTTTTACAATACTTTATACACATTTATCTACTTCTATAGCATGAATTATCTCTACCATATATTACAGAAGATAAAAAAGGAAAAGAGTTAGATGAAGGGATTGGTCTGTTTCTGTTAAGAGAGGTTCCCAATGGGAGGGGGTGGAATGAGGTTTGTAAATGCCCCTTTGACTTCTTCGGAGGTCAGAAATTTTAAGAAATAAATCAAAGGGAGTTTTGGAGGATCCCATGGGCACAGCTGAACAATTAGACCAATTTTTAGGTCCAAACATTTATACCTGGGAAGAGATGCAGTCCACAATGAAAATAATATTTTTTCAGGAAGAAAGGCAATTAATCAGAGCAGCTGGAATAAAAGCTTGGGAAAAAGATAATCCGCAGGGCCCCCCCTGGAGAAGACAAAATGCCAACTGCACCTCCTGAGTGGGGTCAAAATACTGAGGAGGGGAGGAATCACACGAATGAATATCTAATTTAATAATCAAGGGAATAAAAGAGGCAGCACCCTGAGGGCAAAATGCTAAAAAGGCTTTTAAGGGACACCTTTTAAGAGAGAAAGAAGAAAGTCCAGCTGAATAGTTAGACTTAGGACATTATAAAAGAAATTGCACTTATCAGATAAAAGATCTACAAAGCTTCCGAGAGATGGGCACAGAGGGGAAATAGAGAAGTTATAAGCTCTATTTTTTAGGGACAAACACTATTTGGAGCCTGTGATAACTTTAGAGTCCCCAAGAAGAAAAATTAGAATTTGTAGTAGACAGGGACAGAAAGAACATGCCTGTTAAACATCCCAAAAAGGTTATAGTGTAAGCAAAGACACTGTAAAAGTAACAGGAGCAAAAGGAAAGACATTCACAGCTCCTGTCATTAAAATTGTAGTAATTAAAGGAAAAACTAGAATTTAAATAAGGAATGTATTATTAGTCCCTGGGGCAGGTAGCAACTTATTAGGAAGAAACAAGTTAAACTAGGAACAGTAGTTATACCAGAGGATGGGAAAATTTGAAGCCAGTAATAAGAGAACTTATAAAAGATGAGACATTAGAACTTTATATGTCCCCTCATAATACCCCTATTCTCCTAGTAAAGAAGCCCAATAGAAACTATCTTTTATTATTTGGAGAAACTGAAGTTAAAGTTAGAGAATCTACTATGTAACTTTTGAATTTTCTGGGAGAAAAAAGATTAAGGGTATCTGTCACCCTGGTTTTTTAAGATTTTCTAAGCCTTCTGATGTTGACATTCTTGTAGTGAACTTTCTCACACACTTTCTGTAAATAACTCATTGTTTTGCATTCCTTTATGGAGGAGGAGAGAGTTGATGGACTGTTGGTTTGACCAGTGTCATTGCAGAGGTGTCACTGTCACCTTCCAATCCACTGTCACTTTTGTAAAACTATAAATATTGGAGTCAGAGAATAAAACTTCCCTTTTTTCCTTCACCTTGAGAGCGGTGGTGTGCTTGTGTTCTTTCGTGTCCTTCAGCGACATCTGGTGACCGCCAAAGTGTATTGCAGCCTAGGCTGAGACACGGACAGTGGATCGCGGTGAGGTTTTCTCCCCCTCTTTTTTGGTGCTTTGCCTGCTGTTCTTGGGGCAATGGAAACCTCTGTGGTTTTCCAGGATGATTCCCTCATTTTGGATCTCTGGAGGCGGGTCCTGGAGTGGAAACAGGCGTCTTTTTCCTGGGATGATTTGGAGAGATTGATTATGTGGGCCCGAGAGCAAGGTTTTTCTTCGGACCCTGTGAAGGCGTTCGATAAAGAGGAGTGGTCTCTCCTGGGGGTCCACCTCATGGACGCCTTCTTTGATGATTGCACTGTAGACGTGGGACCGCTGCTGGTGCAGTGGAAGAAATGTGAGGAGCTTTGGCGGGGGTCTGGTTCTTGTACCCCTTGGAGGTTCCAGGGAAGCCCTTCTATCTCGGATGTGGATGAGGAGGAGATTGAGCTCCTGTGCGACGTGGAGTCCCCCTCCCCGCCCCAGGACGGTGTGCTGGGGAGTGGTCATCGTTCGCCCGGGGTGGATTGGGCTCACAGCCAGCTGGTCCTGGGTCCGGGGAGCTCTCTGGATTCAACGGACCGTCCTCGCCCCGCCTCGCCCTGCGCAGGTGGCGGGGCAGGGGACGGGTTGCCCTCTCTTTTTGCCTTCCCGGCCTTTGAGGGTCAGACTCCACCCCGACTTGAGGCTGCTTCGGTGACGACCTTTTGTCCGAATTGCGGTGTGTCCACCACGTTCTCCCTGAGCATGGCGGGGGTGGGCTCTCCCGCCCCCGAGTCAGGTTCCTCAGCGGGGGGGCGATTTTGCCCGCCTCCGGGTCTGTGCAGCCGGCTGGGCATGCGCAGTCGGCGGAGGCAGTCGGGGGCGGGACGTTGCCCGCCTCTGGGTCTGCGCAGCCTGCTGGGCATGCGCAGCCGGTGAAGGCAGCCGGGGGCGGGGCGTCGGTTGGTGCTCTGCCTGGCCCCACTCCGGTGGGCGGGCAGCTGCGGGATCTTGCGGCTTGGGGCGGGCTCTCATAGGGGGCCTGCCCGGCTCCCTTGTGTCGCCCCGCAGTGATGCGGCTCTGCGGGCCGCGCCTCCCTCGGCATCCCACCCCACCCCCGTATCGGGGGATGGGGGCCCTGCACCGGTCTCGTCTGTGGCCGCGCCGGTCTCGTCCGGGGCCACGCCGGTCTCGTCCGGGGCCGTGCCGGATTTGCGGGCCGTGCTGGCACCTGCGGCCGCCGAGGCGGCCCCTGCTGGAGCTGCAGCGCAGCAGGGGACTGGAGTGTTTACCTTTAGTGCAACTGCTGACACGGCCGGCGGGAGGCCGGTGGGCGCCCAGGGCCATGGCGCTTTCTCGTCAAGTCATTGGACGCTTCCTGCGTGCCAGGTGACCGTGCGTCCGAAGTACCCTGAACGTTTCTCGCGAGAGGCAAAAACCAAGACCGACGAGATGAATGAACCTCTCTCCTCACGGCATCTGCAGGGTCGCGGGGCGGATTCCTTTGGCTCTGCCGGTGCTGCAGGGGGGGCAGGGATGAGTGGTGTTGCCCTGGCTCCCGGTCAATCACTCCCTCTTGTCTCTGGGGGGCCCAAGGATCGGGACACAGCAGGTGAGGTGGCTTTGCTAGGGGGTCCCCAGGCTTTCCCTGTGCTCAGGGGCGTCACTCATAACACCTATGAACCCCTTGCATATAAGCTGGAGAAGGAAATCTGTGAAGCAGTTGCTCAGCATGGTTTGGGGTCTGCTGAGGTTATGCACATTCTTCGGAGGCTTGATCAGGACGTGCTGACACCTCACGATGTCCGTTGTGTGGCACATTCTCTTTTTGACCCTCTGCAATTTGGTGTTTTTGAGACTAAGTGGGCTCGTCTGGCGGCCCAAGTGGTGAGGCAGAATGCTGCGCTGGCGCCGCAGGACCCCAGACGTGGAGTTGTTGTTGACATGCTGATGGGGACAGGGCGTTATGAGAAAGTTCAGGGGCAGGTTGGATACGATCCCCTTGTGCTTCAGCAATGTAACACGCTGGGCATGGTGTTGCCTTCTGATATAAGGCAAAGCGACCTGGTTTCGAGGAGCAGCACGGCAACCCAAACTCACCAGGGTCGCTTGGGCCAAAGAGCACGCAGATACCAATGTGGTAGACGGTCAAAGGCCTTTATTGTCTCATCTCATGGGGTTTTATAGTCTAAGGGCTTCTCTACGTCAGAGGGGGTCTGCAGTACCATCTATGGTTAGTAAGGAGTGGAAAGTTACTAGCATTACTATCGTTAGGGGGGCTACATTCCTAGTTACATTCCTAGGGTGATCTCTTATCTCAGGGGATTAGGGAAAAAGGAGTCCTACTGCTTTCTGTCACATCACGTGATCTTCCGATCGCCAGTCCCTGTCCTACTACAGCATGGGAGCAATTGTGCAGACCCTGGAAATGGCTGCTCCGAAGCAGCCGTTTTCAACGGTTGTCCAGGGGGATGATGAGCCTTTTGTGGCATTTGCGGCGAGGTTGATTGCGTCCGTGGAGAGGCAGGTGCCTGATCCTCTGGCGAGGGACATTACGATTGCAAACCTTGTCAAGTGCAATTGTAATGAAGCTTGTAGGAAGGTTATAGCGGCTATGCCTGGTGATCCTAGTATCTGGGAGATGGTGGAGGCCTGTGCGAACATCATTCCCTCACGTCGGAAGTTGGCCACTGTGGCTGCCGCTGTGCAGCCAGTCTGGGCAGCACCGCAGGGCAAGCAGCCACAGCAGGGGAATGCGCAGGCTAGCAGGAAGCGGGGGAAGAAGGTGCAGAAGGTCAAATTCCCCATGTTCTTGTGCGGTCGGTGTAGTAGGCCGAACCACATGTCTAACGTTTGTAAGGTGACTGTTCATGTTAATGGCCAGGTGTTACCGGGTTCAGGAAACGTAAAGCGGAGCACGCAGCAGGAGGGGCGCGCTCAGACACAAGCTTCCCTCCAGACCCAGGTGCCGATGGAGGTCTCCTTTGCCAGCTTGCAGCCAGCACCCGCGGATCAGCAAGCGTGGATGTCTGCACCACAGCAACAGTTGTCTTAGACTCGTCTGAGATACGCAAGGTTCCCCTGGATGCCTTTGGTCCCTTGGGTGGGGGCATGAGTGCTCTCCTTATGGGGAGGTCTAGTGCCACCTTTCAGGGGATCATTGTGCACCTGGGGCTCATTGATGCAGATTTTACAGGGCAGATTTGTGCCATGGTCTCCACACCCACTCCCCCTGTCACAATCCCAAAAGGGACACGGCTTGCTCAACTTGTGCCTTTTAAGTCTTCTGTTCGCAGGACAGCTGACCGGTTGCATGGAGCTGGTGGTTTTGGATCCACTGGGCTGCCTCAGGTTCACTGGACTGCTGTCCTGACCAAGGACCGTCCCGAGATGCTGTGTACCCTTTCCGTTCCTGGTGCAACACCATTGGAAATCCACCTCCGCGGGCTTCTCGACAGCGGTGCTGACATCACGGTTCTCTCCCTTGCCACCTGGCCCTCGGAGTGGCCCCTGGATCCGGTGGGGACGTCTGTCGCGGGCCTGGGAGGGATGGCGCAATGCTACGTGGCCCAGCAGCCCGTGCTGGTCACGAACCCGGAGGGACAGACGGCCTGGGTTAGGCCTCATGTTACTTCTACTCCTGCCAACCTCTGGGGGAGGGATGTTCTGTCTGCCTGGGGGGTGCATATTGGGATGGATTTTTGATGGGGGCCACTGCAGTGAAGGGCGCAGAGTGTCCTACGCCTCCTATACGGTGGCTGGTGGACAAACCCGTTTGGGAGAAGCAGTGGTCCCTCCCTGATGATAAATTAGTCGCCCTTCGGAATCTGGTGCAGGAGCAGTTGGACCAGGGTCATCTGGAGCCTTCTAACAGTCCTTGGAACACTCCTGTCTTCTGTATCAAAAAGAAATCTGGGAAATGGAGGTTGTTGCAAGACCTCCAGAAGGTCAATGCCGTGATGGAAAGCATGGGACCATTGCAGGTGGGCATGCCATCGCCTACCATGCTTCCTGCAGGCTGGCCGGTCCTCATTGTGGATCTGAAGGATTGTTTCTTTTCAATTCCTTTGCATCCCGATGACAGACCGAAGTTTGCCTTCTCAGTGCCAGCGATTAACGAGGCTGAGCCCGCACAGAGATATCAATGGAGGACATTGCCTCAGGGCATGCACAATTCTCCTGCCATATGCCAGTGGTATGTGGCCCATGCCTTGTCTGGAGTTCGCAAGCAGTTTCCTGATGTGCGTCTGTATCATTATATGGACGACATTTTGGTGGCCGCGTCCACTGAGGATGAGCTGCTGAGGATTTAGCCTCGGTTGCTCAATGCTTTGCATGCTCATGGACTGCAGGTGGCTCCAGAAAAGGTTCAACAAAAACCACCTTGGAAGTACTTGGGGGTCAAAATTCTGGAACGGACAATCCGTCACCAGGAGGTGCAGTTTGTGCATTCTGTGAAGACACTGAATGATGCTCAGAAATTGACAGGTGTCATCACTTGGTTATGTCCGTAGTTGGGACTAACTGACGCACAGCTGTCTCCTCTGTATGATTTGTTGAAAGGAGACTCTGATCTAAAGTCGCCTCGCACACTGACCCCTGAGGCACGTAAGGCATTGGAGGTGGTTCAGCAAGCTGTTTCGGCTTGTCAGGTTTATCACATTGATCCCTCCGTTGATGTCACTGTGTTCATCACCACTCCAGATTCGCATCCCACAGGCATCATTGGTCAATGGAGTGACAAATGGTCTGATTCCTTGCACGTTCTGGAATGGGTTTTCCTGCCCCATCAGCCGCAGAAGATGGCAACTACATTGTTTGAGCTGATTGCTCACTTGATAATCAAATGCCGGCAACAGTGTTTGCAATTGATGGGTGCGGATCCTGCAAAGATCATACTCCCGGTGCAACGGGAGGATTTTGACTGGAGCTTTGCAAACAGTGTGTCCCTGCAGAGTGTTCTGGAACTTTTCAGGGCAGATCACTTATCATCTGCCCAGCCATAGGCTGTTGCATATGGAAAAATCCACACAAATTTCTTTGCGGCCCAAGAATAGTCAGGAACCTGTGCAAGGACCCACCGTCTTCACTGACGGTTCAGGGAGAACAGGAAAGGCTATTGTTACCTGGAGGGATGGATCTGAGTGACAGGTTCTTGAAGGCCATGAGGATGGGTCAGCCCAATTGGTTGAATTGATGGCTGCTGTCATGGCATTTGAGAAATTTTCCCAGGAACCTTTCAACTTGGTCACGGATTCTGCCTATGTGGCTGATATCGCACAGCCGTTGGGTCATTCGGTTTTGAAGGAGATCAATAATCCTGCCTTGTTTCATTTACTGAAGACCTTGTGGTGTGCCATTCAGGCCTGAGTTCATCCATTTTATGTTCTGCATGTGAGGAATCACACCGATTTGCCAGGCTTTATAGTGGAAAGTAACGCGAGGGCTGACAAGTTGGCTAACCCAGCGTGGGTAGCACCTCAGCCTGATACACCCGCGCAGGCCAAGGCATCACATGGGTTTTTCCACCAAAACGCACATACCCTGCAGAAGCAGTTTCACCTGATGCCAACTGAGGCTCATGACATTGTTGAGTCACGTGATGACTGCCATGCACTTGCTCCGCCTCTGCCGGCAGGGGTAAATCCCAGAGGCCTTAGGGCCTTGGAGCTTTGGCAGACGGATGTCACCCAGATTGCCAAGTTTGGCCAGATCAAGTATGTGCATGTCACTGTGGACACGTTCTCCTCTGCGATGTGGGCTTCTGCTCACACTGGGGAGAAGGCCCGTGATGTCCTTGCCCACTGGAGGCAGGCCTTTGCCGTTCTGGGCATACCTTCTGCTGTGAAAACCGACAATGGTCCTGCTTACGCATCGCAAAAGGTGCGGCAGTTCCTGCAGTTTGGGGGTTCTCGCACAAGTTTGGTATCCCTCATTCTCCAACTGGTCAAGCTATTGTAGAACACGGTCATGGTACTCTGAAGCAGGTTCTTCAAAAACAAAAACAGGGAATGCAGGGTGAAACCCCGCACAGTTGGTTGGCCAAAGCTTTGTGCACAATCAATCATCTCACTGTGCCGCAGAACTCAAATAACCCTGTCATTTTGAATCACCATCTCTCGTTGCAGGCTGCGGACAAGGCACATCAGCCTCGAGCGAAGGTTCGGATGCGGAATTTAGTCACCAAACAGTGGGAAGGTCCCTATGACCTTATTGCTTTGGGGCGCGGGTATGCTTGTATATCCACAGATACTGGGGTACGCTGGGTACCTTCAAAATGTGTTCGCCGTGACCTGCGACCGCAGAGACAGAATCCAGCTGATGAGCAAGATGGAAACCGTGACCAACCTGAAAGGCATCAAGCGGGGGAATCATTGAGTGATGATTCGGATGCAGATGTTGAGAGTGATCACTCCGATGATTCCTCTGCAAGTGGACACTGAACATTGTTCATTTCTTTTTTCTTTTTCTTTTTTAAACAGAAAAGGGTGAGATGCCATCCTAGTTTTTTAAGATTTTCTAAGCCTTCTGATGTTGACATTCTTGTAGTGAACTTTCTCACACACTTTCTGTAAATAACTCATTGTTTTGCATTCCTTTATGGAGGAGGAGAGAGTTGATGGACTGTTGGTTTGACCAGTGTCATTGCAGAGGTGTCACTGTCACCTTCCAATCCACTGTCGCTTTTGTAAAACTATAAATATTGGAATCAGAGAATAAAACTTCCCTTTTTTCCTTCACCTTGAGAGCGGTGGTGTGCTTGTGTTCTTTTGTGTCCTTCAGCGACAGGTATCAACAGGGAAACTGTAATTTGTAGAACCAGAGGTAAAATAGTTTAGACAATAAATAAGGGTAGCTGGAAACTCAACCACAAGAGAATTGCAGGAATTTTATCTCTTCCCCCTCCCTCTTCAAAGAGGGAAATCAAAGAGCTACTCAGATTATTGGAATATTGCAGATTACGAATTGACAGGTACACACAAGCAATAAAATTTTTATATGGAAAATTAACAAAGGAAAATGATGTTAAATTAGAAGATTTGAAGTCAAAACTAGTCTAAGTACATGCTTAAAGCTTACCCTTGTTAGAAAAACCCTTTTAATTTGTACATAGATGTAGAAAATGGGGTAACTCATAAAATTTTAATTCAGGAGTGGGGAGGAGTAAAGAGTCTAGTAGCTTATTTATAAAAGAAGTTAGACCCAGTAAGCCACAGCTGGCCAGTATGTATTTAAGCTATAACAGCTACTGCAATCCTACTAAAAGAAAGTTGTAAGCTTACTTTTGGAAGTAAACTAGGTGAACTATGTGTGTGTATACCTTGTACAGTCTGAGGTGTGTTGGATCAAAGAAAAGAGAAAAAGATAAGGAAATGAAAAAGAAAAAGAAAGTAAGAAGGGAAGATAGAAGTTGAAGAAGGGGGGTGGTTAGCAGACTCTGGGATGTTGGAATGTGGAGTGGCGATCTCTTGGTGCTGGAGGAAAACAAGAGTGGTGAATGCAGTTTCTGCATGAAGGGCAGGGAAGTGTCTTAACACATCGTTGTTAGAAGGTTGTTCGATGCAGAACTGGGGCCTGGAAAAGGTTTAGAAGAATGGGCCCTCCGTGAAGGGAAAAGAGGATATGTTGACTAAGGGAAGAAAAAGAATGTCAGGAGCACCTGGGGATCTCAAGTTTGGGGTTGTCAAGGTTGGGAGGTGTTTGACTGCTCCCATATGAGTGGTGGGGTCTTGGGAACTGCGGCAGACACCAATTCTTGGAGGTGACCCGGCAGCAGTGCTGGGAGCAGATTACACAGGTTTGCTATCCAGGAGCGGACTGGCTCAGTGGCAGAACTGCCGGGATGGCTCCCAGCTATCAGGGTCCCAAGTCCAGGATGGCAGCAGCAGCACTGGCAAGTGGGTCAAGAGAGGGAGAAAGAGAGAGAGAGAGAGAGAGAGAAAGAGAGAGGGAAGAAGTGAGAGACAGGGGGCAAAAGGGACCCAAGGCATGCCCCCAGGGTCCCCATGCCCGTGGCTGTAAATAAGGGGTTTTTTGTTTTCATTTGCTGTTAAAAAGAAGTTTTTGTTCTGAAAAATGGGTCTGTAAGGCTAAAATAATTAAATGTTGACCAAAAAGTAAAAAGCAATAGATATGATTTATCTCGTGTTAAAATTGACCTGGCCTTTCTTGTTTAACTAATTGTAGCTCATAGCAAGAAGAATTTGCCTCTGCTATTAGCACAGCTGGATACAAGAAGAACAGGTGGATGTGGAGAAAGCTTTTAGCTAAATTCAGAAAGTTTTGAAGAAAGCTAATGGTAACAGTTAATGCAGTATTGTCCTTCTTTTATCACTGTGTTATTAAAAAGTTCTTTCCAGCTACTACTGAAACAGCAATCCGAACGACAGAAAGAGGGTGAATTCATGCTAGCAGAATCAAAGGACTTGTGAAAGAACCTGAAGAATGGACTATCACATTTAAACCGGGTGATACCAAATTGACTACCAAATGGAGACTTAGTGGTAATGGTCTGGGAAAACCCAAATGATCCAAGAAATGTACAAAGAATACCACCTAATTAAGAAATAAGGCAAAGGTTACATACCTGGTTTCAAGCACTGCCTGAATAAAACATTTCCTTGGAGAGGAATACTTCAGACAGAAGGATCAGAACTGTTTCGGCCAAAGAGTTCTTATATTCTGATGTTAACCTGTGAATCTTACAAGGGAGAGGGGGAATTGCCATCTCCATTAGTACCATACTGTAAACTTTATTTGATTCATCCAGATACTGGACATGCTAGCTGGGTTATAAGTAAATGCTTGAATTGTGGGAATAATTAGTATTGTAGTCGACAAAACTGATGCTCTTGTTGAAGGAAGTGTTAAAGTAAGAACTTTGTTTCGTGGATGGGAATTATTAGTGCCTGTTGAATGGAAGATACCTGAGGAACGGTGGGAAACTACAGTTAAGGGGTGTCAAAAATGATTTTCCTGGAAATTAGCTAAGAGAAAGTAACAAGGAAATAGAGGGCAAGACCAGATTGGCCTCTATATTCGCCACCAAGAAGATCAAATACACCTGCTGTGGGTTGCAACCTCACAGGCATGGGAGGTGGGAGTATAAGCCATACTAGACCTCTGTTATTCCTGTCTCTGTCACTCATTTTTTGTCTTTTCCCTTTTGGGATACCAGCAAGATCGTGTCACAAATGCTACAGAAAGCATCACATGGAAAGAAACCAAAGATCGTCTTTTATTACACACACCTATGTCAACAGCCACTGTTATAACCCATTCAAATTAAGTACCTGTAGGCAAAATTGAGAAAAATACTGAATTGCAAGAAACTTAGAAAAAAGTGGTAATATACTGGGAATTGAATGTCCAAAATGAGAAAGATTTGTTTTACATTTAATCTTAAAGATACAGTTCAGGATTCGGTAAAAAAAAAAATAAATAAAAAGTAAACGAAAAGGTAAAACCAGCACAGCAATCTAACTCTGTATTTATCCCAAATTATATGTTGAGTCATATTAAAAGACTCCAAGAAGTTATAGAGATGATAATAAATAAAGCTGCTCAGGCACTGGAATTAATATCGAATCTGCAAAGCCAAACAAAAACTGTGCTGTATCAGAATAGGTTGGCTTTGGACTATTTATTGACTAAAGCAAGGGGTGTTTGTGGAAAGTTTAATATATCAGATTGTTGAAAATTGATGACCACAGAAAAGTCATTCTAGAAAAAGCAAAAGAAATCAAAGAAGAAAACAAAATATGTAATAACCCAGGTACCAGTCCAAAAATTAGAAAACAATGTTAAAACCTAGCTGGTGGACTAATGTAATAGAAGAAATTAAGATTTTTCCTTTTATGTATTACAGCTGTTTTGATATTTCTTCCTTATGTAATCCCTGTTTTAGTTTGCCAGCATAGTCCAGAAGATGCAAGTAGACAAGAAATATTGCTCAAGCCAAATGATTTACAAAGAATAAGAGAGGGGATTGCGTATCTTATTATTGGCTTTTTGCAAATATTACAATGAATATTTTATGTGTTATTTAGAAAGTTATGCTCTATTAATTTTCTTAAGTAGTGTGCTAAATATAGTTTTAGGTTATAACATAATGTTAAAATAGAAACTATGCTATGTAATATACTTTTTTTAAAGAAAGGACTCATAGTGATATAGCAGTCACAGGACACCTAAATCTTCCAGAGAAAAAGAATTTATTGCTCTCTTATCAGAAAAAGCTAACTTCTTGCCTTGCTCATCCCAGAAGACGCCATTAGGATTAAGAGGAAGAAGCTGACACTGACCAGACAGAATCCTTTCTTTGAATGGAATTTATGCATCATGTATGAAGTGTATGAATATGCAACAGGCCATTGCTTTTAAGGGTTAATCCTCTGTTAACATGTGTCCTTTTTACTGCACCAGCAGTAAGCCAGAAGTAACTCTTTCGCAACTTCTTTCACAGAGTCTAAGCAACATAACTGCCCACCCGCCCGTAACCCAAAACACAAACAGTGAATCTTCACCAACAGAGCTTTCGGGAAACTAATATCTCCACCGCTTACAGGTGAGCGAAGGGGTGGAGGTTAGGTTTACTTACAAATGCTCACAAAAAATAAATCAGGAGACATGTTAATTACAGCAATCACGGGCCCCAAAAAAGTTCTGGTAACCTACATTGTTGATACGGGAGCCCAGATCTCTGCACTAACACATAGAGAGGCCCAGAAGTGTGGAGTTGTTCCAACAAAAAGGCAATGCTGCGTTCTTAATGCTTTAGGAACAATAGAACCCATGAATGTTGCTTTAGTCAAAGTAACACTCCCTGGAGAAAAAAATAAATTGGTTGTCAAAATGGTAATTGGGGACATACCGAATAATCTGCTAGGGATGGATGTCCTCTCAGGAAGGCAGTGGGAAGACACTGAGGGTTTCCTGTGGTCTTTTGGCACTCCGCCACTTAACATTAGGCTGCTTCAGACCACACCCGCACTGCCTTACAGTAAAACAATCAATGTGAAACAGTATCCCTTGCCTTCTGGAGCTAGAGAAGGCATCAAACCAGTTATTCAGGAATTGCGTGATCAAGGAATAATAATTAACACACACTCCCCGTACAATTCACCCGTGTGGCCAGTCCGAAAGCCTAACGGGAAGTGGAGGCTTACGGTTGACTACTGTAGGCTCAATGCCAACACTGACCCTCTGACTGCAGCAGTGCCAAATTTAGCTGAACTGATAACATCAATACAAGAAAAAGCTCACACAATCATGGCAACCATAGATGTCAAAGACATGTTCTTCATGATACCTATACAGCCAGAGGACATGGATCGCTTTGCATTCACATGGGAGGGACAACAGTACACATTCACCAGACTCCCTCAGGGATACAAACACTCTCCAACACTAGCACACCATGCTTTAGCTAAGGAATTAGAAAAAATACCTAAACCTGACACTGTAGCTGTGTACCAATACATTGATGACATTTTGGTAGGAGGAGAGGAAATTAAAGAGGTGGGGGATCTCCAGCAGAATATAATCTCTCATCTGGAGAGCCTTGATTTAAAGATTCCCTCAGAGAAAATTCAAAAGCCTTCTCAGGAAGTAAAATTCCTGGGAATTTGGTGGCGATCTGGTAGCACATGCATCCCACCTGACACTTTAACTTCTTTAGAGCAGATGAAAATCCCTGAAAACAAAAAGGACCTCCAGCAAGCCTTAGGACTGTTAGTATTCTGGAGGAAACACATCCCAGATTTCTCAATCGTTGCTAGGCCCCTTTACAGTTTACTAAGAAAAGGAGTCAAATGGGATTGGACTCCTTCTCAGGAGGAAGCACTGCAATTACTGATTTTTGAAGCCACTGCACATCAGGCATTGGGGCCCATCCATCCTAAAGACCCTTTCCAAGTGGAATGGGGATTTGCCTCCTCAGGGCTATCAATACACATCTGGCAGCGAGGTCCTGAGGGTCCAACAAGGCCTGTCAGCTTCTTTTCCCGTGGTTTTAAAGATGCTAAGAAAAGATACACTACCTGGGAAAAAGGATTGTTTGTTGCTAGCTTAGCTCTCATTGAAGTAGAAAAAATCACACGGCAGCAAGCTATCATCTTGAGACGTCCCTTCAAGGTAATTAAAGCTGTCACAAATGGGACCCCTCCACCTGACGGCATAGCCCAAAAGTCGTCAGTCAGGAAATGGTATGCTCAAATAGAGTATTACTGCAATAGCTTTTCTGTCACAGAAGGTGCTGCAAAATTCTTGGCAATACAAGACACTGAGAGCCTGGATAGTAGCCAAGACAAACCTGCTTCTGTAATAAAAGTAGCACCACCATTCTCACCTGAAATAGCAGCAAACTGGTGGTTTACAGGTGCTTCCTCAAAACGGGAAGGAAAGATTTGGAAATATAAGGCGGTTGCCTTACATATTTCATCTGGTGAAAAGATTATCACAGAAGGGGAGGGCAGCGCTCAGGTAGGAGAACTCATAGCCCTCTGGAGTGTTTTCCAGCGTGAGGCACAAAACACTTCTCCTGTTTACATCTATACTGATTCATATGCGGTATACAAAGGCTGCACTGAGTGCCTCCCTTTCTGGCAACAGAATGGCTGGGAAGTCAACAGAATCCCAGTGTGGCAGAAAGATAAGTGGAAAGAAATCCTAGAAATCGCCAGTAAAGGAAACTTTCTGGTTGGTTGGGTAGCTTCTCATCAAACTGATGAGAATCAAGCAGGTGAATGGAACAACAGAGTTGATGAACTAGCAAGGCTTAGCCCCCTGAAAAAAGAAACTATCTCAGAGGATTGGAATCAACTGTTAGAATGGTTACATGTAAAAAGACAGCACACAGGTGCCAAAGATCTGTACCAGGAAGCACACGCCCGCGGCTGGCCAGTCACGAGGGAAATGTGTAAAACATGCATATTGGCCTGCGAACAGTGCCACAAGCGACTGGAAAGGCATCCTTTAGAGGATGACCCTCTGCATTTGAGTAAAGGTAAAGGCTTGTGAGATGCATGGCAGGTAGATTATATTGGTCATTTTAAGAAATCAGGAGGTAAACATTTTGTGTTAGTAGGAGTGGAAATTGTATCTGGGTTGGTACAAGCTGATGCTTTTAAAAGGGCCACAGGTGAAAATACAGTTAAAGCTTTGCAGGGGTGGTTTGGAACTTTTCCAAAGCCACGAGAAATTCAGTCTGACAACGGGTCTCACTTTACTGCCAAGGTGGTTCAGGATTGGGCTAGAGCCGAAGGCATAAAGTGGACTTTTCACACTCCTTACTACCCTCAGGCTAACGGTATCGTAGAAAGGACAAATGGCCTTTTAAAGCGGTTCCTTAAGCCCCACAAAGCAAGCCGGGACTGTCGACTGCGGGAGGCTGTTAAAGGGGTAAATAGCAGGTGGGGAGTGAACGGCTGCCCCAAAGTCACTGCTTTTTACCCCACACCTCCAAGCATCATCCCTTTGCTGGAAGGTCCCGATGATGCAAACAATCCATCACATTACCCTGGACAACCTGTCTTAGTGGACCTCCCCACGGTGGGCGACGTACCACTTGTGCTGAAAACCCCTCTGAATAAATATGCATGGGTAGCCTCTGACGCTCTTGGAAAAGAGCACCGCATACACACACGCTGGATAATCCCCTCATTTTAAACTCCTTTCTGCCTCTCAGTGGCAGGATATTTTGTTGTTCTTGCTTTTACAGGTGAACCCCGAGGGACATGAGAATCGTCTGAAAACATGATAACCTTGCTAATACTTTTCTGCATTTTACCGCAATTTCATGGACAACCCCCTGGTGAACAGCTGTGGCCTGAAGCCATCGTTCAGCACACCAATGTTCTTGGAACCTATTCCAAGGGCCGTTACCCGAGCCTGGCAACCCTAGTGCAGCATGACTCCAAGGTGTACCGCCCGAATGAGTGGAGGTGGGATCAGAATGAGTTGATGAGAACCCTGACGGGAATGGTTGGTGAGTCAATTGTGGTAACATGCAGAAAAGTGGAAGGAACCCTCCATGAAAAGGCCACCTCCATCATAATTGCTGGAAATTTTATGGAAGCAGGTGGAAGGAATCATCTGGACATCCCCTCAGCAAAATTGTGTCCCACAAAGAAATGGGGGTGTTCCAAAATAGAAAGTCCCCTTACTCTGTGTTGCCACCAGGAACATGTTGGTAGTTATGTTTCTAGTACCAAAACCACCAATGTTGCAATTACAAAAGATTGTAATGATGAATCACTTGATTGCTGGTACAGTTTTGTTTTGGCCAAACCCACTTATGTGACATGTCGCTGGAAGAATGACACAGCTAGTCCATTAGGACTAAGAGGCTTGGTTTACACATTCAAGATAAACACTGTACCAAAACCCACACCGAGTGCTGTAATTACACTCTCTCAGACCCTAAGTGTTAACCTTTTTTCTAACGTCACACCACAACTGGCAGAGGCAACAGGGAACCCCTTCAAGTGGCCCTGGTCTCAAGCTTTCCTACAATCCACCAGATCTATGGGAAATGTCACGGGTCTGAACTTGCTAACAGTAGTTACTCATGAGGATAAGTTGTACACCAGACAGGAATGGGAGAGACACAAAACCTGGAAGCTTCAAGGAATAGTGGGTGAACTAATTAGTGTTGGGTGTCGAATGGTTAATGGGTCTGACTACAGGAAAGCAATGTCAATCAGTGCTTCCACATATCAGGAAAATGAACAGAAGCAAATCTGTATGCACCCAAGTGTATGGGATTGCTGGCACAGCTTCACATTAACCGACACTACAGAGGTAATTTGTCTCTGGGCCAAGGATACTCAAGGCCTTTCTTTTAAATTTGTAATTAATGCTGAAACCACTGTTACCACTGTCACCACTTCACCCGTACCACCGGTCATACTCATCCCGATAATTTTCGAGATTGGACCTTATGTGATCAGAAAAACTGGCCAACAACAAATATTGTTCAATCCGGCATGGTCTCTCAAACAGGTCAAATTGCTAATGCAGAACAATGTTTCAGATATTCAGCCAGCCTGTTCTCTGTTCCTGCAAACTTCTTTTGAAGGCTGGACCACTTGGCTTCAGAAACGAAGCTCCTTTAAAACTAGAACACCAAGGGATGTGACCGGTGTTGTGGGTACAGGATTGGGAATTCTGAATAGCATTGATTCTGAAGTACTAATCAACAAATTGGCTGCTACAACTAGAGACCTGACCAGATTGCAGCAACCACTGAGGTCGTCTCTGTCAGCCTTGGGGATGCACCAGTGGCTGCTGTCAAACATTTTGCCAAATTGGGAAAGAGTGAATGTGGATGATCACAAATTGGTAATTGATGCACTTAGTGCCACACAGAACAATGTTTCCTTAGCCCTCAGCTGTATCCAGGCACAATTGTGGATGCAGTCAGTCTCTGCTGCAATTATAAGAGAGGGAGAGGAAGGCACCTTCCCCACAGAAATGCGGAAAATAATCTGGGACAGTGCCACTGAATTTGAAAGACAATTCCAATCCTGGTGGAACCTGGTGAACTTTACCTATGATCCCATTTCAAACACAGCCACTGCTTTTGTCTTAACCATACGCAATGCTTCTGTACATTTGGCCTTCCCTGTTATTGCATTAGGATTAAACCATGACAGAGCTGTTCTCTGTCCTACTGAACATAGGGGATGGGCCCGTCAGGTCGATGACAAATGGCAAACTGTTAACCTGGAAACTTGTATTGTCCGAGAACAGCAAGGGTTCATCTGTGAAAGCAATGCAATTGTAGCTCAGGATATCTGTTTAGACACAGAGCAAAACATCTGTCATTTTGAGATTCGTCCACATGAGGATACCCAGACAGTTCTTATATACATAGGCAATGGCTGTGCATGCTTTAGAACGACATGTGATTCTGTTTTTGTAGAAGATGTTGTGGTAGATACAAAGAATCATTCAAACTTTTGTGCTTGTAACTTTACTAATATAGTAGAATGTGATTTCTCTTATGAAGCTCCAGTTACCTCTCACCACCTATTGCAATCCAACTACACACTGATCCAGAAGCTGATGCCCACTCCTATCAGAATGAACCTCACCCTCGTGAGACAACTGCTGCTCCATCAGGACCTGGTTGACATCCTCAAGAAAATCAAGGAGAACGGACAGAAGACTTTGGTGACTGTTCATCACAACGTGAGACAAATACACCGGGTGATGGAGAGGGTAAAGCAGAATGCTGAGCATAGGTGGTGGGATACTCTCTTTGGGTGGTCACCTACTGCCACAGGTATCCTAAACAGTGTGTGCCATCCAATTGTTGTTCTTTTGATCCTAGTTACGCTTGGCTTTATCTTGTCAGCAGCCCTATTCATTCTGAATTGTAACATAATGACAAAGCTTAGGAGATTGTCAACTGTAGTCAATGCACACCGCTTAGCTGATGTACTCTGTACAATAGATGTCCCCGAAACACTTGACACAAAACAATTATGAATCAAGCATATGTGCTTTAGAACAATTTCTTAATTATCAAGCATGATTTACAGAAAGTTACTTTAATTTTTAGAAAATAATTTTTAAAAGACAATGATTATACTATGATTTGCTTGTTCACAGAAGTTCAAGACTGGAAGAGACCTATAAGATCATCAAGTCCAGTCGATGTTCTAACTGTTCAACTAGATCATGGCAGCAAGTGCCACATCCAGTCTTTTTTTGAATTCTTCAAGGGGTGATGACTCCACCACCTCACTGGGTAAGTGATTCCAGTATCTGACCACTCTTACTGTGAAATATTTCCTTCTTAATTCTAACTTACATCTCGCTTGACGCAACTTGAGACTGTGTCCTCTTGTTCTATCTGTTATCGCCCGGAGAAAGAGACCGACCCCCAGCTCACCACAGCTACCCTTCAGGAAGTTGTAGAGAGCGATGAGGTCGCCCCTTAGTCTCCTTTTCTCCAGGCTGAACAACCCCAGCTCCCTCAGTCGCTCTTCGTATGGCTTGTGTTCCAAGCCCCTTATTAGTCTCGTTGCCCTCCTCTGGACACGCTCAAGTAACTCGATGTCCCTCCTAAAGTGAGGGGCCCAGAACTGGATACAATACTCCAAGTGAGGCCTCACCAGTGCCGAGTACAGGGGAAGAATGACCTCTCTGCTCCTGCTGGCCACTCCATTTCTGATACTGGCCAGAATGGCATTGGCCCTCTTGGCTACCTGGGCACACTGCTGGCTCATATTTAATCGACTGTCAACCAGCACCCCCAGGTCCCTTTCCACCTGGGCACTATCCAGCCATTCCGTCCCCAGCTTATATCGGTACAGGGGGTTATTGTGGCCGAAGTGCAGTACTCGGCACTTGGACTTATTGAAGTTCATCCCGTTTGATTCTGCCCATGCATCTAACCTTTCCAAATCTCTCTGGAGAGCCCTACACCCCTCTAGCAGATCTACACTCTTTCCCAATTTAGTGTCATCAGCGAATTTACTAATAAAAGACTCTAAGCCCTCATCCATATAGTCAATAAAAATGTTGAACAAAACTGGCCCCAACACAGACCCCTGAGGGACACCACTGGTGACTGGTCGCCAGCTGGATGTGACACCATTCACCACCACTCTCTGGGCCCGGCCATCCAGCCAGTTCTGAACCCAGCAAAGGGTATTCCTATCCAGACCACGGCCAGCGAGTTTGTCCAGGAGTATGCTATGGGAAACAGTGTCGAAGGCCTTGCTGAAATCCAGAAAAACAACATCTACAGCCTTCCCTGCATCCAATAGCCAGGTTACCTGATCATAAAAGGTGATCAGGTTAGTCAGACATGATCTACCCCTCCTAAATCCGTGCTGGCTGGGTCTGATACCCTGGCCGTCCTGCAAATTTTGCATGATGGCACGTAATATAAACTGTTCCATTATTTTGCCAGGTATAGAGGTCAGGCTGACTGGTCTATAATTGCCAGGATCTTCCTTTGCACCCTTTTTGTGAATGGGTATCACATTGGCCAGCTTCCAGTCATCCGGAACCTCACCAGTGATCCATGACTGTTGGTAAATGATAGAGAGTGGCTTTGCAATCTCATTTGCCAGCTCTCTCATTACCCTAGGGTGGATCCCGTCTGGTCCCATAGATTTATGAATATCCAAGGATTTCAATAGTTCTATAACAGCCTCCTCTTGGATAATGTGGGGACCATTCTGTTCCCTAAAACCAACGACCAGCCTAGACGGACGGGAGTTTTGAGGGCAAGTCATCTTCCCATTAAAAACTGAGGCAAAATAGGCATTGAACACTTCTGCCTTCTCCTCGTCTGCAAATACTAACTTCCCACCTTTGTCCAGTAAGGAACAAAGGCTGGTCCTACCTTTCTTCCGACTATTAATATATTTATAAAAACATTTTTTATTATCCTTAACAACAGTCGCTATCCTGAGTTCAAACTGAGCTTTGGCCTCCCTAATTTTTTTCCTGCATACTCTAGCAGCCCTCTTGAATACTTCCTTGGAGACCTGACCCTTTTTCCAACTCTGATACGTCCTCTTTTTATTCCTAAGTTCCTCCAAGATCTCCTTTCCCAGCCAGGCTGGACGTTTGCCCCGTTGACTGATCTTTCGGGATACAGGAATGGTTTGTTCCTGCGCCCTCAAGATCTCTGCCTTGAAGTAAGCCCACCCTTCCTGAACTCCTTTATTTTTAAGGGCAGCTTCCCAAGGGACACTCTGAATTAATCTCTTAAACAGGCCAAAGTCCGCCCTCCGGAAATCCAATGTACGAGTTATACTGGTGCTCTTCCTAATATCGCCAAGTATTGAAAACTCTATTAATTCATGGTCACTCTGCCCCAAACGACCTCCAACCATCACATCTCCCACCAGCCCATCCCTATTTGTAAATAACAGATCTAATGTAGTCCCTTCCCTGGTGGGTTCATCTACCAGCTGTAACAAAAAGTTATCTTCCATAGATTCTAAGAATTTTCTGGATTGCCTCTTTACTGCTGTATTAAGTTCCCAGCAGATATCTGGTAGATTAAAATCACCAACAAGAACAAGGGTTGATGATCTAGAAACATTGCACAACTGCTTATAGAATAAATCGTCTACTTCTTCTTCTTGATCGGGTGGACGATAACAGACTCCCAATATGATGTCGGCGTTGTTGGCCTTCCCCTTGATTCTTATCCATAAACATTCAACACCTTCTTCCTTTGTTTCAATTTCAATGGCATCGAAGGTTTGCTTAACATAAAGAGCTACGCCACCTCCTCTTCTTCCTTTTCTATCTCTCCTGAAGAGTCTGTATCCAGCCAATGTAGTACTCCAGTTATATGAGTCATCCCACCATGTTTCTGTGATGGCAACTACATCATAGCTTTGCAGTTGTACCATGGCCTCCAGCTCTTCTTGTTTATTGCCCAAACTGCGTGCATTGGTATATATGCACCTCATCTGGGCAACTGAGTTCACCCCTATCTTACGCTTACAATTCTTGGGCCTGTTTCCAGTTAGCTCAGCTGGTTCCCCTTCCCCCTTCAAGCTTAGTTTAAAGCTCGCTCAATGAGGTCTGCCAGTTCATGAGCTAAAATCCTTTTGCCCTTAACGGAGAGGTGTACCCCATCTGATTCCAGCAAAGAAGATGCTGTAAAAGTTTTGCCATGATCATAAAATCCAAACTTATGTCGATGACACCAACCCTTAAGCCACTTGTTAATGATACGGATTCTTCTATTTCTTTCATCATTATCCTCCGCCACCAGAGGGACTGAGCACATCACTACCTGTGCTCCTGCCTTGTCAATTACCTGACCCAGTACCTTAAAGTCCTTCCTGATTGCCTTAATGCTCCTCTTCTCGATCTCATCACTGCCAGCCTGAAGTATCAGCAGTGGATAATAATCAGAGGGCTGAATCAGTGTAGGAAGTCTCTCAGTAATATTTTGTACCCAGGCCCCAGGGAGGCAACAAACTTCCCTGTGGGATGGGTCTGGTCGACATATAGGACCTTCAGTTCCTTTCAGGAGGGAATCACCTACGACGATTACCCTTCTTTTCTTCTTGGTACTAGAGGTAATAATTCGTGTTGCAGGTGAAACATAATTAGGAGGTTCACTAGGCAGACAATTCTCTCCTAAACCATCTAGTTGTATCTCTGGATCCAATATCTCATACCTGTTTTGTAGTGGTACTTGGCTGGATGATGGAGGGGGGCAGGTCTTTTCATTTTTACCACCCCGCACAGGGACCCATTTCCACTCCTCTTCGTCCACCAAATGCCCTTCTGTCATCTGAGAATGGGAGGCATATAAGTCCTCAGTCTCTTGATTAGTAACCTCCCTTAAAGATGATAGTGCTGAACTCCACCAATCTATCTCCCTTTCACTTTCCCTAATACTCCTTAATCTTTCAACTTCTTCCCTAAGCTCAGCCACCATTAGAAGGAGGTCATTCACTTGTTCGCAACGTAAGCAGTTCTCCTCCACAGCACTCCCTGATGCCACCAATAAACTCAAACATTCTGGGCAGGGGTGGGTCTGTACACTCACGTCCTTTTTGGAGGGCCCAACTTGATCACTTATACCAGCCACAGCTTTTGATCTTGTAGAAACCATTGTTAACAAACACCTCAGAAACAACCAGACGGCAGGGGATTCAAAATCCAGAGGTTCAAGAATCCGGGGATTCAGGAAATCCGAGAGTTTAGGAATCCAAGGATTCCAAAATCCGAGGTTACAGTTGCTTTGATTATTTGTGATTTGTTTTAATCATTTTGAAATTGTTAAACAAATGATATTGCTTTAAGTGATTAATCATTTTTTGAAATTGTTATAAAAGAATAACCACGTGTGAAATTGTTACAATGATCAATATTAATAATGTTTATGTTTATTGCTTCCCTTTCCCCTTTCTCTTTCTTTTCCTTCTCTTCCCTTTTATCCCCTCTCTCCTGTCATCCCTACTTTTCCGGGGTTATGCTACCGACCTGCAACGAGTTTTGAAGATTTATCAACGACACTCTAGAGCTCTGCTGATGAAGATTCCTCAAGACAATCATGAGTCACAGGGTCATGTGGAAGTCCATCCGAAAATCCTTCATTTTTTTGCCTCACAATTGTCATGAGAAAAAGACCACCGAAAGGTTAAAAACTGTTGAGCCAGTTGGGAAAGAAAGTCTCATGCTTATCTAGTGTGTTCGCAGGTGGTGTTTGCAGAACATGCCATGCTGTACTCGAAGGGGCATGCTGCCCTTTTCTGAACAATGGAACTGGACTTTCTTCCAAACTCCTGACCTGGCTGGACTGAGCTCTGGGGTGGCTCCCCCCCTCCAAGAGAAGACCCCTCTTGTCTGCCTTCAACCACCGTGACGGACCAACAGAGATGCAAATCCCCTCATCAAGGAACCAAGAACCCCTCTGGCACCCTATTGGCACCCCCATGGTACCCCCCTGGCACCCCCCTGGCAACCTCCTTCCAGAGATTGGGACTGTACCCCCTCCCAACTCGGGGAGGGGGGAAAAACCTGCCCAGAGTAAACGTACCTGCGAGCATTCGGCCATGAAAACAATGGAATAGCCTCTCCCCCTCCTCCTGTTCCTATTCTTCTCCCCTCCATGGAAACCTAATTTCGGCCACCCTTCCCCCAACCGAGAATAGTATATTTTGGGGTTCGGTTCGACTGCCCTCTGAGATCTCCCCAAGGCATGTACCAGCGAGTTTCAGCGGCGGGACCCCGAAGACATCACGTTTTGGTAGCTATACCCCTTCCCTAACCTTCTTTCCTCCCTTTTTCCCTTGTCCTACCCTTCTCTTCCCCAGATTCCCTAACCAAACACATATTCAGCTGTGGTTATCATCAATAAAATTGCATTTTGTTGATTTGTTACTGCAAACCCCCTGTGCATCTCAGGACTTCTCCAGGCAGTACTTGAAACCACTGATGTAAGCTTGGACTTATTTCCCTATTAGGTGTGATTCTCTGTACATTCCTTGGATCATTTGGGTCTTCACAAACCATTACCATCCAGTCCCGTTTGAAAGTCAATTTGGTGTCACTCAGGTTAGATGTGATAGTCCATTCCTCAGGTACCTTCACAGGTCCTTTGATTCTGCTGGCATGAATACACCCTCTTTCCCTGATTCAGATTGCTGCTTCAGTAGTACCTAAAAAGTACTTCTTAATAGTACAGGGACAGTGACAACAGGAAGACATTACTTCATCAGAATTGGCCACCAGCATTCCCCAAAACTTTCTGGGTTTAGCTAAAGCTTTTTTCCACATCTGCCTGTTCTTGTATGCAGCTGAGCTGACAGCTGCAGAGGCAAATTCTTCTTTGTGTGAGCCACAATTAGTTAAACAAGAAAGGCCAGGCCAATTATACCACAAGATGAATCACATCTATTGCTTTTTGCCCTCTGGTCAACATTTCACTGTTTTAGCATCACAGACCCATTCCTCTGACAGTTTCCCTGAACAAAAGTCCCCGCTCCTAACAGTGAGTGTGAGAGATGACTACTCACTTTAAAAATTCGAAAGATTTATTAAACCTTAACAAAAATACAACAAAAGGACTAAATAAGGAAAAATTGCAGCGCTGGGAACTGCTCTCATGGCTGCCTACAACATGGCTGGCTCATCTTCAAGATGGATGCTCAGTCTTTTATACTCCTGGGGGTTGCCTCAGCCAACACTGGACCCTCACAAAGTCTGTCAGTCAACTATTCATTGCCATTTATTGGTGGAGACTGCTTTCTTGTAACTTGATTGGAGGGTCAGGTGTTGTCATGCTGCACTCCCCTAGCAACATGCTTTTCTATTCCCAACTGCCCCAGTAAGGGGCACATGTGCACGCCTTCTTTCTACCTGTCCTAGACAACCCAGCCCATCTGATAGTAACAATAGAGAGGGGGGGAAAAGGAACTATGGGGAGAACAGAGGACATCTAAACTACAATAACATAACTATACATTAGTAAAGCTTCTCTTAATATTCACACAATACTTATCCCTTAATTGTGAGAGCCAATCATCTCATTAGCCATCTATACCTGTTGCAGTGTGTTGCAATTTCCTGTTTCAGCCATCTCAGTCCTTTCCCAGGTGTGGCAATACCTTCTCCCTTCCCCTCCCCTTGCCTCCTGCTAAGTGCTGTCCCTCAAGCTTAACATTCCAGCAAGGGTGTCGGGTGATTGGCAGAAGTTCAAAAGATGCTTCTCAGCCCTGGGGTCATTGGCCTATGTGTCATTGTCCCCTGAGACTCTCCCCCTCCCACCTGGTTGGTGGCTCACCTATCCTTTCCCTTCCCCCTCCCCCTGGGCTTAAAAGGACCCTGAGACCATGCGGCCGGCATTCTGTGGGAGCTGTTACCAAGATTCGGAGATCAGTGGCTCTGGAATAAAACTCTGGATTAAAACCCTCTTGCAGAATCCGTCTCCTTTTCCTCTTCGCCTTGCCTAAAGACTTTCCACCAGAGGTAAACCTGAGTTCCTACTAGCCTGGACTTGTTCCAAGTGCCTAGCTGCAACATACAGCCAGCCAAAGGTGTCTCTGAGGTGAAAATACCTCAGTTGCCGCCTCTGGTCAAGCAGCAAGGGCCAGACGAGCCCAGGCACGTTCCACCCGGTAATATTGGGATCATATTCCAATATATAACAAACCCCCATTTTCTTTTTTTAGAAGTTATTTGGCTCAAGCAATTAACTCATTTTAAGTAGTGTTGCAGCCTGAATATCTGCTAGTAAAGTCCTGGGTAAGGAAGCAAAAAGTACCTTTTACATTATATCCACAAATGTTTAATTCAGCCGCTCGGTAAGATTTCAGGGTCCCAGGCACACTCATGGGGAATCTCCTGGTTTCTCTCTGCTGAGGGACCCAGGGGTGAACCTGGTCTTGGGGCAGTATCTGTTGATGTGGGTGAAGACAGTGGAAAAGGGTTTTAAGGAAAATGATTGCTGGAGTTGGTGAACAGAGGTCCAGTATGGCTTTTACCCCCACCTACCAGGCCTACAGGGTTGCTGCCTGCAGCAGGGTTATAATCTTCTTGGTGGCGAGTACAGAGGCCAACCTGGTCTTGCCCTATGATTCCCACCTTACTTCAGTTTTAAGAGAATATTTTTAACGCTTTTCACTGCTCCTCCCCTTAACAGATACTTGTAATTTTTATAGGGCAATCATATTAGTGACTAATGCAATTTAAATTCTCTGTTCAAAATGTTACTTAAACAGTAATCTAAAGCATGTAGAGTAGTCTTGTGAAGCTTTCACTTGTCTTTCACCAAGTACAGTAACAGGGGAGTAGTGTTAGTCTATCAATATACGAGAATGAGTTGACACATTTATAAGTTCTAACAAGTCTACAGCAAAATTAAGGCACAAGGTAAGAATATAAATAACAGCAGTTTGAATGGGTTGGTTTGTATCTCTGTTACAAGCTAAGTTGAACTCTACATATTGTACACCGGGAGTTAGGGGCTCCTCTGGTCAGTAGAGCTCGGTAGTGATATATACACATCGACACACACAAACACATGTTTGTTTGCTCAGGTGAGACAGCAGCCAGATGCACGGAGCTGTGCATCCAGAGCCATGTTTCTGGGCATGCTCAGTCCATGCCTGCACATAGGGGTATGTGCAGAACTAGTACACACACAGGTACTTGTTTACTGGCATAGAACCTTGGAGTACAAAGGTACCTGTTAGCAGCACACACCTGCACACACCCATGGAGCTGTGCACGCTCTACTTGCACACACTAGCACATGTGTGCCACAAAAGACACTCATGTACAGTCTCTACCAATGCATGCATGCTCAAAAACACAAGACTTGCTCATATGTAGAACTTGTATACATTAACACAAGTATATAAATCTGTGCACATGAATATGTATAATGTCATTAACACACATCTTACACAGGGCTATGTACACACTTGTAGAGCCTGTGCACACTCAGAAACACAGGGCTGTACACAAACAGTCACACCTTGGAGGGGGTAATTTAACACACATGTATATAGTAATGCACACAACATGTGTACACCTTGGTACTTGTGTGTGTGCACCCAGAGCTGTGCACACTGGCACACACAGGTATTATATGTGTAGACTTACACACCTTGGTACACGTCCCCATAGATACACACTGGCACATATGTGTAAACTACTCCCCAGAGCTATTCTGGAAAGAGAGTAGTAGGACATTTTTACTGCTTTTTACCACTTTGTCACTTCTAGGTAGTATTTTACTTTCTGTGCCTTTGGGGTGGGATCAGACAGTGTTGTTTCAAAGGAAAGGTTAAAGAAAGACTGTCGCAGACATCTTTTCATTAAAATCCTTTCTTAGGATTTTTCCTCCTGAGAAGCTGAGAAGCTTCAGCAACAAAATGTAAACAATGGTTATCTGCTGCTGCGGAATGCAACAGGTGCGTCTGTGATTGACCCATCTTGGATGTTTACAATTAATGGCCAACCACAGCCCAGTTAGCTTGGGCTCTCTGTCCAAGACAAACCTTTGTTATTCATTCCATTCTATTCTTAGCTTAGCTAGCCTTCTGAGATGAAACTTTCCTTCTATTATTTTTAGTATAGTTATAATGTAATATAAATATAATAAAATAATAAATCAAGCCCTCTGAAACATGGAGTCAACATTCTCGTCTCTTCCCTCATCGAAGAACCCCTGTGAACACTGTCACAAAAGACTCTGTTGGATTCTTGCCTCCTGCCTCTTACCTTACAACGGCAGGAGGGCACAAAAACTGAGCACTTTTTGTTGTTCCGTCTTTCCTAGAGGCTTGATCGGCATGAAGGGGAGGTCATTTATTTAGATTGTGGAGATTTGGACAAGTACTTCTCTTGCAGAGAACAATTTTAGCATAACAAGTATATAAAAAATTTTGGCCTATCTCCTTTATAAGGAAAAGATGTTCCTCTTTTGAAATGAATACAAACTAGAACCAGAGAGAAAGATACCGAAAAGAGAGAGAACAAGGCATAGCACTGGCTGTCACCTGTTCGCAGAATGATGAAAACACTGAGGCACTTTCCAGTAGATGAGACTGAAGGCTTTGAAATGAAGAGTTGCTAAATTTTCAAATTCTCAGTGTTCCCATGGCATACATTAATATGTATCATCCTGTGCCTCTATTCTTTTAAGGCTAAGTATAGATTTGTTGCATCTTCTCTGAAGAGGGCAAAACAAAAATTAACCAAATCCCCTTCCCCTAGCTGCTTAAATGAGATGCTATCTTTCCTCTCTTGTTAGGCAAAATTCAAGAGGATTTCTGATATAATGAACAGCATTTAGAAATATAATCCAAAAATTTGTATTAAACTAGTTTCTGAATTGCCCAAATTATTCAATACAATGAGGCAGTGTATCAAGATTCCCACACAGAAAGAACAGCTCAGCTCTTTCTGATATCATTAAGATGCCACATCATTGACAGCATTCCTGTGCAAAGTTTCCACACAGTATTTGGAAACTGCTTTCTCTGGAAGGCTTTGCAAGTTTGCAAATGAAGTAATTTCAAATGCAGTAATGAAAGCAAAATGCTTGGACAGATTTCCTAACTTATCTCGTAATTTCAATTACAATTGGATCTGCATACAAAACCTATCAGTAATGTACAACATCCAAATATATGATAGTGATTAAGTAATCCCCATGAGTGTACTGTTCAAACAGTAAAGAAATAGGTTATGGTATTCCTCACCCCTTACACCGCTACACTGTTGTGTTTTGTCAAGGGATATTCCTTACCTTTTAACTAAAGGGAGGGTACGTGTGGCCCCTATCATTGTGGAGGTTTGCTCACAGTCCATTCGAACTACAGGCTGTCTAGACAGAACCCATCTTCCTGATTAGTTAGAAGGAGGGAGAAAGAAAGAAAGAAAGAAAGAAAGAAAGAAAGAAAGAAAGAAAGAAAGAAAGAAAGAAAGAAAGAAAGAAAGAAAGAAAGAAAGAAAGAAAGAAAGAAAGAAAGAAAGAAAGAAAGAAAGAAAGAAAGAAAGAAAGAAAGAAAGAAAGAAAGAAAGAAAGAAAGAAAGAAAGAAAGAAAGAAAGAAAGAAAGAAAGAAAGAAAGAAAGAAAGAAAGAAAGAAAGAAAGAAAGAAAGAAAGAAAGAAAGAAAGAAAGAAAGAAAGAAAGAAAGAAAGAAAGAAAGAAAGAAAGAAAGAAAGAAAGAAAGAAAGAAAGAAAGAAAGAAAGAAAGAAGAAGGAGAGGAAAAAAAAGAAAAATAAAGAAGCTTTGCCTTCTTCTTGGAAAATAAATCATTAGCTTATACTCTTGGAACACCAGTGGAAGCAGTTGCTGAGCCACTCACGTGGTGCTCTCGTGTTTGCTGGCTCCACACTAACGAATATTGCAGGGGAGTCTCCGCAGCTTGGTGCCCCCAGGCCAGCCCTGCTGGGTGCAGCTGCCCCCCCAGCACTCCCGAGTCACCGTGGGCAGCTCCACACAGGCGAGCCCATGGTGCCTGAAATAAGCACGGGCAGGAGACTTTTCTCCTTTTAATGCCTTTATTAAAAGCAATCAGCTCAGGTGGGGAGAACTGATGGGTCCACGCTCATGCCACCGCTGCTCCCAGGAGTGGCTCGGAGGAGAAGGCAGAGTGCAGCTTTGTCCACTGGTATGTGGGCAGAGCTGGGGGTTCCATCTTCACGAGAGCATCGGGAAATCCCTTGCTTTTCGGTTTAACATTCGAGGTCCTCTGTCTAGCCGACATCTTTTTAGGTTAGGGTGAGGGGTAAAAAGGCGGGACTTTTTGGCTCCTGTCCAATTCAGTATCCTTAAGTTTGAGGTGAAGTTCCCCAGGTCCTATGAGATGCCTTTTCACCTAATTGAGGAGAGAAACTTCTGGGCTTATTTCCTTTATAAGGGAACAAAGGATGGTTTTGTCACTCCATCAAGAGGGGGGACATTCCTATGACCACCCCCTTGTCCTTCAGCTCCAACAGACTCTTAGAGCAGGCCCTGTGTAAGATTTGCCTGGAGCTGGCTTTTGTACACTCAGATTACAGATGAAAATTTGGCCAAAATGATTATGAGGATATTTTAGGTTCCATATCTACCCAAAGCACACTCCTGAAATTACCCCACTCATACTTCAAGCATACATTCACTCAAAGACTCACAATCCTCTGGATCTGCAGTTTCCATCCCTATCTTCATTTTTGTTATTTAGTCCTCTGCTGTCCCTGAGGGATACCTGCACTCACCAGTGGTTGCAGGAGAACTCAACTGAGCTGCTGATAATGAGGCAGGGCCTGCCTTTCCCATTTGACACCTCCTGCAGTTATGGAGAGGAGGATTTTATGCCAGAGGAATGAGCATCCAATTGTGAGAGATGACTACTCACTTTAAAAATTCGAAAGGTTTATTAAACCTTAACAAAAATACAACAAAAGGACTAAATAAGGAAAAATTGCAGCGCTGGGAACTGCCCTCATGTCTGCCTACAACATGGCTGGCTCATCTTCAAGATGGATGCTCAGTCTTTTATACTCCTGGGGGTTGCCTCAGCCAACACTGGCCCCTCACAAAGTCTGTCAGTCAACTATTGTTGAAGTGTGTTCTGTTAGTTTATTTAATTACTCCCCTATTTTCTGTATCACTCCCCCATTTTCTGTAATGGTTCTGCCCTCACCAGTTTTTCCCGCCATTGTGTTGTCAATTATTCGGGTACCTTGGTTACTCCCGCCACAGTTTATGTCAATCCTCTCTGTTATATAATTTCCCCTCCCCTGTGTTTCCTTATATGTGAATTTGTTCTCCTCCCTGGGCCCAGTCAATCACTCCCCACTCCTCCTAGTTTGCCAGAATCTTCTGTGCTTAGGGAGACTTGATTGGCTGTGGCTCCGGGGCCCCACCTTTACATTGTTTCTATTGGGTTTTCTCTCATGCCTGTTATCCTAAGTCCACTCCCTTGCCTTCCCCTATTGGTTCCTTGTAAACCCCTCCCATGAATTCCTCCCCCCTTTATAATCCTGTTGCACCCTTTGTTCGAGGTCACTCACTGGCTGACACATGTTAGATACCAGCCAGGTTGTCACTCCCTGGTTGACACGTTGGGTTCTACAATAAATCTGACAAGTCCCCAGTGAGTGTCCGGGCTCTACTCTCATCGGCCAGCAGCAATTCCGTCCGCTGTGAGCACAGCCCGAAGCCTTCTGACGCCGAGGGGTGCTCACACATTTGCAGTTGGGTGTTGGCCGCCCTTCTGCCAGCCGGACATCTGACTTTAGGGCAACCCCACGCTGCAAACTATTCTTTGCCATTTATTGGTGGAGACTGCTTTCTTGTAGCTTGATTGGAGGGTCAGGTGTTGTCATGGGGCACCCTCCTAGCAACAAGCTTTTCTATTCCCAACTGCCCCATGTAAGAGGCACATGTGCATGCCTTCTTTCTACCTGTCCTAGACATCCCAGGCTGTCTGATGGCAACAACAGAGAAGGGGGGGAAAGGGGACAATGGGGAGAACAGAGGACATCTAAACTACAATAACATAACTATACATTAGTAAAGCTTCTCTTAATAGTCACACAATACTTATCCCTTAATTGCAAGAGCCAATCATCTCATTAGCCATCTATAACACGAGGAAAAAAGAAAAGAAAGAAAGAGAAAGAAAAAAAGGAGTCTTGCTTCAAGAATAATCCACTGTGAGGTTTGGAGAAGTAGTCCGATATTAAGCCTATTTCTGCCTTGATCTTATCTCCTATTGCTCATGCCCAGCCCCTCTCTCCCTGTTTTCACAGCAGCATTTTCAATGCTGTCCCTCGCCTCTCCCTCTCTGCCACCACTGCACTGCATTGGCCTTGGCTTGCTCCAAGAGCAGGGAGGACTCGCAGACAGCCACCTGTGCGGGGACCTTGGGGGTGTGCCTTGCCTCCCTTTTGCCCCTATTTCTCTCTCTCTCTCTCTCCCTTGACTCCCCCACAGGGACCGACGCTACCATTCTGGACTCTGGACCACGGCAGGCTGTGAGTCACCCCCAAGTGGCACTGCCACTGAGCCAGGTTGGCTCCTTCGCAATCCATGTCCAGCACCACTGTCAGGCCGGCGAGCGCATCTGGCAACTCCACACCCTGTGGGACTCTGGCACAACCAAGCCAGCTCTCAACCACCAGCGGTGCCCCATGCAAACTGCGCCTTGTGCCACCTCCACCACATGGGCGAGCACTGGAAGCTGCCGCGCCAGGTCACCCCCATAAATCAGCCCCTGCTGCAGCCCCCCAAGACCTTGCCGATCACTTGAGAGGGGCCAAACACCTCCTAAACTTGACAACCTTTAACCTGGTGTCCCCAGGTGCTCTTATCATTATTTTTTCTTTTGTAGGCATCTGGACAAACCATCAACATATTTTCTTTCCCCTTCTAGGAGGGCTTGTTTTGCTAAACCTTCCCAACCCCAGTTCGGCACTGAACAACCTCCAAACAACCATGTGTTAAGGCACCTCTCTGCCCTTCATACAGAAATTATATTCAAACTCTTGTCCTCCTCCAGTACGAAGTTATCATTATTCCACATTCCAACATCTTAGAGTCTGTTAACCATCCTTTTTCTCTTTTTAAACCTCCTTTTTTTTTTTTTTTCTGTTTCTCCTCTTTTTTTTTTTCTGATTTAACATACTTTGGACTGCACGAGGTGTCCACACAACTAGTTTTTCTCTAAAAGTAAGTCCACAGCTCTTTTTTCTTCTAGTACAACCCCCATTTCCAGTTGCATCTGCAAGTCTCTCCCCAACAAGCTGATGCCTGCCCCAGGAACAAACAAGACATCTCCTATCCCCATGCCAGTCTCTTTCCTAATTACTCCATCTTCAATGACATGGATTTTGTACCTTTCTCCTTCTGCCCCTGCCACTTCCACTGTATCACCACCTGTGGAGAGTTTAGTTCAAGCATGGCTTAAAGAAAAAGGCCATGAAGGCATAAAGTTGAGAGAACAGTAAAAGGTAGTTGCAAAGCAGTTCCAAAAGCAGTTCCCAGGCTGATTTCTATAAACAATTAGGCTCTCTCATGCATCGCTTTATAAACAATAAGGTTCTCAGACAGTCTTCCCATAACAAGCAAAACACCCTCTCTGGGAAAAGATGGCACCCTGAGAACAGATATGGAAGTTTTGGGAACCTTTCATATCACAGTGGGAACACTGGTTCTGTTTTTAATAAACAATCATAGGTATTGTAAAACAAAAGGAGTGGTTAGAGTTTTCTCTGTTAGCCTATCATGAGCTTGGATTTTGCAATATGCATGAAGTTAATTAAGACTATTATATAGAGTGGCTGATCAATCAATAAATCGGAGTTCGATGCATTAAAGGATGGTCGTCTCCCCTTCACTTCAATAACCACCCATAGCACATTTCCCTGGAATTTCCACCACACAAGTTATCTCTGCCCCAGAATCAACCAAAAATCCTAGTACTTCCTCTTGGGGGTCTGTTTCCTAAGTTATCAAAGGCTCCAGCTGGCATTCATCCCCCAGAAAAAAGAGCCCATGATCTTCCCACTCCTTCACAGGACACTTCCCCCGAAGCACCTCTAAGTCTCCCTCTAAGTGAGGGTGCCCTCCCCCGCTATAGCATAATCAGGCATCCCTAGTAGCTGGGGCTCTGCCTCCCTCTTAAACCTCTCCCATGGATACAGCAGGAGTTGGAATCACGAAGGGAACAGAGACAAGAGCAGGAGTCGGCAGTGAGGCTGGAACCACTAAGGGGACAGAGTTAGGAGCGTAAGTCAGCCGGAAAGCTGGAACCAAAAAAGAAGTAGAGGTAGGAGCAGGCAGCTCCAGAGTCACGGGGGGACAGGTGCAATCACAGTCAGTATGGGTGGGGAGGGCTGAAGCTGCTGACACAGGCAGATATTATAAATGCATATTATGTTGTTGACTTTTAGCAAATATTAGGATGAATGATATATGTATAATGTCAAAATAACTTTGCTTTTATTTCTGCTATTAACAAAAACTTAAACATAGTAGTAGTGGTAGCTGATAGTTATGAGTAAACTGTCTGGTCAGGATAACATCCAGTGAACGTGTAATGTGGACCGTGCTATTGATATGCCAACTATCAGCATCTGCTGCCTGAAGAAAGTATGGACCAAGGCCCAGAGTGGAAGTGATAAGGAGAAGGAGCCAAAACCACAGCCAAGAAACACGTGTGCTCTAAAAAGGTGGACCCAAGGAGGGGCCATGTAAAACACTTCCTGGAAAATGTAAACTAGTTTATGGCTATGCATAAGGGTCTATGAATATGCAAGGGGCTGATGTAATGGAAAAGGTATTTAAGGGGTATCCCTGAAGGTGACCATGTGCTCTTGGCTGAGTGCCAAGATGTACTCAACTGTAATCTTTGCTTTACTGTCTTTGTCTCCTATTGTCCTTTATTAAGCTGTTTAAATTTTCACAGGAGAGTGAATGTGTTTTTCACAATTTGGGTGGCTCACCCGGGATGTAACACCTCTCTTCTGAGACTCCAGGGGATGCCGGGGGAGGGGGGGGGCACCCCACCTGAGTTCGACAGCCTTGCTCGCTTCTTCTGGCTTGCATCAGCGGTTGCAGGTAGAACACCTGGTGGACAAAAAGGAGACATAAAGCAAAGAAAGGGGAAAAGGCTCCCTAAACGGCGGTAGCCTCACCAGTTCTTGTGCATGAAGAACCAAAGAAGAAGAGGATTTGTAAGTATTCTTTCAGAGGGGCAAATGCGGGGGATGAATGTGTGTGAAATAGAGGCAAGCTGGTTATCCCAGACCTGCTACTTGAGTGAGGAGCCTCCCACGCTGTGGTTCCGTCCTTTCATGAGAAAAACAGCCAGTAAAGAGACGAAGTCAGAGATAAATGGAGTGAGAGAATCCCTTCGTGTAACTAGGACTGGGTCTCAGGGAAGGGGTGGGACCCCTTGGAGGAAGGGAGCAGAGGGTTTTCCTGGCACAATCCACTGGGAAAGCAGGATAAAAATGTGAAGAGGGCCCTTAAAAATTCTGCTGGGTTGAAAGATAAATATGCCCAAGAGCATCCAGGGCTGTACAAAATTCTGATGGATTGAGGATGAGCTGCCCAAGAGCATCCAGGGTTGAACAACACAGCTGGGTTGAGGGATACCCAAGAGCATCCGGGATTGGCCAATAATGTTTTGAGATTTTATAATACCCATGGGTGGATATCAACAAGTGACTTGAGAACAAAGGTACCTTATTTTTTTGTTGTCTTGTTGTGAGAGTGAGTGAGACAAACATAATAAAGAAATAAAAGTGAGTGTGAATGGAGGAAAGTATATGTAATGTATGTTGGTGATTTTGAGTTTAACTTTATTTTCTGGAAGGAGGTGTTTTATATTGTGTTGTAGGGAGTGGGTGGTTTTCTGTGTTGTCGGGAGGGGGTGAAATTTGAGTCGTTGGGAAGTAGGAAACAGGGGTCAGGGACAAATAGATAAAATCCTGAAAATGGGACAAAGAACCAGTAAGTCGGGCACAGGGAAAGGAGGGAGTAAAAGGGTGTCAGCAGATATACCCCAAGATAGTCCCCTGGGAATGATGTTAGCTAACTGGGATATTGATCCTTGTACAAGAAAAAAGGATAAGATAAAAATGATTCAGTATTGTATGATAGAATGGGAAAAAAGGGAAATAAGACCTGACCATGTTTATTGGCCTAGATATGGTTCTTTTAAGAGTTGGATTTGCCATGCCTTAAACACATTTGTAAATTCTAAAGAACCATTTAATCTGGAAGAGGGAGAATATGGTGCATGCTGGACAGGAGACACAGAACCCCTGGGAATAAAAGTTTTTAAAATAGCAGAAACCCCAAAATCAGAGCAAGAAAACAAAAAAGGAAGGAAAGGGCTGGGACCCCCTGGAAATGTTGCTTGCCCTGCTCCCACTAGTTCCCCAGCTCAGGATTTTCCGCCTGCCCCAGCCCCAGCCGCACCAGGGTCCCCACCGCTCTGCTTACAGCAGCTCTGTCTGCCCCAGCCCCGGCTGCCTCGGCCTCCCACACCGCACTGGTTCCCTCCAGCCCCTCTGGCTGCACCAGGACTCCTGCGTGCGCTGGCCGTGCTGCTTTTTCCAGTGGCTCAAGTTAACCTGGTTTTTCCAGCCCTCCCGGCCTCACTAGCATTCCTGCCTGCGCCAGCCCCGGCTGCTTTGGCTGTCCCAACCCCGGCCACTCTGCCCGCGTCGACACCAGCTGTGCTGGGCACCGCTGCTCCGGTGGCCATGGACTTCGTGCAAACTGTCCACGCCCCAGTTTGGTTTCCGCTTGAAGGCTCTGCCTCTTTGGCAGTTCCAGCAACGGTTTCTGCCTCCGGCCCCCTTCCCCCTTGGAGAACTTAGCCTTGGTGCTGACTCCTGCCCCCAGTCCCCTCTCTTTAGCAGCCCCATCGATCCCCACCGAGGCCACTGTTCCCTCGGTAATGACGGATTCTGCTGTTCAAGGGAACTTTATCTTTAAAGGAGGGCCACCATACCAAAATACAATAAGCTCAGTTAAAAAACTGATTAATAATCTTTCCCCTGACACTTGCCCAAAACAAGGGAAAAGGGTTATAAAGAATGAAGAACAAAAGGGTTAGGATCAAGTGGTTAGTTTATTTTCATTACAAAAAGTACCAATGGGTAGAGTTCAAGGGGGGACAGGATTTGTAAACATCACCCTGACTTCTTCAGAAGTCAGAAATTTTAAAAAATAGAATAAAATATTATTGGAAGAACCCATAGGTACAGCTGAACAATTAGATAAATTCTTATGTCCCAATATTTTTACTGTGAAAAATGCATGTATTTTATGATTGGCTTTTCGCAAATATTAAAATGAATATTATATGTGTTGTGTCAGAAAGTAATGCTGTATCAATTTTCTTAAGTACTGTTCTAAATATAGTTTTAGGTTATAAAAAAATGTTAAAATAGAAACTATGCTATGTAAGATGTTTTGTTTAAAAGAAAGTACGTGCAGCGAGATAACAGCCACAGGACACCTAGTTCTTTCAGAGAAAAAGAATTTATGGCCTTGTTATTGGAATAAACTAACTTCTTCCCGCCTCAAAGGCACTATTAGGATTAGAGGGGAGAAGTTGATGAAGACCAGACAGAATCCTGTGTTTGAATGGAATTTATGCATCATGTATGAGGTGTATGAATATGCAACAGGCTATTGTTCTTAAGGGTTAATCCTTTGTTAACGGGTGTCCTTTTTCGGGCTAGTGATGCCCAGAAAAAGGTACTCGGATGTCCGTAACTCTTTGTTTTTATTGTCTCATATTGTCCTAATTCAATTTGTCCAAATTGTTATTACTCTAATTGTGTTACTATTCTTTTTAACTATTTTATTACTACTAAACTTTTAAAAATTTTAAAAACAAGTGATTGGTGTTTTTCACATTTACTTAGGAAGAACTGCTACCAATAATGAAAATACTATTTTCCCAAGAAGAAAGGCAGATGATTAGAGCTGCTGGAACAAGAATTTGAGAAAGGGAAAATCAACAAGGTCTACCAGGGGACCAGAAAATTTCAACAGCACCTCCTAACTGGAACCAAAATGAAGAGGCTCAGCTTCACATATGAATGATTATCATAATCTGATAATCAGAGGAATAAAAAAGGCAGCACCGCAAGGGCAAAATTTTAAAAGGGCCTTTGAGGGACAACAGAGAAAAGAAGTAGACCCCAACTGAGTGGTTAAAGATGCTCTGAAAGAATATGAAACAATACTCTGGAATAGACCCTGAAACCACAGCAGGGCAAGACCTATTGCGAGTTAATTTTTAAACTCATACCTGGCCGGATATTAGAAAAAAACTGGAAAATATGGAGGACTGGCATGATAAATCCTTAAATGACTTGTTAAAAGAAGCGCAAAGGGTTTATGTACGGAGAGATGAAGAAAAAGCCTAAGTGTATGCAAAGATTATGATAGCCACAATGCAACAAAGCAATTTCCAGAGGAATCTAAATCTCCCAAGTACCACTCTGTTGCAGTGTGTTGCAATTTCCTGTTTTACCTATCCTAATCCTTCAGGTATGCCATCTTCCCCTGCCCTGCTTTGTCCCCTGCTAAGGGCTGTCAGTCAGTCTTGTCATTCCAGCAGAGCTGTCGTTTGATTGGCAGAAGTTCAAAGATGCCCCTATGCCCAGAGGTCATTGGTCTGTCTGGGTGTCATTGTCCCCTGAGACCCTGCCTCTCCCACCTGGTTGGTGGCTCACCTGTCCCTTCCCTCCCCCCGGAGCTTAAAAAGTCACTCAGGCCATGCGGTCGGTATTCTGTTGGAGCTGTTACCTAAGATTCAGATGTCTGTGACCATGGAATAAAACTCTGGATTAAACCCTCCGACAGAATCCGTCTCATTTTCCTCCTCACCTTAGCCTGAAGCCCTTCCACCAAAGGTAACTGAGTTTCTACAAGCCTGGACTTGTCTCAGCGCCCAGCTGCAACATTGAGCCAGCCAAAAGTCTCTGAGGTGAAATACCACAGTTGCCACCTTTGGCCTAGCAGCAAGGGTCAGACGAGCCCAGGCACAATCTACCTGGCAATATTGGGATCATATTCCAATACCACTCCCAAACATTCGGGTTTTAGAGAAAGAAAAAAGGGAAGAAATAGAATCCCAGCACAATCAAAATTCCAGGAGCAATCTAAAACTGCCTGTCTTTATTGTGGGGAAGAAGGACACAATAAGAGGGAATGCCCTCACCTAAAAAAGGATCTGAAAATTTTCCAAGAGATACACCCAGAAGAGGAACAGGGAGGTCATGGGCTCTGTTTTCTGGGAGACAAGTACCATCTAGAGCCTTTGATAACTTTAAAAGTAGGCCTCCAAGGGAAGGAATTAGACCTTATAGTTGATACTGGGGCAGAGAAAACTTGTGTAGTAAATATCCCTAAGGGATGTGATGTCAGTAATGACACTGTTGTCATGATCTGCTAGTACAGGAGGGGGTTGTGATGGTTTGTCAACTGATCTCAGAGTGCAAAAAACAACACAGAGGGGATTTCAGTATTAATCAAAACAAATTCACCTTTAATTGAGTGCTCACAGCAAATGCGATAGAAGGATTTAGAAAGGAGATAAAGGATGGGGGGGGAATATAGCTACCAACACAGAGACGAAATCCTCGTGATCCGGCCAATAGAATCCTTCTTGTCACGTCGGGGAGAATCTAAGTCTTGGTTAACTCAGGGGTCTATTATAGTCCTCCCCTGGGGGGGGGAGGGGGGGGAGGAACAGGAACAGGTAAAAGACAATGGAGAATAAGTCTATTGAAACTGCTGAGGGGGAACAGGTACAATGAAGAATAAGTTATTGAAGCTGCCGAGGGGGAACAGGTCATGTTCTCAGCAGTGAGCGAGAGCAATTGTTTTCTTGGTCCAACGACCACATCTGAAGGCAACACTTGGCAAACATCTCGCTTCGGTCAGGCCAGCCCCCCCGTGTTAGAATTATAGGGACCTCAGTCCTTGGGAGGGGGCTTCAATCTCCATTCGTCACGGTGACCATAAAACAGATGAAGGATTTTCCGTGGGGGACCACCAAAGGTACCCCAGAAAGTTCATTTGGCCAAGAGGTGGGGAAATTCATTGGCTACTGTCATGAAGCAGGAGTAAGCATATAGGGCGAGTAGCTCCTTTGCCAGCCCCCGCTCGAAGCAGTGTACCATGGCGGCACTGCAAACACAGCTGTGAACGATCACTTGGTGCGCATCCAACTCAACCAGGCCAGAACTCCAGTCAGGGTCCTCAGGGTCCTGGTCTCTGTCCTTGCAACAGTCATGAGGAAAATGAGGGAAACTTTGGACCATCTCTTACAACTGTGAAGGTAACAGGAGCAAAAGGAGAGAGGTTTAAAGTCCCTGTCATTAAAAATGTAATAATTGAAGAGGAAACCAGAATAGGGATGGGAGATGTCTTATTAGTTCCTGGAGCAGGCAGCAACTTATTGGGGAGAGACTTACAGGTGCAACTAGGAATTGGGGTCATACCAGAAGAAGGAAAGATGACAGCTAAAGTGTTAAAGCTTGGCCAAGTTGAGGAAAAGATAAACAAAGAGGTTTAGGCTGGGGAAGGAAATAGGGGAAGACTGAATATTGACCCCATAAGGGTCAGGACTGAGAGAGAAGAATGTCCCATTCTTGTGCATCAGTACCCTATATCCTGAGAAGGAAGAGAAGGCTTAAAGCCAGTAATAGAAGAATTTATAAAGGATGGGACATTGGAACCTTGTATGTCTCCTCATAATACCCCTATTCTCCCAGTAAAGATGTCTGATGGGAATTAAAGATTAGTACAAGACTTAAGGGAATTTAAGAAAAGAACTCAGACCCATTACACATTGGTACCCAATCCCTATACACTTTTAAGCAAAGTCCCACCCCAGTATCAGTGATTTAGTGTAGTTGATCTTAAAGACGCTTTTTGGGCTTGTCCATTAGCAGGGGAAAGACAAAATAATTTTGCCTTTGAATGGGAGAATCCGAATACTAAAAGAAAGCAACAACTAAGATAGACAAAATTACCACAGGGATTTACTGAGTCTCCAAACCTATTTAGACAAGCTTTAGAAGAAATATTACAAACTTTCCCCACTCCTCCTAGAATACAAATTACCCAATATGTAGATGATCTTTTACTATCAAGAGAAGTTGAAGTAAGGGAGGCTACTATAAAACTTTTGAATTTTTGGGGGGAAAAACTGAAAAGGACCCCTGGTCCTCAGATTAGGCTTAGCCCTGAGCAAGGCAGTCCTGGCTGGATAACTCAGTCCCTCTTGGAGATAGAGTGCCCGAATACCCAGTCAGCTCATAGCCGCTGGCTACCCTAAGCAAGCTTAGTCGATTTCAGCTCTTTAGTGATTCTCAGCTCTCTTAGGATTTCAGCTCGAGCTTGCTTGCTTAGGGTGCCGGAAGGCTAGGGGTAGCAGCAGATGCAAAAGAGGAGAAGGAGGGTCCTGTCGGTTCCACAGCGATGGTTTATTGAGGGGTCTGTGAAGGGTTCCAGCAACAGCCTTTCTTCTCCCAAATGGGCTAAAACAGCCTCTTTTTATAGGGTATGGGGGGATCCAAACTTGTCCAATAGTAAGGGTTAGGGGAAAAGTGGCCTATGGGGTTACAGAGATAAGATAGGCAGAAGACAGGAGGCTATTTTGCTGTCTCATCATGACTCAGCAATTCCTACTGTTAAGTCTCAGCCTGCCACGAGGCCCTAGCCAACTCCATGGAGTCTGCTACAAAAAAGGATTAAGAGTATCAAAAAGGAAACTACAATTTGTGGAACCAGAAGTAAAATATCTCGGCCACTTAATAAGCAAAGGTAGCTGAAAGCTAAATCCTGAGAGGATTGCAGGGATTTTATCTCTTCCCCATCCCTCTTCAAAGAAGGAAGTTAGATGTCTGCTCAGATTATTGGGATATTGTAGACTATGGATAGAAGGGCATACACAAGCAGTGAAATTTTTATATGAAAAATTGACTGAGGGAGATTAAATAAATTGGACTAAGGAAGATGACAATAAATTAGAAGAATTGAAGTTTAAATTGACTTCTGAATGAGCTTTGAGTTTACCTTCACTAAAAAAGCTCTTTCTTCTGTATGTAAATTTGGAAGGTAGAGTAGCTCATGGAGTTTTAGTCCAAGAATGGAGGGGGGGGGGGAAATAAAAGGACCAATAACTTCTTTATCAAAATTGTTGGATCCCGTGAGCCTTGGCCAGCCAGTTTGTATTCAAGCTATAGCAGCTACTGCTATTTTGGTAGAGGAAAATCATAAACTTACTTTTGGAAGTAAACTAATTGTGTAGACACCTTGTGCAGTCCGAAATGTGTTAAATCAAAAGTTGAAAAATGGTTAACAGATTCTAGGATATTAAAATATGAAACTATTTTGATAAACAGTGATGACTTAACATTAGAAGTAAAGTTAAGTTTGAATCCAGCACAATTTTTATATGGAGAACCAAAAAGTAATTTAACGCATAATTGTTTAGAAATTATACAATACCAAACTAAAGTTCAAGAAGATCTAACAGAGCAATCCCTCCCAGAAGGGGAAAGAATATATGTTGATGATTCATTGAGATGCATACAAGGAAAAAGAATGCCAGGATATGCCTTGGTTGATGGACAAATTATGCAGACCATTGAAAAAAGAAAATTACCTTCAAATTGGTCAGCTCAGTCTTGTGAATTATATGCTCTAAAAAGAGCACTAGAACATTTAGCACACAAGAAAGAAACCATATATACTGATTCAAAGTATGCTTTCAGGGTAGTACATGCCTTTAGAAAAAATTTGGGAAGAAAGGGGGTTACTAAACTCAAAAGGGAAGGGACTGATACACGAGGGACTCATGTTAGGTTTTAGAGGCATCAAAATTGCCTGAAGAAATAGCTGTAGTACATGTTAAAGGACACCAGAGGGGAATGACTTTAGAAATAAGAGGAAATAATTTGGCAGATCAAGAAGCTAAAGATGCAACAGAAAATGGGACCAAAAGGATTATGTTAATTTTGATCCCAGATAAGGAAGAATTAGAAGTTCCAAAGTTTAATGAAGCGGAAGAGAGGAAACTAAGTAGGATAGGGGGAGAGAAAGCTCAATTAGGGAAATGGAAACTTCCTGATGGGAGACAATTACTTAATAAGCCATTTACAAGGAAAATATTAGAAGACATGCATCAAAAAACTCATTGGGGTACTCAAGCTCTGTATGATCACTTTCTAAGGAATTATGGGTGCATGAAGATTTTTAGATTGGCAAAACAAATAACTGAAAGATGTATAATTTATCAAAAGGTAAATAAAAACTAATGAGGAAAACAACATTTGTAGGCCGTGAGCTCTTTGACCATTTCAAAGTATCTGTAGACTTTACTGAACTTCCTCAAGTACAGAGATGGAAATTTTTATTAGTAATAATAGACCGTCTTACTCATTGGGTGGAAGTTATTCCTACTGTCAGAGCCACAGTCAATGTAGTATGTAAAACCCTTTTAGAACAAATTATTTCCAAGTATGGAATGGTTAATAGGATAGACTCATATCAAGGAACACATTTTACATCAAAAGTTTACAACAAATAACTCAAGCCTTGGGAAAAAAATAGGAATTACATACCCCATGGCATCCACCAAGTTCAGGCTGGGTAGAGAGGATGAACCAGACTTTAAAGAGAACTTTAACAAAATTAATGATTGAAACCCCAATGTCGTAGATGAAATGTTTACCTTTGGCTCTATTAAGGGTCCAAACACAACCCAGGCCAGACTTGGGAGTATCACCCTATGAAATGATGTTCGGATTACCATTTCTGACCACCCAAGATGAAACAGCTACCTATGAAGTAGGGGAAAGAGTGTTAGAAAATATGTCACCACAATTGCAAAAACTCTTGAAAATTTGCGGTTGAAAGGGATAATCCCTCAAACCACACCTTTAGAATTTAAAATTCATAATATCCATCCAGGGGAATGGGTACTTGTGAAAACATAGAAAGAACAATCTCCACAATGGGAAAGTCTTTTTCAGGTACTACTGACTACTGAGGCAGCGATCCAGACCAGGGAAAGAGGGTGGATCTATGCCAGCAGAATCAAAGGACCTGTGGAAGAACCTGAGGAGTAGACTATAACATCTAAACCAGGTGATACCAAATTGACTGCTAAGTGGGGACCAGGTGGTAATTAATGGGAAGACCCAAATGATCAAAGGAATACATGAAGAATTACACCTCATTACGAAATAAGGCCGAGCTTACATCAGTGGTTTCAAGTACTGCCTGGACAAGTCCTGAGACACCTCTGATACCCTCCTTGGGAAGGAATACTTCCACTCCAAACAGGAGGATCGGGACTGTTTCAGTCAGGGAGTTCTCGTATTCTGACCTTAGCCTGTGACTTGTGTGAAGAAGAGGGGGAACTACATCAGTGCCATATCATATACCCTGTCTGATTCATCCAAATACCAGACATGCTAGCTGGGTTAAATGAAAATGTTTAGATTGTGGGAAAAATTAGTATTCTAGTTCACACAATCGAGGCTCTTGCTGCAAGAAGTGTCGAGTGCCAAATCTATCCTCTATCCAGGAAGAACTCAAAACAACGGAAAAAACAACTTGGTTTTGTGGATGGGAATGATTAGTGCCTGTTGAATGGGAAATACATGAAGAACAGTGGGAAACTACAGTTAAGGAGTGTCAAAAATTATTTGCCTGAAAATTAGGAAAAAGGAAGTTACAAGGAAAAAGAAGGCAAGACTGGATTGGCCACTGTACTCACCACTGAGAAGATCATATGCACCTGCTATGGGTAGCAACCCTATAGGCATGAGAGGTGGGGGTATAAGCCATACCAAACCTCTGTTATTCCTTTTTCTGTCACTCATCTTTTGTCTTTTCCCTTTTTGGATACCGGCAAAGTCATGTCACAGATGTTACCAAAAGCTGTATATGGAAAGACACCGAGGTTCCTTTTTTATTACACACACCCATATCAAGTCACTGTTATAACCCATCCAAATTAGGCAATTGTATACAAAATGGGAAGAAGTACTGGACTGCAGAAAATTTAGGAACAAGTGGTAACAGGTTGGGAAGTGAATGTCCTAAAGGAGAGAGATGGGTTTGTTTCACTTTTGCTACTAGGAGTAAAGTCCAAGATTTGGTTAAAGAATAACTAGTAAGCATAAAGGCAAAACCGGTACAGCAATCAAAATCTGTGCCAATTTCACTTCAGGATTTATATACAAAACTTGAACAGCAATTAGAAAAGGAAATAGGCATCTCAAGACTGGGGAAGAGTCTGTTTGTGGAATGAGAGGAAAGAATAAGTAAGATACTTAACCAGCTGTTGGGTTGTTGGAGAGCTTTGATGTCAAAAGAATGGCCATGGAAAAGCAGTAGCTTAGGCCCGGTTGAACTCCTTAATTAGAACCAGGCAAATACAAGGGGGGAAACCTGACCAAAAGGGTAGATTTTAAGCTCAACAGTGATAGGAGAAGAATGTCTCTGGTGCACTAGGAAAAATTTTCACAATTAAGTAGGAAATACTCCCTGTAAGAGATATAAAGTTAGCAATGCAACTTTTACATGGTGGATTCCAGAGGAACCAACTCAGTATTGATCTTGTAAATATAATAAGAGGAATTTTAAATATAATAATGAAATTAGACTTTTTCAATTGAATGATACAGGCAAAAATCCTTATTCTGGGATCCCGTAAACATCGAAATTTTGAGAAAATATAAATCAACAGAAAAACGATTATTGGAAGTCACCAGATGGCTTATTTTGGATATGTAGAAAGAGAGCATACCCAAGACTGCCCTCTAGTTGGGGGAGGAGTGGCACTTTAGGAATTATGTAACCAGGATTCTTTCTTCTACCAAGACCAAATGGAGATCAAATTAGAGTACCAGTTTATGAGGACTTAAAAATAAGAGACTTGATTAGGGGATCCTAAAAATTGGGAGATGAGGAGTGGCCCCCAGAATGCATAATGGAAACATATGAGCCAGCTGGTGGGCACAAGATGGTAGTTGGGGATATCAGACCCCAATTTATATGCTGAATCATAGTAGAAGATGCCAAGCAATTGTAGAGATAATAACAAACAGAACTGGTTGGGCAATAGAATTAATATGAAGGCAACAAACCCAAACAAGAGTTGCAGTTGTTTTGCGGAGAAAAGAAGAAACCTCACAACTTTATAAAAGTTGTAAAGCCCGGTATGCTTTTATTACGACGCGCGTCGGATGCAAGCAGAGGAAATCCTCCTCAAAAGGCATGCGTACCCCTGGAGATCTCAGGTCTCCTTTTATCCCCCTTCCAAATGCATATGCATACAGTTTTGTTGCCCGACTGATAAATGACACAAAACTTGGATAAGTTTTGTGGGTGCTTTATTAAGGGCCCGGGGAGCTGGTGGACTAACGCCCAAAGCCCGAGCCCCCAATTTCACATATGGGTGCTTCCCTCTTATACATGCGATTTATAACAAAGTCTCCAAGAAACAGTTCCCTGTTCCCCTTGCCTAGTCACAGACCCCTTGTGATACATTCCTTGGTTCACAAACAAGATCATTAATCTTCTGCTTATCTTATTCTAAGAGCATTGTATGCTGCCTCCAGACAGGTTAGCATTCTTACTTTCCTGCACTAGTTTAAATATTTATTAAATCCCTAAGACTGCCTGCTAGGTTACACACAAAACCCAACACACTTTCAACGGCTACAAAACTGCTTTTAACAAACCAATTCACACACAACTCACTATAATTAAACATTTTGTGAAATTTAATTTCTTTTCCAACAGTTTCACAATAGATTCATACATATTCATTCCGCGTGACATTTATCGCCAGTTCTTCTTTATCAAAGGAATTCCTAGGTCAGGGGAAAATTGACCTTCTGGTCGTTTCTGTTTTATTTTCTTCTGTCTCCTCGCTGTCTCTGTCCTGCGGTTTTTTCTTCAGCTTTGGCCTCACAGTCTTTTCACCTCTCCTAGATACTTCACCTAATTCAGAATGGATCTCTACTCTGTCTCACAGTGTATCAAAATTAGTTTGCTTTAGACTATTTATTAGCTGAAGAAGGGGGTGTTTGCAGAAAATTTAATACATTGGATTGTTGCTTGAAAATAGATGACAACGGAGATGCCGTCCAAGATATAGTCAATGATATCAGAAAAATAGCCCATGTACTGGACCAAAAGTGGGAATCAATGCTAAAAATTAGCTGGTGGGATAACATATTAAGAATAGAATAGTGGAAAAAATGAAGCTTCTTCCTTTTATGTGCTACAGCTGCTTTGCTTTTTTTTCGTTGTTTGATCCCCTACTTTATTCGACTTATCACCAGCATAGTCCAGGGCATGCAAGTGGAAACAATGCCTATAGACTCAAAATTGACTACATCTGAGACTGCACAAAATATTATTATGGTAAAGAAACAAAATAATATGAAAGACCCCTTGGAGGAAGCAAAAATGATTTATGAAAAAAAAGCAATAATGGAAGATGTGAAAAACAAGAAATACTGCTCAAGCCAAATGATTTGTAAAAAGGGAAGAGAGGGATTGTTTTAAATACATATTATGTTATTGGCTTTTCACAAATATTAGGATGAATGTTATATGTGTAATGTCAAAATAACTTTCCTTTTATTTCTGCTATTAACAAAAACTTATAGTAGTAGTGGTAGCTGATAGTTATGAGTAAACTGTCTCTTTGGGTGGGATAACATCCAGTGAACGTGTAATGTGAACCCTGCTATTGATATGCCAACTATCAGCATCTGCCATCTGAAGAAAGTATGGACCAAGGCCCAAACTGGAAGTGATAAGGAGAAGGAGCCAAAACCACAGCCAAGAAATGCGCACGCTCTAAGAGGCGGACACAAGGAGGGGCCATGTAAAATAGTTCCTTGAAAATGTAAACTAGTTTATGGAAAATATGGATATGCATAAGGGTCTATGAATATGCAACAGGCTGATGTAATGGAAAAGGTATTTAAGGGGTATCCCCTAAGGTGCCAGTCTTGGCTGAGTGCCAAGATGCACCCAGCCATAATAACCTTTGCTCTATGGTCCTTGTCTCCTATTATCCTTTATTAAACTTTTTAAATTTTCACAGGAGAGTGAACATGTTTTTCACATTCACAAACCATTACCACCCAGTCCCGTTTGAAAGTCAATTTGGTATCACCTGGGTTAGATGTGATAGTCCATTCCTCAGGTTCCTTCACAGGTCCTTTGATTCTGCTAGCATGAATCCACCCTCTTTCCCTGATTCATATTGCTGCTTCAGTAGTACCTGAAAAGGACTTCTTAATAGTACAGGGACAGTGACAAGAGGAATACAGTACTACATCAGCATTCACCTACTTTTGTCCCATTTTCCCAGTGGATTGTGCCAGGAAAACCCTCGACTCCCTTCCTCCAAGGGGTCCAACCTCTCCCTGGGACCCCATCCCAGCTACCCTGGGGGGTCTCTCTCGCTCCTTTTATCACTCTCTTGATCTCCTCACTGACCGTCTTTCTCATGAAAGATCGGAAACGCAGCCCTCAGAGACTCCTCACTCACTTTGCAGGTCCAGAATAACCAACCCGCCTCTCATTCACACTTCCCTCCCAAAAGAATACTTTACTAATCCTCTTTTCTTCTTCGGGTCTTCATGGACAAGAATTTTGGGGCTACCGTGGTTCTTAGGGAGACTTTTTTTCCCTTTTCCTTTGCTTTATGTGTATCCTCTTGTCCACTGGGTGTTCCACCTGCAACCGCCAATCACGCCAGGAGAGACAGAGCGAGGCTGCTGAACTCAGTGGGGGGCACCTCCCCCGCTCCGGATCTCCTGGTGGTCTCGGAAGTGAGGTGTTACATCCCTGACAAGTGCCCATTTGTGAAAAACATGTTCACTCTTCTGTGAAAATTTTAACAGTTTAATAAAGGACAATAGCACACAAGAACCGTAGAGCAAAGGTTATTATGGCTGGGTGCATCTTGGCACTCAGCCAAGACCACACTGTTATCTTTGGGGATACCCCTTAAATATCTTTTCCATTACATCAGCCTGTTGCATATTCATAGACCCTTATGCATAGTAAACTTTTCCCTCAAACTAGTTTACATGTTCCAAGAACTGTTTAGCAAATCTCCTCTTTCAATCCACTTTTTTATAGAGCATGCATATTCCTTTGTTGTGGTTTTAGTCCATTCTTATCACCTCCAGTTTTTGGGCCTTGGTCCACACTGTCTTCAGACAGTGAGTGCTGATAGTTGGCATATCTGTAGCAGGTGTCTTCTTCCTATGTTTATTGGATGTTATCCTGTGGAGAGCTTTGTGCAGACGTGGCTTGAGGGGAAAGGCCATGATCATATACAGCTGGTTAAGCAGTAAAAATGCAGCTGTAAGCAGTAAGTTCTCAGCCTTCTGATTACAAGGCAAGGACACTGTGCCCTTGAGCGGGTAACTGTAAGACAACAACAGGATGTAAAAACAGGAACTAGTCTCAACAGAAAACCACAAGCATCCTGAGAATGTAGCCACAAAGGAGGAGCTGACATTTAATCTGTAGCCAATTATGAGCTTAGCTTTTGCAATATGTATGAGCTTGATTAATGCTATGATAAAAGCATGTAAGCCGGATCAATAAATTTGAGACTTGTTGATCATCATCGGATGTGCTTGTCTCCCTTCGCTCCGTCATTATCCCATCCAAGCAGGCATTTTAACACAAGCACACTGATATCAGCTATTTCACTAAGCTTAATTAACAACAGAAATAAAAACTATGTCTTTATAACAAAGTTACTTTAACACTACACATATAAAATCCATTTTAATATGTGCAAAAAGCCAATATTATATGCATCTATAACAAAATGAACAGATACATCAAGTAACGTTACTGTGTTGGAGGTTGCCAGGTCCAGTCCTGCACTGCCTGTGGTGGCTGGTTGTAGGTCAGCGACGGTTGTCCAGTGAGGGGGCAGGGCCGGTTGGAAGTTGACAGTTGCTCCTGGTTGCTTCGTCAGCTGTACGATTTGTGCCATCACGTGGTGCTGCTCCACATTCCAAGATGAGGTTCCCTGTAAAGGCTGGCCATTCTGGTGAAACTTAGAGCAACATAGATTAGCAAAGTGAGGGCCTTTCCGACAGCGAGGGCATATACTCAGGGCTTTGGGTTTCTGTGCCTTTTGGCAGTCTCTTTTAATGTTCCCCAATTCCCCCTAGCCAAAACAAACCAGCTGCTTTCCAGGGGTTAATTTCAGGGCAGCAAAAATATCTGCTATGCCTTACCTCACGGGTTGATATGTGATTGCCATGGTATGTTGTAGTGTTCCCAGGCGGTTGCACGCTTGTATCATTTGCAGTAAAATGGACTCAGGTTCACAGGGCAAAGATTTCAAAAGGCACTTACAGTCCTCATTAGCATTTTCTACAGCCAATTTGATGAGTATAACTTCCCTTACTTGATAATTGTCAATTTGTCTCTCCAGTTTTATTTTAATCTGTCCACAAACTGCATATAGGGCTCTTGTGGACCTTGTTTGATAGTTATGAAGGACTGTTGTGGTGTTTTGGCTTTAGGAACCTTAAGAAATGCTAAACGAGCTGCGTCTGTGACACCCTCCAGGGCTTCTCTCATAAGGCAGCTTGGCCATTAGGATCGGTATGCACCCTCTCCCTCGCAAGGTGGTCAATAGTTAAGGCAGCCAGGGCTTGATTTGCATGCCCTGCATATGTTGTAATTAAAATCTCTTGTCCTTTTTTCCATTGCACCATAAATATTGCATATTGTGTCGGTGTGGGCAAAAGATTTGCCAAAAACTTAGCATCATGAGGAGTCATGAGGTGAGTAGTAAAGTTACTCTTAATAAATTACTTAGGTAAGGGGACCCCAGTCCATATTCCGCCACAGTACGGCACAGTTCCTTAATTTTTGAGTGACCTAGGGGCTCCCATTGTGGATTTCCCCCCCTTGGGCTGACTCGCACAGGGGCCAAATAGATTTCTGCCACAGTGTCAAAGTCTCTGTCCTGAAGGGCTTTCTTTTTTATCCATAACCAATTATTATGTGCATCCGAAAGGAATAAGTCCGGATCTTTTTCAGGGCCGGGGTCGAAAGGATCTAGTTCCCCTTTGCTGCTAGTCCGTGTCTGTCATATAAGCGATAAGCATCCAGCAGCTCTGAGATTGCTGGTGGTATAGCAGTGGGACTGCAGATGGCAACTGGACTCTATCCCTGCCATGCATCAGGGAGGACATGCAGACGGGGAATGAGGAGCAGAACCTGGGCAGGTTTCGATCTGGCACAGTTGCTGGGGCCGTCTTAGTGGTAGCCTCACAGACTGCCTCTCTCCCTCCTTTTTAATTGTGTCCATGACTGCCCTCCAAGCACGAAGCATTCATACCTCTGTCTCATGGCCAGGCAGCATAGCCAGATTGTAGAGATTTATGCTGACCTTGCCCTAGAAGCAGAGGGTAAATATAGAATAAGAGGTGGTGTCGGGGAGCATACATGACACCCATTGTAAAAGTGACTTAAGGTCCTGCTTTAGGATGGGGGGAGCCATGCTTGCCCACAAGGGCGAGCATGGTTTCATAGACATCTCTCTCATTGGACATGTTCTGTCCTATAGTTTGTTCCCCTGGCTCACCTGTCACATTGCAGCAGACAGGTGATTGTGGGCCCAAACGCAGTTCTCTCACTGTCATGATCATTTCCAGGGGCTCGCCAATTGCCACCAGGTAGGCTGTTCCTTCCCCTCACATGGAGGCACCAATTATCGGTGATAGAGAAAGATGGGGAGATTGAGAGATGGTCAAAATCCAAATTTATTGTGGACTACATATGCTTATATACTATTCTAGGAAGGCTAGTAATGTCGTACTACAATGATTGGATTAATCATCACATAAACAAACATACATTTTACAATATATCTTGGTAATGTAATTTTCTTTTCTGGTAAGTCTTGATTTAATCTTTGGCTAGTCTTGATTTAATCCTCAAAGTTCTGTTTGCTCTTGCCAAAGCATCCTGATTATCAAATCTCTTATTACAAGCAGGTCCAAAGTCCATTAGTGACCCTATGGGAAGCCCACACTGGAGCAGGTTTGCTAGTAGGACTTGTGGCTGTCCCTGGGGATCCATGCTGGAGCAGTCTGTTCCTGAAAGGACTCCACCCTGTGTAAGGGATCCACACTGGAGCAGTTAATGAAGAACTGCAGCCCATGGGAAGGACTCGTGCTGGAGGAGCTCGTGGAGAACTATCTTCTGTGAGAGGGACACCATGCTGGAGCAGGGGAAGGACTTCTTTTACCTGAGGAGGAAGCAGCAGCGAAAACAATGTGATGAACTGACCTTAACCCCCAGTCCCCATCTCCCTGCATCACTGAGGGAAGAAGGTAGAGAATCAAGAATGAAGTTAAGCCCAAGAAGAAGGGAAGGGTGTGGGGGGGAAGATGTCTTTAAGATTTGTTTACTTCCCATTATCCTACTCTGATTCTGATTGGGAATAAATTCAATAATTTCTCCAAGTCATGTCTGTTTTATCCATGAAAGTAATCAGTGAGTGATTTCTCCCTGTCTTTAACTCATGAGTGTTTCCTTATATTTTCTTTCCCCTGTCCAGTTGAGGAGGGGAGTGATAGAGCAGCCTTGGTGAGCATCTGACCTCCAACCAAAGTCAAACCATCACCGCTTCTAACAGACATGAGGTAAAATAATGCAATCTGAAAAAAGAAAAAAAAATCAATCCATGCTTTTCATATAATTTCCAAATCTCATTCATGTTAGGAGAGGTGAAGAGATGTAGAAAATA